>NC_063337.1:169870-208272 GCF_021869965.1 Rhincodon typus | reverse complement strand
CCCCCTCCTACAGCCCTGTGTACACTATCCCCCATCACTGACTGTACCCACCCACTTAATTCCCCTCCCACAGCCCTGTTCCCTCACAGGTTGACAGTGGAAAGGCAATGACAAGCATTTAAAGAGTGCATCGAGAATCTGCAACAACCATTCATTCCTGCCTGGTACAAAAATAACATTGGAAAGGCGGCCTGACTGTAGCAATCAAGGGAAAATAGGGATAATATTTAATCAAAGGAAGCACATGAATTGGTCTGAAAGAGCAGCAGACCTGGGGATGGGGAGCAGATTAAACTGCAGCAAAGGAGGATGAAGTGAGATATTAGTAAAGGGAGAGTATGAGAGTAAGCTTATGGAAACATAAGAACTGATTGTAAAAGCTTTTACAAGTATGTGAAGAGAGATAGATTGGTGAAGACAAATGTTGGTCCCTTACAGTCAGAAACAGGGGAACAAAGGGATGACTGACCAATTAAAGCCATATTTTGATTCTGTGTTCAAAAAGGGAGAACACAAATAAAGTCCCAAAAATGTTGGGGAAACAGGGTCTTGTCAGAAAGAGAAACTGAAGGGAAACACTATTAGTAGGGGAATGGTGTTGGGAAATTGATGGGATTGAAGGCTGATAAATCCCCAAGGCCTAGAAATCTACATCCCAGGGTACTCAAGGAAGTGGCTCTAGAAAAAGTGGATGCTTTGGTGGTTATCTTTCAAGATTCTTTAGACTCTGGAACAGATTGTGGGTTGCTAATGTAAACCCACCTTTCAAAATGGGAGACAAAGAAAAAATAAAAAATTACTGACCAGTGAGACTGATGTTGGGAGTGAGGAAAATGCTCAAGTCCATTATAAAATATTAAAAAGTAGGATTTTTGGAAAACAGTGGCAGGATTGGACAGAATTGACATGGATTTACAGAAGGGAAATCATCCTTGACAAATCTTTGAGGATGCAATTAGTAGAGGTGATAAGGTGGAGCCAGTGGATGTGGTCTATTTGGCCTTTCAGAAGGCTTTCAGCAATGTCCCACATAAGAGATTAATGTGTCAAATTAAAGTGCTTAGGATTGGGAGTAGAGTACTGAGATGGATAGAGAACTGGTTGGCAGACAGGAAACAAAGAGCAGGAATAAACGGGTGTTTTACCAAGTGGCAGGCAGTGACTAGTGGGACACTGCAGGGATCAGTGCTTGGACTCCAGCTATTCTCAATATATTTTAATGATTAGATGAGGGAACTAAACGTAATCTGTCCAAATTTGTAGATGACACAAAACTGGATGGGAGGGTGAGCTGTGAGGAGGATGCAAAGATGCTTCAGTGTGACTTGGACAGGCAGAGTGAGTGGCCAATGCATGGCAGATGTAGTCTAATATGGATAAATGTGAGGTTATCCAGGAAGGCAGATGATTATCTGAATGGTGATAGATTGGAAAAAGGGGAGGTGCAACGAGACCTGGGTATTCTTGTACACCAGTTGCTGAAGGTAAGCATTTAGGTGCAGCAGACGGTGAAGAAAGCAAAAGGTATGTTCATCTCCATAGAAAGCAAGAGAGAGAGATTTACTGACAGCAAGAGACAGTGCAGAGCAACAGAAAAACAGAGTTGGAGATGGACTCAGAGACACAAAGACAGAGAGAGAGTATGTGCCAAGACTGGGGCAGACCCAGACTGCTGACTGATATTCTTACCTTGATGAGGAGTTTTTGCTTCCTCTGGGCACTCTGTAGCTTCCTGTCTATTGTTAGCTCTGCCCTCAGAAGGTTGATGGGCATTGTGTTGAAATGAGCCTTCATCTGCTCCCCAGTGACCATCAGCCTTATGCTGTCCAGCGGCCCAAGCAGGACTGAGGGCCGTGGGATAGAGCACAATGGCTTAGAGATCAGATGCTGCGTGCTGTGACAGGGTCCAGTCTCTGCGTCTCCCGAACCTGTCAGGAGCAAGGGAAGAAAGTGCTACAGTTTCTATAACATCCATTTAATCCTCAGGACATCCCAAAGCAATTGACATCTGAAGATGTCTATTCAGTGGAGTCAGGGTCAGGGTGCAGGACACTTTCAGTTTTGGGTGCACCTACACTCGAGGGATGCAGAGGACCTCCAAGACATTTCGAAAGGGAGGGATAATTGCTGGCTTAGTCAGTGGTACCCACAACTCAGGAAAGAATCAAAAATGTTAAAAATACATTTAAACACAGCAGCCAATTTGAGTCCAGCATGCTCACACAAACAAGGGTAGTATGTTGGCTCACAGCATCAGAGACCTGGGTTCGATTCCACCCTTGTGTAACTCTCTGAGTGGAGTTTGTATATTCTCCCCATGTCTGCATGGGTTTCCTCTGAGTGCTCCGGTTTCCTCCCATAGATGCTAAATTGCCCTGAAGTGTCCAGGGATGTGTACTTTCCTCTGCAACCGGTGAAGGTGCATCATCTGTCCATTTACCTTAGTATCCAAGGGCCCAAACATACCTTTCAGGTGAAGCAACACTTCACCTGCACTTCCCAGAATCTAGTCTACTGCATTCGCTGCTCACAATGTGGTCTCCTCTACATTGGGGAAATGAAAAGTAGGCTGGCTGATCACCAAACACAACATTTACGTTCTACTCGTGAAAAAGACCCTGAACTACCCATTGCTGCCACTTTAACGTACCACCCTGTTCCCTGACCCACATCTCTGTCTCTGGCTTGCTGCAGTGTTCCAGTGAAGCTCAATGCAAGCTGGAAGAACAAAGCCTCATTTTCCGCTTGGGGACCCTGTGGCCCTCTGGACTCAATATCGAGTTCAATAATTTTAGGGCCTAAACTCTCCCATGTCCCAGCCCCCTACCCCACATACCAGGCCTTGTTACCACATAGCCCCTGTTGTTAGTCACTAACAGTCCCCATTAACAGCTATTCACCCTCCCAGCCTGATCGTTAACAACTCCTTTGCCTATCCAACTGCTCTTCTCTCTGTTCGTGCTCTATCCGATCATTTACTTCCTACCCCATACCCCTCCATATTTTCTGCATATGGACTGACGTTTTCCCAGTTACCATCAGTTCTGAGGAAGGGTCACCAGACCCGAAATGTTAACTTTGATTTTTTTCTTCACACATGCTGCCAGACCTGCTGAGCTTTTCCAGCAACTTCTGTTTTTGTACTTATCTTATATATTTCGCTCTCTCTCTCTCTCGCTCTCTCTCTCTTCCCCCCTCCACACTCACTAACTCACTCTCACCTTCCACACACTCTCTCCCTCTCTCTCTCTCCTTTCACTCTCTTCCTCTATTCTCCCACACTCCCTCCCTTTCTCTCGCTGTCAACACTCTCGTCTTCCAGCCACTCTCTCCCTCAACTTCCACTCCCTCTCACTTATTCACTCACCTTCCTCTCTCGGTCTTCCTCTTGCCTCCTGTTGGGTCCTGCACACATTACACACTGTCTCCGAAGGCTTGTTGGACCCAGTCTCGGGTGAGTCTTTGCTCCTAGTGACCCCCTGATTCTCCGGTCCAGGTTTTGAAAGGCCAGTATTCTGCGCAGACTCCACCACCTAAAGGACAATGTTCCACAGAGTGAGGGACCACCCAACCAACTGCGGCTCACACTCAGGTAGCTCCACAGCCCCTCTGTCCCATTGTCCCCTCTCCCCATCCCCCGTTTTGGGCCCTCATCCTTCTATCTGCTCCCTCTTACAGCCGTCATCACTGTCCCTCCCGCCCACTGACCCCCTCACTCCCTCCCTATCACTGCCCACACTCACTAACCCCACATCCAACCCAACCCACCCTCCCATTTCCTCCCTCACTACACCTCCCTCATTGCCTCCTCACTTGTCTGTTCCTCTCTCCATTCACATTACTGCTCACATCCACATAGCCCACGCACTAATCCTCTGACAGTGTGTTTTGCCTTCATTACTGACCCTCTGACAGTGCAGCACTCCCTCAGCACTAACCCTCCGACAGTGCGGCACTCCCTCAGCAATGACCCTCCGACAATGCAGCATTCCCTCAGTACTGACCCTCTGAGAGTGCAGAACTCTGTTAGATACGAGTCTAAAATGTCAGCTTTTCAATTTTTTGTGAAGTGTCATTTTGCCTTGAAGCCAAACCTTCTGACTTGAATGTCTAGCCATACACACTGCAATACCGTCTCCACCCAACTTCAAGATACAGTGCTGGAAGTCATTGCAAATGAAGTCTCTCTGATGTGTAGAAGACTCAACAATTTGTATGAGCACCAATATTTGTTAGCAGAGACAACTGGGCTGAATGGCCTCACCTTGGACTGGCACTGTTCCCTCCCTGGGTATGGAACTGTGGATGCAGTGTGTTAATGAGCACAGGGTGTAGGACTGAGCAATGGATGCAGAATTTTTCTGTGGTGTTCACACTCACTTTGAGGATGCTATCACCCACTGACTTCAGGATTTCCGTTATTTTTGTGAAGAGGACGGACCGAGTTGGGGACACAGTCATGTGGCCGTCAGCATCAAACACCAAGTGTACCTTCAGGAAAGCTGGCCTCTGTTCATTTGTGCTCTGTGAAACAACACAATGCAGCATTTGGAGCCTTCACCATTGGGCAATGCAATCCAAACATAATCCCCATTTACACCTTCCCCTCATGACCACCCCGCACCCCCCCACCAACCCCAAACACACACACACACACACAAACACACACATATTCGCACCTTGCCACACACTTTCCTGTACCTCCCATCAACACATATTCTCTCCCCACCCCACACCCACTCCCCCACCCCACACACATTGTCCCCCCCGTCCACATTTACTCCCCTCATCCAATATTACACACATTGTCATACCCACATGCTCCACACACATCTCTCCCCTCGCCCTGCAATGATTGGAATGACATCAGCCAGGTAAACCTTGCAGTTTATCAGTTCCCTGATTGGGGCCATTAACCTGGTTCAATCAGGGAGCCCTGGCTGACAGCTATAAACAGGAGTGTCAGGGGTCCTGTTCACTCTGGGAGTTGACTCTGACAAGGCTGTACCAGAGTCAAGGACTCTCTATCTGTAAATAAAGAGTCACTTAAGCACTGCCCTTACTGGATTTGCTTGTTACTAGTTCACTAGCCACATGGGTGTTACCTGGTGGTGGAAATGTTGAATAAAGTTTTTTTGCACGTGGTTTTACTTACTGAGCCACTGCACATAAACACTCACACACCACAGGTGATGTATGGAAAATAAGCACTACTGCTATGCAGTAGTAGTGTGGGGGGGAGGGGGGCAAAATAAAGGGTGACTTGGTGACAGGATATTGGCCTCTGTGGAGTTACTTCAGTGGTGATGAGAGTAAAGTATGTACTGAAGAAACTCGTTTGCAACAGTTGTTTCTGAGTTGGAGGTCTGGCATCATGCTGCTTTTGGGAAGCTTGACTCCGATTCTGCTCTGAACCTGGCAGCATGTAGACCTGTAGCTTTTTCAGTTATCAGGACCTAACTTTCCCAGAGGCACCAGATACTGAAACCTTTTAAGAGTTGACAGATTTAGTTCAGGAATATTACGAATTCAAGCCTCCCTTGATTCTGAGATGCAATCATTTTTACTTGACAAATTGAGAACCAGGAGAGTCTGTGTCAGGATTTTTGACGAGGTTAAGATGACTGGCAGAGGCATGTGACGTTGGTTTAACCCTCAGTAAAACACTGAGAGATCAGTTGGTATGTGGGATTAATGATGTAACCTTGCAAAAGTGCCTACTGGCTGAAGCCTAATTGAACTTCAAAGAGGCACTACAACTGGCTGTAACATTGGAAAATGCGGCATGTGGAGTATATGAGTTCCAGAGTATTCCAATGGAAGTGGATACCCTCACTACACCGACTGAACTCAGGGAACAACCATTTGAGTGAAGGCAATTGCATAGCCTCACTCAGGGTGTATCTGGAACACAGGGACTCTAGGTCAGCCCACAGCAAAACACAAAACAAAGCCAAGCCTAGGCTAAACGGTTAAAATTTTCTTCAGGATCCGGGCCGGCAAGCCATTGTAGTATGGTATGTGGACTCGAGACAGCAAGACTCCCCTTAGGCCTGAATTGAGTAAGAGAACTCACAGACCAATGCACACCCTGGAAAGTCTACTTCCATCTGGTTTGGAATAGTTAAACATCCAAACCAGAACCAATCAGAATAAACATCTGGTTAAATGGTCACCCGGTTCTAATAGAAGTCGATACTGTCTCAGACTTTTCAGCGGTTGCAGACCAGTCTCTAAAAACATTCGCTCTGGATTCTGCCTCTTAAGTTTGTGCAAGACCTCAGCTAGACCGAGAACCTATACCGGGGAAGTGTTACAGCTTAAGTGTGAAACTTCGGTTGCTGTCTCTTATGAGAAGCAGCTGGTTCAGTTACCACTGATTGTCGTAAAAGGCTCGGTCCCAAGTTTGATGGGGTGGAATTGGTTGAGAAAGATTCACCTTGATTGGCTCAATGTTTTGCAATTAGAAAATGGCTGCCTGAGTGAAGTCCTAACAAAATACCCAGAAGGTTTTCAGGAAGGTCTAGGGACTATCAGAGGAGCCAAGACCATCTTGCACGTTGATCAGGAAGCAACTCCACGATTCTGCAAGGCTCTCCCAGTGCCATTGCCCTATGGGCAAAAGTAGGGGCAGAATTTAGGAGGCTGGAAAGCGAAGGAGTCATCAAACCCGTACAGTTTGTGGAATGGCCCTAGCACCAGTCATACCGATTGTGAAACCCAATGGGTTGGTTTGTCTTTGTGGGGATTTTAAACAAACGGTAAACTGCTTTTCACAGCTGGATAAATATCCAATTCCTGGCACCAAGGATTTATAAACAAAGCTGGCAGTGAGACTGTCCTTCACGAAGCTGGACATGAGCCATGTGTACTTGAACTTACTACTTGCGACTAGATGAAGATTCCAAGATGTACGCTACAGTTCATATCCGTAAAGGTTAATATCAATTTGCAAGACTGCCATTTGGGGTATTGTCAGCTTGAGCAATTTTCCAACTAATGGTGGAGAACATTTTACAAGGTCTACCCCAGGTCACCATTTATCTAGATGATGTGCTAAGGGAACAGTCAATAAAGAGCACTTAGAGAACTTGGATGTAGTCCTTAGACGTTTCTTAAGTTTTCCTCATTGACTCTTCCCTGTTATTAGCACATCATCTGGATAAACAGTAGACCTTGTAAATCGTTCTCCACCGTCAGCTGGAAAATTGCACAGGCGGGCGTATCCTTTAGAAATGTGTGCTCCAGGC
Organism: Rhincodon typus; assembly: GCF_021869965.1. Lineage (NCBI taxonomy): Eukaryota > Metazoa > Chordata > Chondrichthyes > Orectolobiformes > Rhincodontidae > Rhincodon > Rhincodon typus. The sequence goes on along the minus strand of NC_063337.1, from coordinate 201,022 downwards.
ACCCCAAGTGACCTATTTGGGCTACAGAGTCAACAAGACAGGGTTATACCCATTGGAAGATAAAGTGAGAGCGATCAAAGGTGTCCCAGCTCCCAGATCTGTACAGAAGCTTAGCTTTTTCCTTGGGCTGGTGAATTATTACAGAAAGTTCATACATAACCTAGTCTCCATCCTGGCACCATAGCATCAGCTGTTAAAAAAGAGTCAGCCTTGGTAAAAGTCAGGTAGCCACGCCATAGCTTTCAGGGAAGTGAAGAAACAGCTGTCATCGTCTAAGGTGGTGGCACACTATGATCCCAAGAGAGATCAGATATTGATGTGCCAAGTTTCCCTGTAAGGCACTGGGGCAGTATTGGCTCATAGGTTTCCCAAGGGAGAGGAATGCCCAGTAGCGTATGAACATAGAACATAGAATATAGAACATAGAACAGTACAGCACAGTACAAGCCCTTTGGCCCACGATGTTGTGCCTACTCTAAGATCAAACTACCCTGCATACCCTTCATTTTACTATCATCCATGTGCCTATCCAAGAGTCGCTGAAATGTCCCTAATGTATCTGACTCCACTACCACCACCGGCAGTGCCTTCCACACACCCACCACCCTCTGTGTAAAGAACCTACCTCTGACATTTCCCCTATATCTTCCTCCCATCACCTTAAAATTATGCCCCGTCGTGATAGCCATTTTGGCCCTGGGAAAAAGTCTCTGCTATCCACTCAGATCCAGGACATCTCTGCAGGAGTTCCTCAGGGTAGTGTCCTAGGCCCAACCATCTACAACTGCTTCATCAATGACCTTCCCTCCATCATAAGGTCAGAAGTGGGGATGTTTGCTGATGATTGCACAATGTTCAGCACCATTCGTGACTCCTCAGATACTGAAGCAGTCCGTGTTCACATGCAACAAGATCTGGACAATATCCAGGCTTGGGCTGAGAAGTGGCAACTAACATTCATGCAACAACACTCAAGAAGCTTGACACCATCCAGGACAAAGCAGCCTGCTTGCTTGGCACCACATCAAAAAGCATCCACTCCCTCCACCGACGCTCAGTAGCAGCAGTGTGTACTACCTACAACATAGAAACATAGAAGATAGGAGCAGGAGGAGACCATTCGGCCCTTTGAACGTGCTGTGCCATTCTTCATGATCACGGCTGATCATCCAACTCAATAGCCTAATCCTGCTTTCTCCCCATAAACTTTGATCCCATTCACTCCAAGTGCTATATCCAGCTGCCTCTTGAACACATTCAATGTTTTGGCATCAACTACTTCCTGTGGTAATGAGTTCCACAGGCTCACCACTCTTTGGGTGAAGAATTGTCTTCTCATCTCCGTCCTAAATTGTCTACCCCGAATCCTCATACTGTGGCCCCTGGTTCTGGACAAGATGCACTGCAGAAACTCACCAAAGATCCTCAGACTGCACCTTCCAAACTCATGATCACTTCCTTCTAGGAGGACAAGGGCAGCAGATACATGAGAACATCACCATTTTCAAGATCCCCTCCAAGCCATTCACCATCCTGACTTGGAAATATATCACCATTCCTTCAATGTCACTGGGTCGAATTCCTGGAATTCCCTCCCTAATGGCATTGTGGGTCAACCCACAGCAGGTGGACTGCAGCAGTTCAAGAAGGCAGCTCACCACCACCTTCTGAAGGGCAACTTGGGATGGGCAATAAATGCTGGCCAGCCAGCGATACCAACATCCCACAAATGAATAAATAAATAAATATATCTTGCTGGCCATTGGGAAGCCTATAGTATAACCAACATCATAGTGATTGCACCTTTCTTATTCCTAAATTCTACCCATGTTGCGCACTGGATGAACCCTCCAAGATGTCCTCTCTTACTGCAGCCTTGATGCTCTCTTTAATCAGTAACTCCCCCCACCTCATTTACATCCCTCTCTTTCATACCTGAAACATCAAAACCTGGAACACTGAGATGTCAGGCCTGACTCTCTCTCAACCAAGTTTCTGTAATGGCTGCAACATCATATTTCCAGGCTCTAAGTTCATCTGTCTTACCTTCAGACTGCAGTGTTCATTAACCTGGCCCTACCTGCTATTCCTATTAGAATTACTTGACTTAACCTCTATTTTCTCTTCAATTACTCCATATGCTGGCTTGCTGCTCTGTTTTCCAGCTTCCCTGCCATTGGAGTTGAGTTGAGTTGAGACCACAATGAGATCATCCATTACCTCAGTGAATGACAAAGCAGGCCCAAGGGGCAGAAGGGCAGAACTAAAATCAGGATATTTAAGAATTCAAGGCCTGCAGAGTTTGTGGAGGGCTGTGAGACTGCAGGAAATTACAGACACCCAGCAGTTTGTTCTCCACTTACCTGCAAAACATGTTGGACAAAATTTTGGACCTCGCCTTGGGCCACAGTGATGAGATTCTGCACTGTCATGTGATTGACCAGAGCTCCTAGACGGCCCAGACTCTGAACCACCTGCTCGGCCTCTTGCAGGCGTTTCTCAGCCACCTCCTGCTTTTCTCGCTGCACATGCAGAGACTCCTTCAGGAAGTTGGCTTCTATTAACTCCAGCTGTGTTCTACAGTCTCGAATAATCTTGTAAGTGTCCTCACGTACCTGCATCACCAACAACAACAACGATGTGACTCTAACTGCCATGGTGTTGAGAAGCATGGCAGAGTTAAACTAAGAGGAGGTTAGGAAGTTTTGAGGTTGCAGAAGCTGCTGTCAAAGTGCATTAGAGAGTAAATGACTGTTATAGTCTTCATGGAGATGTGGATTAGAGCTGACACTCTCCACAAAGGATTGTTAGGGACTATTATTTCAAACAGGGCTCAGCTTGGATGAAGACAATTCAAGATCAACAGAGGATTTAAGGCAGTATTCTGCATGAAGGTGAGGATTAGAGGATGAAGATTAAAGCAGGTGTATTTTGGGGTTATATAGAATTAGAGCAGCAGTTACATGGTTTTTGAGACTCAGAAATATTAACGTGTTTTGGGGTCCATTTACATCCATCATAGCTATAGAACATATCCAGACAGAGGGCTGACAGAATGCACTCTCATCACCACATAGAATATTCGAATCACAGGATTGGTACATACTCTTTCTCTTGCAAACTGTTTTCTCCTTGGATAGTTATCCAATTCCCTGTTGAAAACTTCAGTTGACCCTGCCTCCTCCACACTCTCAGACAGTACATTCCAGACCCTAACCACTTGAGTGAACCTGCCTCCCCCACACTCTCAGACAGTACATTCCAGATTCTAATCATTTGAAGGAACCTGCCTCCTCCACATTTTACTATCTTCCATGTGCCTATCCAAGAGTCGCTTAAATGTCCCTAAAGTATCTGACTCCACTACCACTGCCGGCAGCACATTCCACACACCCACCACTCTCTGTGTGAAGAACCTACCTCTGACATCTCCCCTGTACCTTCCTCTAATCACCTTAAAATTATGCCCCCTCGTGATAGCCATTTCCGCCCTGGGAAAATATCTCTGGCTATCCACTCTAACTATGCCTCTCATCATCTTGTACACCTCTATCAAGTCACCTCTCATCCTTCTTCGCTCCAATGAGAAAAGCCATGAGACCATAAAACCATAAGACACAGGAGCAGAAATTAGGCCTTTCGGCCCAGTGAGTCTGCTCCGCCATTCAATCATGGCTGATAAACTCCTCAACCCCATTCTCCCGCTTTTTCCCCGTAAACCTTGATCCCCTTGATAATCAAGAACCTATCTATTTCAGACTTAAATGTACTCAATGACCTGGCCTCCACAGTCTTCTGTGGCAGTGAATTCCATAGATTCACCACTCTCTGGCTGAAGAAGTGTCTTCTTATCTCCGTCCTAAAAGGTCTCCCCTTTACTCTAAGGCTGTGTCCTCGGGTCCTAGTATTTCCTACAAATGCAAACATCTTCCCAACATCCACTCTGTCCAGGCCATTCAGTATTCTGTAAGTTGCAATTAGATCCCCCCTCATCCTTCTAAATTCCAATGACTATAGCCCTAGCTCCCTCATCCTTTCCTCATAAGACCTGCTCACCAGTCCAGGCAGCATCCTGGTAAATCTCCTCTGCACCCTCTCTAAAGCTTCCACATCTTTCCTATAATGAGGCGACGAGAACTGAACACAATATTCCAAGTGTGGTCTAACCAGGGTTTTATAAAGCTGCAACATAACCTCACGGCTCTTAAACTCAATTCCCCTGCCAAAGAAAGCCAACACACCATATGCCTTCTTTACAACCCTATCAACTTGGGTCGCAACTTTGAGGGATCAATGGACGTGGACCCCAAGATCCCTCTGTTCCTCCACACTGCCAAGAATCCTGCCATTAACCCTGTATTCTGCATTCGAATTCCACCTTCCAAAATGAATCACTTCACACTTTTCTGGGTTGAATTCCATCTGCCACTTCTTTGCCCAGCTCTGCATCCTGTCAATGTCCCGTTGCAACCTACAACAGCCCTCCAGACTATCCACAACTCCACCAACCTTCGTGTCATTGGCAAACTTACTAAACCACCCTTCCACTTCCTCATCCAAGTTATTTATAAAGATCACAAAGAGCAGAGGTCCCAGAACAGATCCCTGCGGAACACCACTGGTCACTGAGCTCCAGGCTGAATACTTTCTATCTTTGGAATTCTTTGAGGACATTACTTGCATGGTGGACAATGGGGAACCTGTGGATGTGGTGTATCTGGATTTCCAGAAGGCATTTGACAAGGTGCCACACCAAAGGCTACTACATAAGATAAAGTTCCACGGTATTACAGGTAATGTATTGGCAATGATAGAGGATTGGTTGCCCAGTAGAAAGCAAAGAGTAGGGGTAAATGGGTGTTTTTCTGGTTGGCCATCAGTGGCTAGTGGTGTGCCTCAGGGATCAGTGTTGGGACCGCAATTGTTTACAATTTACATAGATGATTAGGAGTTGGGGACTAAGTGTGGTGTGTCAAAATTTGCAGATGACACGAAGGTGAGTGGTAGAGCAAAGTGTGCAGAAGACACTGAAAGTCTGCAGAGGGATATAGATAGTCTAACTGAGTGGGCAAAGGTCTGGCAGATGGAGTACAATGTTGATAAGTGTGAGGTCATCCATTTTGGTACGAACAACAGGAAAATGGACTATGTTTTAAATGGTAAAAAATTGCAGCACGCTGCTGTGCAGAGGGACTTGGGTGTCCTTGTGCATGAATCGCTAAAAGTAGGATTGCAGGTGCAGCAGGTAATTAAAAAGGCAAATGGAATTTTGTCTGCCATTGCTCAAGGGATGGAGTTGAAAAACAGGGAGGCTATGCTGCAGCTGTATAGAGTCCTGGTGAGGCCACACCTGGAGTACAGTTTTGGTCTCCTTACTTGAGAAGAGATATACTAGCACTGGAGATTCACTTGGTTGATTCCAGAGTTGAGAGGGTTGGATTACGAGGAGAGACTGAGTAGACTGGGATTATACTCATTGGAATTCAGAAGAATGAGGGGAGATCTTATAGAAACATATAAGATTATGAAAGGAATAAATAAGGTGGAGGCAGGGAGGTTGTTTCCGCTAGCAGGTGAAACTAGGACTAGAGGGCATTGCCTCAAAATAAAGGGAAGCAGATGTAGGACTGAGGTCAGGAGGAACTTCTTCACCCAAAGGGTTGTGAATCTGTGGAATTCCCTGCCCAGTGAAGCGGTTGAAGCTACTTCGCTGAATGTTTTTAAGGCAAGACTAGATAAATTTTTGAACAGTAAAGGAATTACGGGTTATGGTGAGTGGGCGGGTAAGTGGAGCTGAGTCTCAAAAAGATCAGCCATGATCTTATTAAATGGCGGGGCAGGCTCGAGGGGCCAGATGGCCTACTCCTGCTCCTAGTTCTTATGTTCTTATCTACTACCACCCTCTGTCTTAGAACAGCCAATTCTGTATCCAGACAGCCAAATTTCCCTGAATCCCAGCCTCCTTACTTTCTGAACGAGGGGAACCTTATCAAATGTCTTGCTAAAATCCATATACACCACATCTACTGCTCTACCTTCATCAATGTATTTTGTTACATCCTCAAAGAATTCAGTAAGGCTTGTGAGGCATGACCTGCCCCTCACAAACCCACGCTGACTATTTCTAATCAAACTGTGCTTTTCCAAATAATCGTAAATATTATCTCTCAGAATCCTCTTCAATAATTTGCCCACCACAGAAGTAATGGTCTGTAATTCCCAGGATTATCTGAATTCCCTTTCATGAACAAGGGAATAACATTTGCCAACCTCCAATCATCTGGTACTACTCCAGTCTATCCTCATGTTTTTCAAAATTTCTAGCACATCCTCCTTCCTAACATCAACCTGTTCGAGCATATCAGCCTGTTTCATGCTGTCCTCACAAACTACAAGGTCCCTCTCACTGGTGAATACTGAAGCAAAGTATTCACTGGGGTCTTCCCCACCTCCTCCGACTCCAGGCACAAATTCCCTCCACTATGCCTGATCGGCTGTACCCTCACTCTGGCCATCCTCAAGGGTCAAGAGGTTTAGAGGAGATGTGAGGAAAAATCTATTCACCCAGAGGGTAGTAGGAATCTGGAACTCACCGCCTGTAAGGGTGGGAGAGGCAGAAACTCTCATAACAGAAAGTATTCAGATGGGTACTTGTAATGCCAAGACAGACAAGGCTATAGGGCAAACCATAGAACAGAATCATTGAATCATAGAATCTTACAGTACAGAAGGGGGCCTCTTGACCACTGTGTCCACTGAGCAATCCAGCTATTCCCACTCTCCAACCATATCTCCATAGCTCTCTAACTTCATCATTTCCAGCCAAATGCTGGAAAATGGGATTAGAGTAGTTTGATGGTTGCTTTTGACCACCACAGCTTTAATGGGTCAAAGAGCCTTTTTCCATGTTGAAGATTCTTTGACTCTATGATGGGCCAAGAGGCCTCATTCTGCATTATAACAATTCTATGATTTAAGGTTCTTGACTCAATTTGTAGCTCGGGTTGTGGATGCCGTGGTTGGTTCGCTCACTGAACTGGTTCATTAGTTCGCAGACGTTTCATTACCCTGCTGGGCAACATCATCAGTGCAGCCTCCGATGAAGCACTGTTGTGTAGTAGTACCCCTCAGACCCATAGTCTCACTTCCAGGGACACCAAGGAATTATAACGAAGACTAAAGCACCTCATCAGCAAGTCACTCCACTCAATCCACTCAGCCCAGGAGTTCCTCAAATCCCTCAAAGACATAAGAATAGACGAGGATGAGACCATGGTGTCCTTTGACATTACCGCCCTAGTCACAGCGATTGACATACCATTGGCAAGAGAAACACTAGCAACACTTCTAAAGGAATGAGATCCAAGTGACACCATCTCCACAGACAACATGCTGAAATTACTGGACCTATGCCTCACGACCCACTTTACCTTTAATGGTCAAATCTATGAATGAATCAACGGGACACCCATGAGATCACCTGTTTCCGGACTAATAGCAGAAGCGGTGATGCAGAGACTCGAAAGCATGGCCCTTCCGCAGATCCAACCTAAGCTATGGATCCAATACGTGGACAACACTTTCGTCATCATTAAACGGACTAAACTAGAGGAGACGCACAAACTAATAAACAACACTCTCACCGGCATCAAATTCACCAGGGAAGAAGAAAAGAACGAACAGCTCCCATTTCTGGACATGATGGTAGAACGCAGGACCAACGGGGAATACCTGACAAAGGTACACAGAAAGGCCACACATACGGATCAAGTCCTGAAATTCAACAGTAATGACCACAACACCCACAAATGAAGTTGCGTAAAAACACTATTTAAACAAGTGACAACACACTGTAGCAACCCGGAACTACGCCAAAACAAAGAAGAATACCTCCACCAAGTATTTACGGACAACGGATACCCAAACAGCTGGCTCCGATGATGCCTATAATACAAACAACAGGAAGATACAGTACACCCTGAAACACTCGTCACGTTACCATACATCAAGAACATATCCAAACTGACCACAAGACCCCTATGATCATTGGGCATCAGAGTGGCACACAAACCTACAGCAACCTTACGCCAACTGCTAACTCGAACCAAAGACCCCTTACCCACTATGGACAGAACCAACGTGATATACAAGATTCCATGCAAAGACTGCAACCAACATTACATTGGACAGACAGGAAGGAAACTGACCACAAAAATACACGAACACCAACTAGCAATAAAAAGACATGACCAGTACTCACTCGGCTCCATTCACACGGGTAAGGAGAACCACCAGATTGATGGGACAACATCAGGATCCTAGGACTGGCCAAACAGAGAAAAGCACGGGAATTTCTAGAGGGCTGATTCTCCACCAAGAAGGCCATCAATAAAAAACCCTTTATATACACCACTGCGAAGGAAAACCGGAAATGAGGTAATCAAATCCAACGGACCCCAGAGTTTAAATACCAGGCGGCAAAATACACAGCACTTCATCGGAGGCTGCACTGATGATGTTACCCAACAGGGTAATGAAACATCTGCAGAACAACGAACCAGCTCGGCAAGCCAACCAACCACAAAATTCTATGATTTTGTGACAAAAGGACAAGTGCAGCAGATAAAAGGGAACCTCATTTCCTGCACATTTCCCTCCAAACCTCATGGGTTCCTGACTTGACATTGGTGTTGTGGGTGTGTGCTGGTGCAGTGAGTGTGCAGTGATGCAGCAACTTGATCTGGTGTTACGAGTATGCATATACCATCTGGAGAATAATGTTGCAGTAATTGAAGAATTTCTCCAGTAAGTTGCAGGCCTCGGTGGTCCTGTGACTGTGGTGCTGCAGGAACTCGTCTAGAGTGTAAGGTTCAGTCACATCTATAGGAAGCCAGTGCACTTGTTGCAGCTCTTGTATCAGCCTGGAAAGAGAAACAGAGTCCGTTACACGGCTTAACCATGAGATTTCCTGAAGACACTGATTGTTCTTGGTGGAGAGGATGGGAGAGTAAAAGGTAGGACAGTTGATGAGAGGTGGCAGATGTTTAAGGAGATACTCAATTGCTCCCAACTAAAATACATTCCAGAAAGGAAGGGAGATTGTAAGACGGGGAGAAAACATCCATGGCTGTGCAAGGAAGTTGTAGACAATATAAAGACAAAACCTAAAGCAGACCATATTGCAAAGATGAGTGGCAGGCTGGAAGATTGCGACACTTTTAACAATCAACAACAGGATACTAAAAAAGTCAGAAAAAGAACAAAGGTAAATTATGAAAGAAAATGATAAAATGGATAGCAAAAGCTTCTATAAAGATATACAAAGGAAGACAGTAGCTAATGTGAGTGTTGGTACCATGGAGGATGTGACTGGGGTGTTAATAGCGGAGAACACAGAAATGGTGGGCTCATTAAATTAATACTTTGCTTCAGTTTTGATGGTAGAGGACACTAGTACCATTCCAATAATTAGTTAATTCAGAGGTTATATACAGGGGGAACTTACAACAATCATCATCAGTAGAGAAAAAGGACTTAGCAAACTATTGGGATTGAAGGCAGACAAGTCCCAAGGCCTTAAGGCCTACTACATCTTAGGGTTTTAAAGGAAGTAGCAGCAAAGATAATGGGTCCATTGCATATAATATTCCAAAACTCCGTGGATGCAGGAAAGGTTCTAGTGGATTGGAGAAATGCTAATATAACACCCATATTCAAAAAGGGCAGGAGGCAGAAAGTAGGAAACTACAGGCCAGTTAGTTTAACATATATCATTGGGAAATTGCTAGAATCCATTATTAAGGAAGTAATAACAGGACATTTAGAAAAACAAATACAATCCATCGGAGTCAGCATGGTTTTATGAAGGGTAAATCACATTTCACTGTTTGAAATAGCTCTTCGCAAGCAAAGTGGATAATGGGGATTCTGTGGTTGTAGTATATCGAAACTTCAGAAGGCATTTTATAAGGTGCCTCACAAAAGGTTAATACACAAGGTAAGATCTGATGGGGTGACAGGTAATTTATTGGATAGATAGAGGAGTGGCTAATCAACAGAAAGCAAAGCATCAGGATAAATGCGTCTTTTTCTGGTTGGCAGGAAATAACTAGTGGAATGCACAGGGTTTGGTCTGCAGACCCCACCTATTTACATCTACATTAATGACTTGGACGCAGGGATAGAAGTTACGATAGCCAAATTTGCAGATGATGTTAAAACAGTTTGTTAGATGAAAAAATAAGAAATTTATAATCGATATTATGAGCCAAAATTAGGCAGGTAGCACTTAATGTGGATAATTGCAAGATTATCCATTTAGGTTAGAAGAATAGAAAGGCAATTTTCTATCTAAATGGAGGGAACCACAGAGTATTTAGGTTTCTTTAAAATTCTTTTGTAAGACTTGGGCATCGCTGGATGGGTCCAGCATTCATTGTCCGTCCCTAGTTGCCCTTGACAAGGTGGTGGTGAAATGACTTCTTGAACCGCTGCAGTCCACCTACTGTAGGTTGACCCACGATTGTTTTCACTGGAGTTCAGACAAATGAATGGGGATTTCATAGAAACTTATAAAATTCTAACAGGACTGGACAGGGTAGATGCAGGGAGGATGTTCCTGATGGTGGGTGTGTCCAGAGCCAGGGGTCACAGTCTGAGGATTTGGGGTAGACAATTTAGGATGGAGATGAGAGGACATTTCTTCACCCAAAGAGTGGTGAGCCTGTGGAATTCATTACCACAGAAAGTAATTGATGTCAAAACATTGAATGTATTCAAGAAGTAACTAGATATAGCACTTGGGAGCGAATGGGGTCAAAGTTTATGGAGAGAAAACAGGATTAGGCTATTGAGTTGGATGATCAGGCATGATCGTGAAGAATGGTGGAGCAGGCTCGAAGGACCAAATGGCCTCCTCCTTCTCCTATCTTCACATGTTTCTATGCTATTAGGGAGGGAATTTCAGCATTTTGACCCAGCAACAGTGAAGGAACAGCAATATGTATCCAAGTCAGGATGGTGATTGGCTTGCAGGGGAGCCTGAAGAGTGTGATGTTCCCATATATCTGCTGCCCTTGTCCTTCTAGATGGAAGTGGTTGTGGGTTTGGAAGGTGCTGTCTGAGGATCTTTGGTAAATTTCTGCAGTGCATCTTGTAGATACTACACACTGCTGCTACTGAGTGTTGGCGGTGGAGGGACTGGATGTTTGTGGATGTGGTGCCAATAAAGCAGGCTGCTTTATCCTGGATGGTGTCAAGCTTCTTGAGTGTTGTTGGGGCTGCACTCATCCAGGCAAGTGGGGAGTATTCCATCACACTCCTGACTTGCTCACTGTAGATGGTGGACAGGCTTTCAGGAGTCAGGAGATGAGTTACTTGCTGCAGTGGTCCCAGCTTCTGGCCTGTTCTCATAGCCACTCTGTTAATGTGGTGAGTACAGTTGAGTTTCTGGTCAAAAATAACCTCCAGGAGGCTGATAGTGGGGGATTCAGTGATGGTAACACCATTGAACGTCAAGGGGCGGTGGTTAGATTGTCTCTTATTGGTGATGGTCATAGCTTGGCTTTTGTGTGGCGCCAATGTCACTTGCCACTTGTCAGCCCAAGCCTGGATATTGTCTAGAGCTTGTTGCATTTGAACATGGACTGCTTCAGTATCTGAGGAGTTGCGAATGGTGCTGAACATTGTGTAATCATCGGCGAACATCCCCACTTCTGACCTTATGATGGCGGGAAGGTAATTGATGAAGCAGATGAAGATGGTTGGGCCGAGGATACTACCCTGAGGAACTCCTGCAGAGATGTCCTGGAGCTGAGATTATTGACCTGCAATAACCTTGGCCATCTTGTGGCACAGTGATAGTGCCACAACACGATGGAGGCTATTCTCATTATGAAGGCAGGACTTCGTCTCCACAAGGACTGTGCAATGGTCACTCTTACCAATACTGTCACAGACAGATGTAATTACAGCTGGCAGATTGGTAAGGATGAGGTCAAGTATGTTTTCCCCTCTTGTTGGTTCCCTCACCACCTGCCGCAGACCCAGTCTCGCAGCTATATCCTTTAGGACCTGACCAGCTCGATCAGTAGTACTGCTGCCGAGCCACTCTTGGTGGTGGACATTGAAATCCACATCCAGAGTACATTTTGTGCCCTTGCCATCCTCAGTGCTTCCTCCAAGTGTTGTTCAATATGGAGGAATACTGATTCATCAACTGAGGGAGGATGGTATGTGAAATTCAACAGGTGATTTCCTTGCCCATGTTTAACCTGAAGCTATTAGACTTCATGGGGTCTACAGTCTATGTTGAGGACTCCCAGAGCAACACCATCCCGACTCTATATCACTGTGCCGTCCACTCTGTGCACTAACCCCCAGATGTTAGTGAGGAGGACTTTGCAGGGTCGACAGGACTGTTTCTGTCGTTGTCTTGTCCGGTGCCTAGGTTGATGCCAGGTGATCCGTCCCATTTCATTTCTTTGAGGCTTTGTAGCGATTGGTACAACTGAGTGGCTTCCTAGGCCATTTCAGAGGGCAATTGAGAGTCAACCACATTGCTGTGGGTCTGGAGTCACATGTAGACTAGACCAGGTGAGGGTGGCAGATTTCCTTCCCTGAACGACATTAGTGAACGAGATGGGTTTTTCCAACAATGATTTCATGGCGATCAGTAGATTCTTAATTCCGGATTATTTTTATTGAATTCATATTCCACCATCTGCTGTGGTAGGATTTGAACCTGGAATCCCAAACCTTTTCCTGAGTTTCTGGATTAATAGTCTGGCGATAATACCACTAGGCCATTGCCTCCCTGTAGGTGCAGGGGATCTGGATGTCCTTGTGCATGAATTGCAGAAAACTGGTCTGCAGGTACATAACGTTGTAAGGAAGGCAATTAGAATAATGGCATTTACTGTTAAAGGAACAGAGCATACAAGTAGGGAAATGTAGCTGCAACTCTACAAGGCATTGGTAAGACTACATCTCGCGTCTTGCTATTCGTTCACTTACTTGAGGAGGGATTTATTGAAGGCAGTTCAGAAGAGATTCAGTGGATTGTTTTCAGAAATGAGGGGTTTGTTTATGAATAGAGATCGAGTCGTTTGGACCTACTGTCTCTAGAGTTCAGAAGGATGCGAGGAGATTAATTACATACAAAGTGAAAGGAGATTGACAAAGTAGAAGCAGAAAGTATGGTTCCCCTTGAGGGGCAATCTAGAACAAGAGGTCATAGTTTTAGGATAAGGGGTAGCATATTTAAAATAAAACTAAGGAGTAATTACTTCTCTCAAAGGATCATGAATCTGTAGAATTCACGAGCTTGGAGTGCACTTTTCTCAAAGTGTTGAGAGTCTGCGGAATCCCCACACAGAGCGGTGGATGCTGGGACAGAGTAAATTTAAGGAGATTTTTTAATTAGTAACGGGTTGAAGGGTTATAGAGAGCAGGCAGAGAAGTGGAGTTCAGGCTGAGAAGTGATCAGGCGTGTCAAATGGCAGATCAGGCTCAAAGGGCTGAATTTCCCATTCCTGCTCCTAGTTCTTGTCTTCTTATTCTGAAATATTGCCTTCTTATCCAAGACTCCTGCCCAGGGGGAAACAATCTTTCTGCATCAACTGTGTCAAGTTTCCAAAGAATCTTGGCTGTTTCAATGAGGTCACTTCTCATTCTTCTAAACTCCAATGAGTACAAGCCCAACATCATTACAGAGTCTCCTCAATGTATGACAGGGATTTGTCTCCACACACAGACTGTGAGGAGATCAGTCTTAGTGGCAAGAGCTAGTGGTAGGCCAGAAGATTGGAATTCTTTAGGAACTAGCAGCGGATGGCCAAACACATAATAATAAGGGAGAAAATTGATTCTGAAGGCAATTGGCAACAAATATAAAAACAAACAGCAAGAGCTTCTACGGATATATAAGAAGAGAGTAGCTAAAGTTACTGTGATCAATTTGGACGCTATGACTGGAAAATTGATAACTGGGAACAGGAAATGGCAGACAATTTAAACCAATATTTTGCATTGGTCTTCATGTTGGAGGACACTATAAACATCCAAATATGACAGATAAGCAAGGTGGTAATGGGAAGAAAGATGTTTTATCACAAGGGACAAACTAATTGGATTACAGGCAGACAAGTTGCAGGACCTGATGGCCCACATCCAAGGGTTTTACAGGAATTGGCTGTAGAGATAATGGAGGCATTGGTTAATGCCTCTGGATTCTAGGACAGTTCCAGTGGATTGGAAAACTGCTAATGTAATGCCCCTGTTCAAGAAGGGAGGGAGACAAAAAGCAGGAACCTATTGACTAGTTGGCCTAATATCTGTCATTGGGAAATGCTAGGGTCCATTATTAAGAAAGAAATAGCAGGACAATTAGAAAAGCTTAATACAATCAAACAGAATTAACATGATTTGTGAAGGGAAATCAGGTTTGACAAATTTACTAGAGACCTTTGAGGATTTTACAAGCAGTGCTGTTAAAGTGGAACCGATAGATGAAGATTAGAGGGCATTCAATAAGGCACTAAATAAAAGGTTTTTACACAAAGTAGCAGCTCATGTTACTGGGGGTAATATATTCACATGGATTGAGGAATGGAAAACACACAGAAAACTGAGAGTCAGGACGAATGGCTTTTTTTTTCAGGTTAGAGAGATACAACCAGTGGAGATCCTCAAGGATCAGTCCGAGAGTCTCAATTAGTTACCATCTATACTAATGACCTGGAGAAGGAGTCAGAGTATAATGTATCAAAACTTGCTGATAATATAAACGTTGGTTGGAGGCATGTTGTGATGAGGACAAAAGGAATGTGCAAGGGGATATAGAGAGGTTGATCATGTTGGCAAAAGAATGGCTGCACTGACCATCTGAAGTACTTGGCGTTTGCTGCAAAGATTGCTGTGAGTGCTTCAGCCTAATCTTTTGCGCTGATATGTTTGGCTCTTCCATCATTGAGAACTTGTGGAGCCGCCTCCTCCAGTGAGTTATGATAGTGTTTAATTCAATCCCTTGAGCTCGCTTTGCCATTCAATATGATCATGGCTAATCATTGAGCTCAATATCCTAATCCGAACCAGCCCCATATCTCTTGATCTCATTTGCCAAATCAGCTGTATCTACATCTTTCTTGAAAATATCTCATATTGTGGCTAAACCAATTTCTATGGTCATGAATTCACAGGCTCAGCATGTTCTGGGTGAAGAATGTTCCTATTGACTATCTGACAGTGCTGCACTCCGGCAGTACTGACCCTTGGCCAGTGCAGCACTCCCTCAGTACTGACGCTCCCATTGTGTGGCACTTCCTCAGTACTGAACCTCTGACAATGCAGCACTCTGTCAGTACTGACCCTCCAACAGTGTGGCGCTCCCTCAGTAGAAGAATAAGGGGAGATCTCGTAGAAACGGATAAAATCCTGATGGGACCGGACAGGTGGAAAGGACCTAAATGCGGAAAGAATGTTCTCGATGTTGAGGAAGTCCA
The DNA here is from genome assembly GCF_021869965.1 of Rhincodon typus. Classification (NCBI taxonomy): domain Eukaryota; kingdom Metazoa; phylum Chordata; class Chondrichthyes; order Orectolobiformes; family Rhincodontidae; genus Rhincodon; species Rhincodon typus. The sequence goes on along the minus strand of NC_063337.1, from coordinate 185,522 downwards.
GATCCGGGGGTCAGAGTCTACGAATAAAGGATAAGCCATCCAGGACTGAGATGAGGAAGAATTTCTTCACTGAGAGAGTTGTGAACCTGTGGAATTCTCTCCCACAGAAAGCTGTTGGGGCCAGTTCATTAGATATATTCAAGAGGGAGCTGGACATGGCCCTTGCGGCTAAAGGGATCAAGGGGTACGGGGAGAGGGTGGGAGTGGGATACCGAGATTGCATGATTAGCCATGATCTTATTGAATGGCGGTGCAGGCTTGAAGGGCTGAATGGCCCACTCCTGCACCTATTTTCTATGTTTCTATGTTACTATGACCCTCTGACAGTGTGGCACACCCTCAGCACTGACCCTCTGACAGTGCAGCATTCCCTCAGCACTGACCCTCTGATAGTGCGGCACTCCCTCAGCAATGACCCTCCGACAGTACGGCACTCCCTCAGCACTGACCCTCCGACAGTGCCCGCTCCCTCAGCACTGACCCTCCGACAGTGCGGCTCTCCCTCAGCAATGACCCTCCGACAGTGTGGCACTCCGTCAGTAAGAAAGAGCAGATTACGAGTGCAGTGAGTGGGGTGTGATTCAGGTCGAGGTGAGCGTTACTAACAAAGAGTACGATCGAAATGCAGTGTGACAACCTGGAAATCTGTAGCAAAGCTGCTCCGAAATGAGGGATAGCTGGGAGGAGAGTGTTCCACAACAGTTTCCGATGCCTCAGCATCCACAGGCGTCTCACCTCACGATACCAACTGTGACACAGAAACAAAGATGAGGTTTTCACACCAGCCAGTGGTTACATACTCCACAGCATCAGTCAGTGTTAAAATGCAGCAAAACCAGCAGGTAATTTGTCATAGCTTCACAAAGGGGAATGTCGTAATCACCAAATAATCTGTTTTCATGATGATCACTTACGAATGAATATTTCACAACACAAAGGGGAGGACTGCACTGCTCTTCATTATAGTGGCCCTTAGAGCTTTAACATCCACCCAACAGAGGGAAAGGTGCCTTCATTTAGAGTCTCACCCAAAGGTCTGCACCTTTGACAGTGCAAAATGCCTGCTCCCCAACAATGAATGACCTTTCCTCATTATGCCCGTCAAACACTCCCAGGACAGAGACAGCACAGGGTTAGATACAGAATAAAGCTCCCTCTACACTGTCCCCCATCGAACACTCCCAGGGCAGGGACAACATCGGGTTGGATACAGAATAAAGCTCTATCTATATTCTCCTCATCAAACATTCCCAGCATAGGGTCAGCATGGGGTAGATACATAATAAAGCTCAATCTACATTCAAACACTCCCAGGATAGGGACAACACGGGGTTAGATACAGAGTAACGCTCTATCTTCATTCTCCCCATCAAACACACTCAGGATAGGGACAGCACAGGATTTGGTACAGAATAAAGTGCTATTTGACTGACACATGAACTCAATATGATGCCCTTTAAGAGTTGGGCAGTGCTGAGAGTATGGGCTCACCTGGTGAAGGTTTTCTGCAGGAGATAATTTCTAAAGAAACGGATGTGAGTCAGTGCACGCCACAGCATCATTTCGCGCTGCCAATCCGAAAGGGACATCACCTCTGTCCCAAGTCCAGGAGAAATGGCCAAGACTCCGAACGTGGAGAATATGTAGTGCTCGGCATTCAGCTTGTGTTTGGGAACGACAATGAGATCGTACGGCCTGTATCCAACACAATAAACAATGTGAGGACTTTGACTGGAATCTGTATCGGATTGACCTACCGCCATGTCAATGGCTTCAGCAATCATTGACTGCGCCTCCTCTATCATGTCTTTCTGGTTGCTCCATCCAGTTATACGGAGGACACAGAGTCTGAATCCAGTGAGTGTGCGTGTGCTGGCTTGTTTCCCCATTAACTCAGTCCACAGCCCAGCACTCTGAACTCAATGCAACCCCAGCATCATGGCACAAGCTGGGAGTTAGTGATAAAGCTATGAATGAAAAACAGGAAGCATGGGAATTCTTTAAGGAAATCTAGTGAGGGAGGTCTTTGGAGTGAATGGGAGGGGTAACTGGATAGTAAAGGCTTCAGGAAAACTCTGTTAAGAACAGAATAATGGCAGAGCAACTTGAAAGGGCTGGCACAGGGTGTGATAGACTAATGGTCTCATTATGTGTTGAAAGCTGGTATGAAAAGCACACAATGTGAAAACACAATAAAAATTCCAACTATCATGCATCAGTTATGCCTGTGCATACTCTTAGCCTGAAAGTACCTGTATTCCTGGTTCGGTCTGATGTTTAGGTAATAAAATTTTGTTTTTCCCAAGAGGCTGTGCTTTGCCAGAACTTCCACAGCTGCTTCCCCCGTATGAGGCTCGGAAACAGGACATTCACCTTGCACTGGCTCAGACAGGTTCGTCATCAATGAGGCATCCTGTAAATCCCTGAAACATCACACACTCCCCGTGAATATAAACACTCCCCATGAGCATCGACACATTCACTGTGAATATAAACACACTCCCCATGAATACTGACACATTTCCTGTGTACACTGACACACTCCCCGTGAATACTGACACACTTCCTGTACACACTGACACACTCCCTGTGAACACTGACACACTCCCCATGAATACTGACACATTTCCTGTGCACATTGACACACTCCCCGTGAACACTGACACACTCCCCGTGAACACTGACACACTCCCCGTGAATACTGACACATTTCCTGTGCACATTGACACACTCCCTGTGAATACTGACACATTTCCTGTGCACATTGACACACTCCCCGTGAACACTGACACACTCCCCGTGAATACTGACACATTTCCTGTGCACACTGACACACTCCCCATTGTTAAGAAGGAGTAATCGACACCTCTCTGATAATTAAAATTGAACCACCCAGAGCAGTTCACCTCGCCTCATAATCTGTTAAAGGAAATGTGAAAAGTGGTATATCTGCATCTCACCTCTCAATCTGTTATAAATGAGAGGTGAAATAAAATGAACTCCTGACAGTCACTCTACAATCAACAAGTAACAACTTATTTATCTAACTCTAGCAGTTAACAAATTAACAGTACTGACAAAACTGAACAATTCCCCCTTGACTACTAACTATTCCTGAATAAAACAAATTCTAATGGTATGCTGTTCCAATAGATACAAATGCTACTTATATAAACCAAATTAATAATTAAAAAAAGCTTAATCTCTCAAAATTACAGCCAGGATAAATCTTCTGTAATGTTTTTTGCCTTCTCCGCTGTCCTCCAGTCAGGAATGCCTTCCTCTGTTGAATTTTTGTGTCAGGAATATTAGCTGAAAGTACCATAGTACCTTTATCTAGATGGTGCCTACTCTAAGGGCTTAGAGATTTCTGTGAGAGCCAGTGATTTTCTCTTTCTTTAGAGCTGATGGCTGTTGAGAGCTGTTCTCATAACTGATAGCAATTTGCTGTCATGCTGATTTTCAAATGCCCTCTTCTTTTATACCCTTGATAACCTAATCTTACAATAGGATTGGTCCGAGGTTGTCAAAACCGTCAGATTTAAATTTAGGTGGGCTTTGGTATCTAGGGCCTGATTACAATTCATTGGCTAAATTCAAAAATCTGTTTACTTGCTAAAAATGCTGCTTTGTCTGGTAACAGTATAGCCTTTTGATACAATGTTTTAATTTCAAGAACTCTATGCATCTGTTTCTGCCTGCAGATAATTTTAAATCCAAACCTTAAAAAACATAACTTTTAAAGGGACCACGCACTCTCCCCCTTACCATTTTATAAACAAATTCTAACATTTTGCCTTCCATTCCACAAGTATTATACCAACCTTGCAACACCGTGCACATAGACACACTCCCCGTGAATACTGATAGTTGTCCCGTGCACACTGACACACTCCCTGCGCACACTGACACACTCCCTATGAACACTGACATACTCCCCGTGTATACTGGCAGACTTCCTGTGAACATGTGAACATAAAAACCAGGAGCTGGAATAGGTCATTAGCCCTTCAAGCCTCTTTTGCATTTAATATAATCATGGCTGATATCATCTCATCCTCAACTCCACTTTTCTGCCCACTCAGCATAACCCTTTGACCCATCACTGGTTAAAAATATTGAATCTGAAAAATAAACACGTCAGCCATGATCTTTTTGAATGGCAAAGCAGGCTTGAAGGACTGAATGGACTACCTCTGTTCCTAATTGTATGTTCAGTTAAGAATTTTAAAGTTTTAGTTAATTGGTTAATTCAGTGTTAGTGTTTTTTTTAAATGTAAAGTTGAGCTATTGTTTAACCACAGTCATTGTAGCTGAATAAACAGGACTTTCTGTGAGTTAGGGCCAGGGGTGTGTAGAGTTTGCAATAAAATCACATTTATGGAGGGTAGAATGGGGGTTTGGCAGGAGGGTATAATGATTGTAACAAGGTTAGCCAGTTGAACATCATAGAGCATAAGTGCCCTGATTGGACCAGATTAACAGCCCCAGTTAGGGAGCACTGGCTAACAGATAAAAAAGGGCGTGTCAGAGATACTGACACTCTGGTACCTCACTCTGAATGGGGCAGTACTAAAGTCAAGGACTGGTCAGGTGCAAACAAAGAGTGACTTGGTGACAGGATACTGGCCTCTGTGGAGTTATTTCAGAGTGCAGTGGAACTGTCAAGGGGAGAGGGGAGGATGCGTGTTTCAGCAGATGTTGAGCATGTTGAGCATGTTGATATTGAGACATAGTACAGGAGCAGACAAGAATTACCTCTCTGTTTTCTCGGTGTGTGTTTGAGTCAGGCCATAATCTCCAGTCAGATTAACCTTGAATGCCTTTGACATGAGACCCAGCTTCGTTTGCCATGCAGCTTCTATCTGCGTAGCACTGGCCCCGATAATAGCGACAGATTCATGGAGATCACCAAATGACAGCAGCTTCTGCCCATCGAGGTCCTGCAAGCTTTGTGCCAGGGTGTAGGTGCTGTGACAAGTGGCCATGTGGGGTATTCGGGTGGGTGTCACAGCCTCCTCTGGAAGGGGGGGCAGGTGAGTTGGAGTAATTCTGCGACCTCTGCCAGGCTTCCTGCTCTTTTCGTACAAAGGGGAAGGGTCCCTGGGGAAAGCTTTAGCCATTGCCCCCAGAATGTTGATGCCAGCGAGTTTAGAGCGGTTCATCTGGTAGTGATAATAGATACTTTCGAGGTGACGGAGCAGCTGGGGTTCGCCACGTAGATATTCACGGTACGGTGCAGTCAGGTGTAAAACCTCATACAGGTATTGCCACGAGCTCCTCTTGTTGGTCTGCATCACAGTGATGAAGGTATTTATCAGTTCAGTGACTAAAAGGTCGATGTCTGTGCCATCAGGTTTCCTGTTCCCTTGGATTCTGCTACTCAGCCGCTGCCGAATGCTCAGGGCCCAGATCGAGGCTCGATTACTGGGGTCTTGACCGTCCACAGCAGCTGAAAGAGAGAGTAACGTTACTCTGCATCATAAAACCCAGCTCGTCATAAAAGCCAGCTCGTCATAAAACCCAGCTCGTCATAAAACCCAGCTCATTATAAAACTCAGCTCGTCATAAAACTCAGCTCGTCATAAAACCCAGCTCGTCATAAAACCCAGTTCATTATAAAACCCAGCTCGTCATAAAACCCAGCTCATTATAAAACGAGCTCATCGAGAACCCAGCTCATCGAGAACCCAGCTAGGGGCACGATGGCCTAGTGGAATTATTGCTAGACTATTAATCCAGAAACTCAGCAAATGTTCTAGGGACCCAGGTTTGAATCCTGCAATGGCAGATAGTGGAATTTGAATGCAATAAAAAAATCTGGAATGAAAAATCTACTGATGGCCATGGAATTATCGTTGATTGTTGGGAAAATCCATCAGGTTCACTAATGTCATTCAGGGAAGGAAATCTGCCACCCTCACCTGGTCTGGCCTACATGTGATCCAGACCCACAGCAATGTGGTTGACTCTCAGTTGCCCTCTGAAATGGCCTAGCAAGCCACTCAGTTGTACCAATCACTACAAAGCCTCAAAGAAATAAAACTGGACGGATCACCTGGCATTGACCTAGGCACCGGAAAAGACAACAGTAGAAACAGCCCTGTCGACCCTGCAAAGTCCTCCTCACTAACATCTGGGGGTTAGTGCCAACATTGGGAGAGCTGTCTCACAGACTAGTCAAGCAACTGCCTGACATAGTCATACTCTCAGAATCATACCTTTCAGACAATGACCCAGACACCACCATCACCATCCCTGGATATGTCCTGTCCCATCGGCAGGACAGACCCAGCAGAGGGGGCGACACAGTGGTATACAGTCAGGAGGGTGTTGCTCTGGGAGTCCTCAACATTGACTCTGGACTCCATGAAGTCTCATGGCTTCAGGTTAAACATGTGCAAGGAAACCTCCTGCTGATTACCATATACCATCCTCCCTCAGCTGATGAATCGGTACTTCTCCATGTTGGACAGCATTTGGAGGAAGCACTGAGGATCACAAGGTCACAAAATGTACTCTGGATGGGGATTTCAATGTCCACCACCAAGAGTGGCTCGGCAGCAGTACTACTGATCGAGCTGGTTGGGTCCTAAAGGACATAGCTGCTACACTGGGTCTGCAGCAGGTGGTGAGGGAACCAACAAGAGGGAAAAACATACTTAACCTCATCCTTACCAACAGTATCGGTAAAAGTGACCACTGCACAGTCCTTGAGGAGCTGAAGTCCTGCCTTCACATTAAGATTAATCTCCATCATGTTGTGTAGCACTATCACCGTGCTCAATGGGACAGACTTCAAACAGATCCAGCACCTCATGTGACACTGTGGGCCATCGACAGCAGCAGAATTGTGCTCTAGCACAATCTGTAACCCCATGGCCCGGCATATCCCCCACTCAACCATTACCATCAAGCCAGGGGATCAACCCTGGTTCAATGGAGAGTTCAGGAGGGCATGCCAGGAGCAGCACCAGGCATACCCAAAGATGAGTGGTCAACCTGGAGAAGCCAAACAGGACTACTTACATGCCAAACAGCATAAGCAGCAAGTGATCGACAGAGCTAAGTGATCCCACAACCAACCAGATCTAAGCTCTGAAGTCTTGCCATATCCAGACATTAATGGTGGTGGACAATTAAACAACTCACTGGAGGAGAAGTGCCAAGTGGAAGACCCATCTCGACCTCCTCCAGTGGTGCCCAGCACTGCAGATAACAGTCTTCAGCCAATTCGATTCACTCCACGTGGCAACAGGAACCGTTGGAGACACTGGATATTGCAAAGGCTATGGGCTCTGACAACTTTCTGGCAGTAGTACTGAAGACTTGTGCTCCAGAACTTGCCGCTCCCCTAGCCAAGCTGTTCCAGTACAGTTACAACACTGGCATCTAACCAACAGTGTGGAAAATTGCCCAGGTACGTCCTGTAAATAAAAAGCAGGACCAACTCAACCCAACCAGTTACTGTCCTACCTGTCTCCTCTCGATCATCAGTAAAGTGATGAGAGGTGTCATTGACAGTGCTATCAAGCAGCACCTGCTCAGCAATAACCTGCTCAGTGATGCCCAGTTTGGGTTCAGCCAGGGCCACTCAGCTCCTGACCTCATTACAGCCTTGGTTCAAACATGGACAAAAGAGTTTAATTCCAGAGGTGAGGTGAGAGTGACAGCCCTTGACATCAAGGCTGTATTCGACCGAGTGTAGCATCAAGGAGCTCTAGCAAAACTGGAATCAATGGGTATCAGGGGCAAACATGCCAGTGGTTGCAGTCATACCTGACATATAGGAAGGTGGTTGTGGTTATTGGAGGTCAGTCATCTCAGTTCCAGGACATCGCTGCAGGAGTTCTTCAGGGTAGTGTCCTTGGCTCAACCATCTTCAGCTGCTTCATCAATAACCTTCCCTCCATCATAAGGTCAGCAGTGGAGATTTTCACCGATGATTGCACAACGTTCAGCACCATTCACAACTCTTCAGATACTGAAGCAGTCCGTGTTCAAATGCAACACGATCTGGACAATATTCAGGCTTGGGCTGACAAGTGGCCAGTAACGTTCACGCCACACAAATGCCAGGCTATGACCTATTACTGATGATTGAGAGTAGGCTGATGGGGCGGTAATTGGCTGGGTTGGATTTGTCCTGCTTTTTGTGTACAGGACATACTTGGGCAATTCTCCTCATTGCCGGGTAGCATATAGTAGCTTGTTGGACACTTTGGTCAGGGAGTGACTGAGGTTGTGGGCATCTGTTCAATTTATTTTACTCAAGGCCCAATCTTTCCACTCTCTCCACCTTTCAACTTACTGCATGTGCCCCATTGAAATCACAGACTCAGCTGGGCCCTCCCAATTCCCTGACCTCCCACCATGAACCTGGAAGTGACAGGGCATTTTGCTGTACTAGGAATTCTCCGTCCTCCCCATGCCTGTTCTGAGGACAGACAAACCAATGTTTGGTAGTGTCTGAATGTATCCCTCCTGAAAGCTGAAGGATTTACTGGTGTTGGAAACCTCAGATTTCCTGTACCTTGTTCCATATTTGCTCCAGGATTTCCCTGGGCTACACTGAATGGTCACTTGGAAGGGACTCACACCAAGAAGCACCAGCCCTACCTGAGGTTTAGGAAAGCAGAACCCAAAAATGTTCCTGAAACATCCCCCGTTGACTTGATTGAGGGCTACATCCCACAGAGTTTGAGAAATGCTCATTTGGTGGAAGTAGCTGCAGAGTGTTTGCTGTGACATATGGTGCAGGTGTGAGAGTGCTGGAACTATTGAGGGTCATTGTTGGGTCTTCTTTGGCCTGTGCTACTACCTTGTGCTCCTTTTGGAGTCTGTATCTATACAGGAGAGCGGGAGCGGGACAAGAGGAGCAGCCACAGGGGTAAGGAGAACGTGAAAACTAAACAGAAATTGGGCACTTTCTCACCATTTGTGCTCTTGGAATCACAGGTTGTCTCTGTCCTGCATTTGCTCCTGACACACTCACTACAAATTTGCAGCAAACCCATGTGGATTGTCAAAGCCTGGTGTATCATATACACACACTCCACAAACCACATTCTGGCCTTGGACCATCTGTTAGATGCACCTGAATTAAGTCACAGCTCATTTTCCACCTAAACATCATTTCTCTGCAGCATTGCAAAACTGTTTGATGGTGATTAATATCAAGAAATTTACTGATCTCTGTCTTGAACTGCCCACTGGGGTAAAGAGAAAATTCCAAAGATTCACCACCCTTCATTTCGGTCTTAAACTGCCTGCTTCTTATCATGACATTATGTTTCTGGTTCTAGACCCCACAGACAGGAAAGCATCCCTTCTCCATCCCTTTAAGGATTTTAGAAGTTTCAATGAGATTCCTTCTCATTTTTCTAAACTCTTGGGAATACATACCCAGCTGAACCAATCTCATACACCTGTATCAGCCTGGTGAACCTCCGCTGGATTCCCCCTATGGTCACCATACCCTTTCTTGGGTAGGGAGACTAAAACCACAGGCAATTCTCTAGGCGTGGTCTCACCAAGGCCCTGTATCATAGAATCACAGAATCCCTACAGTAGGGAAGCAGGCTTTTTGGCCCATCGAGTCTACACTGATCTTCCTAAGAGCATACCACCCAGACCAACCCAGTTACCCTATCCCTGTAACCCTGCATTTCCCATGGTTAATCCAACCAGCCTGCACATTCCTGGATACTATGGCCAATCTAGCATGGAAAATCCACCTAATCTGGATTGCGGGAGGAGACCGGACGACCCAGAGGAAACCCACGCAGAAACAGGGAGAATGTGCAAACTCCACACAGACTGCTGCCTGAGGGTGGAACCGAACCCAGGTCCCTGGCACTGTGAGGCTGTATAACTGCAGTAAGCCATTATAGACTTATAGATATTTATAGTCCATAAAGAGACCATTCGGCCCATTGTTTTCACCCTGGTCAACATAGATCTTCCTACACTTATCCCAATACTCCAGCCCTAGGCCTATAACTCTAAGGCCAGCGGCAATGCAAATGAAAACCTAAATATTGCTTCAATGTTCCAAGAGCTTCTGACTTGACCATCCTTTTGGGCAGTGAATTCCAGAGTCCCGCCACCCTCTGAATGAAAAAGTTTCCCCCCAACTCCCCTCATAACCTTCTACCTCTTACTTTAAATCTATGGCCAATGTATCCTTATGTTGAAATCCTCTGCCATGGAGGCAAACATAACTATTGGCCTTTCCAATAACTCGCTGTACCATCGTTTCAGCTTTCAGCGACTCATGAATAAAGACACCTGCTCTTTGGGAATCAATATTCCCAGATGTCTCAGCATTTTATGAATAGTCTCCATTTCTGCCTTCCCTAACAAAGTACCAAACTTCACATTTACCACATTATAGTCCATGTGCCATGGTCTTACCCACTCACTCAGCCTGTCCAAATCCCCATGAAGCCTCCCTGCATCCTCTTCACAACTCACATTCCCATCCAGTTTGTGTCATCAGCAAATTAGGAAATAGTATGTTAGGTCCCCCGCATTTATTAACTAATAGTGGCCAACATCGATTCATTAATTACAGAATCATAGGGGTCCATTCAGCCCACTGTGTCCATGCTGGCTCTCTGTAAGAGCAGATTACCCAGACCAGCCAATTAAAGCTATGCTTGACAAAATACAGAGAAAATACAGCGCTCTTTCAAAGCAGTGAATTCATTTTCCTAAATCTCTGATCATCACTTGCTAGGTTTCAGCTTGGAAAGCGGTTGTGATCGAGAATGCTTTGCTTAACAGGGCGGTGGAAGCAGATTCAACAGGAATTTTCAAAAGAGAATTAGATAAATACGAGTAGTGGGAGGAGTGTTGACAGGACTAAAGGGGAAAAGCAGGAGAGTGAGGTTAATTGGATAGATCTTTCAAACAACCAGTAGAAGCATTGATTGGCCAAATATGGGGCCTCCTGTGCTGAATGATTCACTCCAACTTTCGCAGTTTGGACATTGGGTGGTTTTAATCAGGCCCAAGAACATTTCCTCATCAACAATGAGAGACTTTACCAGCATCACAGCGCTCAGAATTCCCTGTATGTGAGATCGAAGGCAGCTTGTTCTGGGCCAGTGAGGGAGCACCCTCTGCAGAGGCCATGGTAAGCAGGCATCAGCAATCCACCTGGAACAACATGAGATTTAGTTATCTGTGGCTGAAAGAATAGATAATTAACTGAGTTACCAACAGTATTAAATACAGCACAGCATTAACTGAGGAATATCAACATTGTTAAACAAAACATTGTATTCACAAAGTAACACCAATATTTGAGTATGCCTGGAAAAAAGAAATATTTTGTCGAAGCTTATCATCTTGCCCTTGTCAGGACATTTGCAAGAATAACAATTTAAAAATAAAATCAACATTGGTACTCTGTGAGAAGAGAGTGATGATTGGTTGGCAAGTGGACTGTGATTTGTAGAGAGGTTCCATGGATAATGCACTAGGTAATGATAATTGGGAGTTAACTGCCAGGCTTTGTTCAAATTTTAAATTATAAAGATTTACTCTGATTGGTGAAGGTATTCCCCTGAGAAATAAACGAGCAAATAGCTTTCATCTATCTTTTTAAATCAAAATTAGCATAATTCACGTACATGTTCTTTCTGTCTGCAGTGAACAGGACCCAGTCTGTCTACTAATACATAGAACTTTTAGTACATGCAAGTGTGCCGCTCTGTGAGCCTGACTGACAATCCTAAGTTCTTCACACTCTCAGGATTATCCAGAAAATGTTGTCCAATTGCAGAAACACCTGTAATGTAGGACACTATGTTGGGAATTTGCAAGTGCATCAGGTCCCCTGGTTGGGTCAAATCAATATCTTGCATGTTGTAAGCAGCTGAAGTAATGACAGTACTATGGCTGTGGTTAGCACTGCTGCCTCACAGGGACAGGGACATGGGTTTGATTCCAGCCTCAGGTGATTGTCTGTGTGGAGTTTGCACATTCTCCCTGGGTTTGTGTGGGTTTACTCTAGTTTCCCTAGTTTCCTCCCACAGTCCAAAGACGTGCATCGGAGGTGGATTGGCCATGCAGAATTGCCTGTAGCGTCCAGGGATATGCAGGTTAGGTGGGTTAGCCATGGGAAATGCAAGGTAAGGGGGTGGGGGTGGGTGTGGGTGGAATGCTCTTTGGAGTATCGGTGTGACCCGATGGGCTAAATGGCCTGCTTCCACACTAGGGATTCTACGATATGGTGTTTTTTCCCCCAAATTCACACATGGGATGTGGGCATTGCTGGCTAGGCCAGCATTTATTGCCCATTCCCAGTTACCTTTGATATAAACCATCTGTCTTTGGGATGTATATATTTGCCATCACACTGGCACTGAAATTCATACACCACATTACTCATTTTTCTGAGAAGTAGAACATTTTTTGTTTTGTTTGCAGCCCCTGTTATTGTTGAACACTACATCTGTTGGTCCTGCATAGTAGCAGCATGGGACAGCCAGCTTCACCTTTGTTCAAACTTTTGAGATACCTTACCCTTCCCAGGTAATCAGAGCTAGACTGGGCATGTTTGAGGACCAAAAGTAACGGCCTTAGGGATGTTCATAAGTTGTACGATATACAGTGAGAAATAAAATGATTGGGGAACCATTATCTGGCAAAATAGGAACAGAGTAGGCCATTCAACCCTCAAGCCTCATCTCCTATTCAACATGATCACGGCTGATGATCAAGCTCAATACTCTAATCCTGCCTCCCCCATATTCCTTGAACTCTTTAGCCCCAAGAACTATATCTATTTTCTTCTTGAAAACTCAATATTTTGGCCTCAACCACTTTCTGTGGTAGTGAATTCCACAGGCTCACCACTCTCTGGCTGAAGATATTTAGAGTCACAGTGTCATAGAGATATACAGGACGGAAACAGACCCTTTGGTCCAACTCATCCATGCTCACCAGATATCCTAAATAAATCTAGTCCCAAGGTTTTGGAGTAGATATGTAGCTCGGGTTGTGGGTGTTGAGGTTGGTTGGCTCGCCGAGCTGGTTTCTTGTTTTGCAGACGTTTCGTTACCATGGTTGGTAACATCCTCAGTGCAGCCTCCGATGAAGCGTCGATATGTTTTCCCGCCTGGTTTATAAACTCTGGGGTCTGTGAGATGGATTGCCTCACTTCCGGGTTTCCTTCCTACTTCCGGGTAGTGGATTGTATATGGGGTCGAGTCCAATATGTTTATTAATAGCATGTTTCGTGGAGTGCCAGGCTTCTAGGAATTCTCGTCCCTGTCTCTGCCTAACCTATCCCAGGATCTTGGTGATGTCCCAGTCAAAGTGGTGGTACTCCTTGTCCATGTGGATTGAGATGAGTGAGTATTGGTCATGCCTTTTTGTAGCCAGTTGGTGTTCATGTACTCTTGTTGTTAGTTTCAATTCCTAGAAGCATGGTACTCCACGAAGCACGTTATTAATAAACACATTGAACTCGACCCCATATACATTCCACTACGAAGGAAAACCGGAAGTGAGGCAATCCATCTCAATGGACCCCAGAGTTTAAAAACCAGGCAGGAAAACACACCGACGCTTCATCGGAGGCTGCACTGAGGATGTTACTCAGCATGGTAACGAAATGTCTGCGAAACAAGAAACCAGCTCGGCAAGCCAACCCACCTCAAATCTAGTCCCATTTACTAGCATTTGGCCCATACCCCTCTAAACCCTTCCTATTCAGATACCTTTTAAATGCTGTAATTGTACCAGCCTCTACCATTTCCTCTGGCAGCTCATTCCATACATGCGTCACCCTCTATGTGAAAAAGCTGTCCCTTAGGTCCCTTTTAAATCTTTTCCCTCTCACCTTAAACCTATGCCCTCTAGTTTTGGACCCTCCCACTCCAGGGAAAGGACCTTGTGTATTTAACCTATACATGCCCGTCATGATTTCCTAACCTCTATAAGGTCATCCCTCGGCCTCCGACACTCCAGGGAAAATAGCCCCAGCCTATTCAGCCTCTCCCTGTAGCTCAAACACTCCAACCCTGGCAACATCCTTGCAAATCTTTTCTGAACCCTTTCAAGTTTCACAACATCCTTCGTATAGCAGGGAAACCAGAATTGCAAGCAGTATTCCAATAGTGGCCTAACCAATGTCCTGCAGAGCCACAATTTGACTTCCCAACTCTTACACTCAATGCATCGACCAATAAAGGCAAGCATACCAAACGCTTTCTTCACTATTCTACCTACCTGCAACTTCACTTTCAAGGAACAGTGAACCTGCTCCCCAGGGTCTCTTTGTTCAGCAACACTCCCCAGGATCTTACCATTAAGTGTACAAGCCTGCCCCAATTTGTTTTTCCAAAATGCAGCACCTTATATTCATCTCAATTAAACTCCAACTGCCACTCCTCGGCCCATTGGCCCATCTGATCAAGATCCCGTTCTACACTGAGGTAACCTCCAATTTTGGTGTCATCTGCAAACTTACTAACCATACCTCCTATGTTCACACCCAAATCATTTATATAAACGACGAAAAGCAGTGGACCCAGCACCGATCCTTGTGGCACACCGCTGGTCACAGGCCTCCAGTGTGAAAAGCAACCCTCCACCACCCTCTGCCTTCTACCTTCGAGCCATTTCTGTATCCAAATAGCTAGCTCTCCCTCTATTCCGTGTGATCTAACCTTGCTAACCAGTTTACCTTCTCACCTAGAGATAACAAGGTGTAGAGCTGGATGAACACAGCAGGCCAAGCAGCAACATAGGAGCAGGAAGGCTGACGTTTCGGGCCTAGACCCTTCTTCATTCTAGGCCTGAAACGTCAGCCTTCCTGCCCCTATGATGCTGTGTTCATCCAGCTCTACACCTTGTTATCTCAGATTTTCCAGCATCTGCAGTTCCTACTATCTTCTCACCTCATTCCCAACAGGTTTACCCCTCATCTTTAGACTGTGATCCCTAGTTCTGGAATCCCTAACCATCGGGAACATCCATCTTGCATTTACCTTGTCTAGTTCTGTTAGAATTTTACAGGTTTCAATGAGATCAGCCTCATTCTTCTAAACTCCAGTGAATACAATCCTAACTCTCTCCTCATACGTCAGTCCTGCCATCCCAGGAATCAATTTGGTAAACTTTCTCTTTACTCCCTCTATAGTAAGAACATCCTTCCTCAGATAAAGAGACCAAAACTGCACACATTACTCCAGGTGTGGCCTCACCTGTCCTGTATAAATGCAGCAGAACATCCTTGTTCCTATATTTGAATCCTCTTGCTATGAAGGCCCACATAGTATTTGCCTTTTTTACTGCCTGGTGTTCCTGCACGTTTACTTTCAGCGAATGGTGCACAAGGACACAGTGGTCTTGATAAACATCTCTCAATTTACTGCAATTCAAATAATACTCTGCCTTCCCATTTTTTGCTAATAAAGTGGATAATCTCACATTTATCCACATCATACTGCTTCTGCCATGCATTTGCTCACTCACTCAGCCTGTTCAAATCACACTGTGACATCTCGGCAAGCTTTTCGCAGCTCACCCGCACACCCAGCTTTGTGTCCTCTACAAATTTTGAGTGCGGAGGGAGCGCCGCACTGTCAGAGGATCAGTGCTGAGGGAGCGCCGCACTGTCGGAGGGTCAGTGCTG
>NC_063337.1:136519-149870 GCF_021869965.1 Rhincodon typus | reverse complement strand
GCCTTCCCTGTTCCCCCATTCCCCCCCCATTAGTATTTGTGAGTTGCTATGATTTGTGAACTGGTGGGGGAGGTGTCTGTTTGACCAGGGAGTGCCCATCATACTCGGGAGGGGTTGCCATTCTCAGTTGGTGAGTGTCACCCAACTGCCCACGTTGTCTTACCCACTGTTAGTGCAGTCCACCCCCTTGAACTGCTCCCAAGGTGGTGAACCTGCCCTCTGTGTATTTCTCCACCTCCTGCTGTGGCTTGCATTGATGAAGTTGCTGATCATAGCGTGTATTTGGAGACTAATTCTGGCCCTGACCTTGTTGACATCACTCGATGTGTCTCACCTGCATACATGAACTAAAATTGTTGACTCCTCAAACATCAAACTGCGACACAACAAGCTGAGTACTGCTTGGATCATGATGTGTAACAGAGAGGTCCCTCTGTGACATACACACATCCTACAGCCTGTATTGAGTGCTGCCACCGCCTCCTCCCTCCTTGTCTCTGTAACCTCCTCAGGCCTCTGACACGTACCTTGTCCCTCCTCCTGTCACCCCATTTGTGGCTATTCCTTTAGCCTCTTCAACCCCACACATCAGTGTTTCCTTTGGTAACAGTTATGTGTGTGTCCACATAACAGGAATGCAGTTTGCCAACGTCAGAATTCCTCATTCTTTATTCACGGTAAGGATCACTAACTGTTGCAGTTCAGAGTCACTATTTATTCAGACTAGTACTGGGAAACTATAAAGTACTGCATTAAACATGGTAACAGGAGCAGGCCCTTTGAGTCTGCTCCATCATTCATTGTGATCATGGCTGATCATCCACTCGAGTCTGTGCCTGCTCTTCCCGCTCATTGTTTGATCCCTTTAGCCCCAGGTACTATATACAATTCCGTCTTGAAATCATTGTGTTTTGATCGACTGCTTTCTGTGGTAATGAATTCCACAGGCTCACTACTTTCTGGGTGAAGAAATTTCTCATCTCGGCCCTAAATGGCTTATCCTGTATCCTTGGACTGTGACCCTTGGTTCTGGATTCCACACTCGTCAGGAGCATCCTTCCTGCATCCACCCTGTCTAGTCCTGTTAGAATTTTAAAGGTTTCAATGAGATTTCCCCCGCCTTCATTCTTCTGAGCTCCAGGGAATAAAATCCTAACAGATGCAATCTTTCCTCCTACAACAAGGTTAGGTTACTTGGGATCCAGGGAGAGCTAGCGAATTGAATTCAAAATTGGCTCGATGGTAGGAAGCAGAGGGTGATGGTTGAAGGTTATTTCTCAGACTGGAGGCCTGTGACTAGTGGTGTGCCACAGGGGTCAGTGCTGGGACCTTTGTTATTTGTTATTTACATAAATGATCCGGTTGTGAATGTACAAGGCATGATTAGTAAGTTTGCAGATGATACAAAATTAGGAGGTATCGTTGATAATGAGGAAGGTTATGAAAAATTACAGAGGGATCTTGATCAGATGGGGAAGTGGGCAAATGCAACTCAATACAGATAAGTGTGAGGTGTTGCACTTTGGAAAGTCAAATCATGATAGAACTTATGCAGTAAATGGTAAGGTCCTGAGGAGTGTTGTGGCACAGAGGGACCTAGGAGTACAAGTACATAGTTCGCTGAAAGCGGTGTCACAGGTAGATATTTGCATGCTGGCCTTCACTGGTCGAAGCATTGAGTATAGGAATTGGGACCAAAAACAAAGTTGCTGGAAAAACTCAGCAGGTCTGGCAGCATCTGTGAAGGTAAAAAGAGTTAACGTTTCGGGTCTGGTGACCTTTCCTCAGAACTGAGAAAGTTACTTAGTTCTGAGGAAGGGTCACCAGATTCGAAACATTAACTCTTTTTTTCCTTCGCAGATGCTGCCAGACCTGCTGAGCTTTTCCAGCAACTTTGTGTTTGTTCCTGATTTACAGCATCTGCAGTTCTTTCGGTTTTTTTATAGGAATTGAGACGTTGTGTTACAGTTGTACAAGTTGTTGAGGCCGCACATGGAGTATTGTGTACAATTTTGGTCACCCTGTTATAGGAAAGACATAGTTAAACTGGAAAGTGTGCAAAGAAGATGTTGCCAGGACTAGGAGGCCTGAGTTATAGGGAGAGATTGGCCAGGATAGGACTTTATTCCTTGGAACATGGGAGAATGAGGGGTGATCTCATTGAGGTGTATAAAATCATGAAGGGCATAGATAGAATGAATGCATGTAGTCTTTTTCCCAGGAATGTGGTTTGAAAACTAGAGGGTGTAGGTTTAAGGTGAGAGGGGAAAGATTTAAATATGACCTGAGGGGCATCATCTTCACGCAGAGAGTGCTGCGTATATGGGATGGGCTTCCAGAAAAAGTGGTTGAGGCAGGCACAATGGCAACATCTAAAAACAGCTAGATGGGAAGGGTTTAGAGGGATACGGACCAAATATGGGCAATTGGAACGAGCTGAGTGAGCACCATGGTCAGCATGGACCAGTTTGGGCTGAAGGGCCTGTATTACTTTATGACTCTATAACTATCCCAGGAATCAATCTGATAAAGCTTTGCTTCATTCCCTCTGTCGCAAGAACATCCTTCCTCAGATAAGGAGACCAAAACTGCACATAATACACCAAGTGTGGTCTCACCAAGGCCCTGTGTAACTGCAGCAGGACATCCCTGTTCCTGTACTCGAATCTTCTCGTTATGAAGGCCAACATCCCATTTGCCTTCTTCACCTCCTGCTGCACCTGCATGCTTATCTACAGTGTATCATGACACCCAAGTCTTGTTGAACATTCCCCTCTCTCAATTTCTAGCCATTTAGATAATAATCTGCCTTCCAAGTTTTTGCTTCCAAGTGGATAACCTCGCATCTATCCAAATTAGATGGCGTCTACCATGCATTTGCTTACTCACTCAACTTGTCCAAGTCACACTGCTGCATCTCTGCATCCACCCACCCATCTTTGTGTCATCTAGTACGCCATTGTCACTGCGTACTACTCAGAAAAAGACCCATTTATCCCTACTCCCTGTATCCTGTCTGCTGTCATTGGTGGGGAGAAAAACAGAGTTCATGCTTCAAGTCTGATATGATGATTCTTCATAACTGAACGGGACTGGACAAGTTTTACTAATCAACCTGTTTGGAGATGTTATTATACACTTCTGGACCAGGTGGTAATTGAATCTGGGCCTCCTGTCCAGAGGTAGGGACACTACCGCTGCATCACAAGACAGCCCCTAAAATGTTGGTTTAACTGAGATGATTGTACCCCAACAGAGTGAGCCTGAAGTCCCCGTAGGCAGATTCATTTGCATAGCATACAGAACAGACAAAAAGAAGGAGGTGAGAGTGTTAGATGTGGGGTAGCAGTAATGTTTGGAGAAGACATTGTGGTATTGGAGAGAGAATAAGAGGGGCAAGGCCCTGCTACAGGAGTTAATTTATAGACCTCCAAATGGACAGAGAGAGACGGAGACAAGCAAATCTGCAGGGAAATCAAATGGGATAGCTTGGTAATACTTTCAGATTTGAATTAAACAAATCTATATGTGGAACAATTTTAGAGTAATTGGGAATGAGGGGGATGAATTTCTGAAATGTGCTGAGGAGAACTTCTCTGATCAACCTGTTCTTGGCCCAATGAGAAACAATGCTGAATCTGGGTGCTGGCGAGTGTGTGGGGAAGCCATTGTATCATTAAATTTGGATTAGTAATGCAAAGAGTAAGACTGGGTCAAGAGGGGATCAAGCCAGTGTAAAGACTGACTGGAATGATTGATGACCTTTGAAAGACAAATAAAATAGATGTATGATTCTAAAGGGAGTGTTGGAGCAGAAGCACCTCGGGGTATACGTGTACAAATCATTGAAAGTGGCAGGACCGATAGAGGAAGCACGTGTATATGTATAAGTAAAGCGTATACAGTATTCTCTGTACAAGACACTTGTTAGACCCTCAGTTGGAGTAATGTGCACAGTTGTGGACACCACTTCATAGGAAAGGTATGAACACATCTGCAGAAGTGATTTATAAGAATGGTTCCAGGAACAAAAAACTTCAGTGATGAGGACGGATTGAAGAAATTGCGATTGTTCAACATACAGGTTGGAATGAAGAAGGCTAAGAAGAGATACGATGAAGGTTTTCAAAACCATGAGGGAGCTGGACAGGGTAGATAGGTTCCCACTCATAAAATAATCCAGAAGCTGAAGGACCGATATAAAGTGATTTGCAAAACAAGTAAATGTGAAGTAGAAAAATGTTATTGACACAGTGAGTAGTTGGGGTCTGGAATGCACTGCCTGGAAATGTGGTGGAAACAGGTTCAAATGAGGCATTCAAGAGGGACTGGATGATTATTGGTTAGAAATAGTGTGCAAGGGTATGGGGGAAAGAGCAGCGGATTGGCACTAAGTAAAGGTGCCCCTTTGAAGAGCTGCTACAGGCATGTACAGCCCTGTTGCATTTTTCTCTGGCTGAGGGCTTCCACTTCTGCCTGTGTGACCAGGGAGTCAATCCCTCTAATCATTGAAAACGTTGATCAATAAATAACACCAAGAATCCTGAGGGACCATTAACAATTGCTGACTCAACTGCACATCTGCACTTTAGAAATCGACAGGACAGATGCAGTGACTAATGCAGTGCATTTTGTGTTGCTGTTTCTTTCATTAAGGTTTCACTAACTCCTGGTGCCCATGTTGAATTCTCCTTTACACCCTCTGTTCACTGACCCATGTTGATTTCCACTTCAAAAGCACCTGAGTTTTAAAATTCTCACCTTAGTATCAGAGTATGGAAAGAAGCCCTTTGGCCCATCATGTCCACACAGCTCTCCAGGGATATTTGTTTTAATTTGGGATGTGGGTGTCACCGGCTAGGCTAGCAATTGTTGCTCATCCCTAATTGCCCAGAGGGCAGTTAAGACTCAACCACACTGCTGTGGGTCTGGAGTCACGTGTAGGCCAGACCAGGTAAGGATGACAGATTTTCTTCCTTAAAGAACTTTGGTCAACCTGGTGAGTTTTTAACAGCAAGGGGCAAGGGTTATATGGTTTTCATTCGACCAGTTTTTTTATTCCAGATTTTTATTGAATTCAACTTTCACCATGTACCATGATGGGATTTGAACTCACCTCCCCACAGTGTTAGTCTGTGTTTCTGTGTCGGTCACCCAGTGACATTACCACAGCACCATCTAACTACTCTCAACCCAGTTTCCAGCACTTTGCCTGTAGTCTCGTCTGCTATGGCACTTCAAGTGATCATCTAAATACTTTGTAAATATCGTGAGGTTTTTGCACATCTAACACCCTTTTAGACGGTGAGTTCCAGATACCCACCATCACCAATTCGCACTTCAATATCACATATACCTCCTGCACTTCATTGCACGGCTGATGCAGTATAATGTGGGTAAATGTGAGGTTATCCACTTTGGGAGCAAAAACAGGAAGGCAGATTATTAACTGAATTGTTATACGTTGGAAAATGGGAGGTGCAATGAGACCTGAGTGTCCTTGTATACCAACCACTGAACGTAAGCATGTAGGCGCAGCAGGCGGGGTGAAGATAAATGCTATGTTAGCCTTCATTGCGAGAGGATTCAGGTACAGGAGAAGGGATGTCTTGCTGCAATTGATGTGGAGGTGCCGATGTTGGACTGGGATAGACAAGGTCAGAGATCACACGACACCAGGTTATAGTTTGACGGGTTTATTTGGAAACACAAGCTTTCGGATCCTTGCTCCTTCTTTACCTGAACAGCAATGGGCAAAGTTATATGGTGAAGAAGGAGCAAGGCTCCGAAAGCTTGTGTTTTCACATAAACATATTGGATTATAACCTGGTGCTGTGTGATTTTTGACCTTGCTGCAGTTGCGCAGCGCCTTGGTGAGACCACACCTGGAATATTGTATGCTGTTCTGGTCTCCTTTTCTGAGGAAGGTTATCCTGACTTTGGAGGGAATGCAACAAATGTTTACCAGACTGATTCCTGAGATGGCAGAACTTATGAATGAAGAGAGACTGGATCAGTAAGGACTATATTCACTGGAGTTTAGAAGAATGACTGACAGGGAATCTCATAGAAACCTATAAAATTCTAACAGGACTAGTCAGCGGAGATGCAGGAAGGATGTTCCCATTGGTGGTGAGCCCAGAACCAGGGATTACAGTCTACGAATATGGGCAAATTGGAGATGAAGAGAACTTTCTTCACTGAGAGAGTGGTGAGCCTTTGGAATTCTCTGCCACAGAAAGTGGTTGAGGCCAAACATTGGATGTTTTCGAGGAGTTAGATATGGTTCTGGGGGCTAAAAAGATCAAAGTGTATGAGGGAGAAAGCAGGAATAGGGCACTGTAAAGACACTTATTTTTCTATTTTTCTCCTCGGTGGAACTGTGAGTTGATATTAAGATGAGTTGAATTTTGGATAGCTACGTGTTTTAACAAACAAATACAGATTTTTGATATTGGTAACTGTTATCTTTAGTGATATAAAGAAAGCTGTGGATGAATGCCCGAAGACCATAAAGTGTAGGAGCAGAATTAGACCATTCAGCCCATCAAGTCTGCACTGCCATTCAATCGTGACGTGTTTCTCAACTCCATTCTCCTGCCTTCTCCCTGTAACTCTTGATCCCCTTACTAATCAAAAACCAATCTATCTCTGTCTTAAGGACACAATGACGTGGTCTCGACAGTCCTTTTGTGGTGATGAGTTCCACAGATTAACCACCTTCTGGCTGAATAAATTCCTCCTCATCTCGGTTCTACAGGGTCGTCCCTTCGCTTTGAGGCTGTTCCCTCGAGCCCTAGTGTCTCTTCCTAATGGAAAATTTTCTGCATGTCCACTTTATCCAGGCCCCTCAGTATTCTGTATGTTTCAATCAGATGTCCCCTCATCCTTTTAAACTCCAACGAGTACAGACCGAGAGTCCTGAACCATTCCTCATATGACAAGCACTGCATCTTGGGTTCATTCTTGTATATTTCCTCTGGATGCCCTCCAGCGATAGGACTGTTTTCCTTAGTTACAGGTCCTAAAACTCTCTCAATATTCCAAATGCAGTCTGACTAGCATCTTGTACAACCATATCAGTGTATCTGTGCTCTTGATTGTAGCATTCTTGAAATGAATGCCAACATTGTATTTGCCTTCCTAACTGCCAGGTGAACCTGCATGGTAACCTTAAGAGAACCCTGAACTAAGACTCCCAGTTTGTGCTTCAGATTTCCTAAACCTTTCCGCATTTAGAAAATAGTTTATGACGCTTCTTCCTAACTGTGTAAGCTTACATTTTCCCACATTGTATTTCATCTGCCACCTCTTTAGCCATTCGCCTGGCATGTAAGTCCTTCTGCAGTCTCCCACTTCTTCAGCATAACAGTTCTTCCACCTGGCGTTCAGTTCGATCTTGAGTTGGTCAATCAAGGAATGACAGAGGCTAACCAGCAGGTGCAGAGTGATTTTTGAAGCTTCAGGACTGGCTGCTGTTTCTTAGTATCTCAAGTTTTGTATCCAGTTAAAGAATTATTCAATGTTCTGAGAGAAGATTGTAAGAAATAAGTAAATACTTCTGGAAGTCTACTGAAACTATTCGTATTCACTGGTGATTTTGAAATTAGATTTACAGTTACGTGCCTGTGAAGAACTCATTATTCAAGGATTGCACAAAGACTTGGTATTCATCATTCAAAACTGTTTAACTGAACTAGCAAATTATAATTCTTTTATTTTCTTTTTAATTTATCCCTTAACTATGTCTGTCTGTTTCTGTGTGAATTGGGTTTTATGATCAAAGAAGATTGGCGTTTAAATCATAAATACAGTATTGATTAGATTATCTTGTTTAGCTTTGCCCTGCCAAAGTTGTAGTCTTGATAAATTGTTAATAATTTTTAATTAAGTTATAAACTTGGTGTTCAAGATTTGTTATTCATAAAATCTTATTAGGAACAATTGGGCAATTCTCAGGGTCATTGAATATTTTAGTTTCACGTGTTGTGTGTCCAGTGATAGTAGGGCTGATTGGGTTTTGCTTGTTATCCATATCTTAACAGTACTGAATTGGATGATCAGCCATGACCGTATATTATTAATATAATTATATTCTTGACCAGTTTCCCATGCAAAACCTTGTCAAAAATCTTATTAAAGTCCATATAGATTCCATCAGCTGCATTGCCCTCATCCACATATATATTCATCTTGAATAATTCAAATCAAACACTTCAGATGTGATCTGCCCCTGACAAAGCCATGCTGACTACCCTTAATCCATCCTTGCCTCTCCAACTGGAGATGATTTCTGTCTCTCAGAATTTTTTCCAATAGTTTCCTTACCACTAATGTTGGAATCACTGGTCTATAGTTCCCTGGTTTATCTCTACCAACCTTCTTGAATAATGGTACCACCTTAGCGCTGCGTCAGTCCTCTGGCACCTTTCGTGGCTATGAAGGATTTGATTTTCAATCTCACTAAGTTATGGTTATTATCACAGGTTATTACCTTAGGATGGATGCCTCCATGACCTTGCAGCCTGCCATACTTGTGGCCTGAAACCTCATAACCTTCTGTGATCCTTCAGTTCAGTCCTTTGTGAATCCTGAATTTAATTGCTTCACCATTAGTGGCCATGCTTTCAGCTGTATTTTGGCAGAATTTCTGGAATTCCCTCCATGAACATCTCCTGTCGTACACTTCTTTCGATTTTGTCCAGAGGACAGTGAGAGGTTGGTGGGATGGGCAATCGCATAGCCGGTGAAATTTAATGCCAAGATTTGTCACGTTATACTTAGGTTTCAATAAAGGATACAATGCTAAAGCAGATTCAGGAATAGAGGGACCAGGGTTTACATGAATAAAAGTTACTGAAGGTCACAGGACAGATAGAGAAAATGCATGTAGATAAAAAGACTCCAGCTGGAGTATTGTGTACATTTTTGGGCACCATGCTTTAGGAAAGATGTAAATGCATTGGGCAAAATGCAGAAGTGATTTAAAGGAATGAGAAACTTCAGTTTTGAGGATAGATTGAACACTGTTCTACTTGGAGAGAAGAAAGTTGAGAGAAATTTTGCAGAGGTGCCTTGAGGGATCCAGATAGAGTAAATAGAGAGAAACTTTCCACTGATGGAACGTTCGAAAATAAGAGAGCACAGATTTAATGTGATTGACAAAAGAAGCAAGGTGAAATCAGAGTTAACGTTTTCACATGACAAGAGGTTAGGATCTGGAATGTGCTGCCTGTGAGGACAGATATTGATAATGACATTTAACTTTGCTTCCAATGGCCAGAAGAGCAGTGTTTGATGACAAAGACCTCAAAGCCAGCACCAGTGTTACCTGTCCGAAGATATGGATAATTTACAGCAGACACCTCAAATCCGTTGAGAAATATCAATGGTAATGCCTGTGTGAAATCCTGCATATCCATCGACGGGATTGATGCTCTAATGTCAGCATCCTTCGACCGTCCAATTTCCCCTTTTTTTGAGGCATTGGTTATGGTCAGTCAGCTGCAGTTTGCAGGCCACATTGTCCAGGCCTGATGCAAGTCTCAAAATGCACTTTCTGCTCCAAGTTTCATCATGGAAAATATGCGTGGGAATCTACTGCCCTGGAGAAGGAACATCATCAAAGGCTTGACCATCTCTGACAGGCCCTGGAAAGGGCCAGTATTATTTTTTTTACAATATATTTCAATCACGTGGACGAGGGATGGGAATGTAATATTTTCAAATTTGCAGATAACACAAAACTAAGTGAGAAGGCAAGTGATGAGGATGACACAGCCTACAAAGTAACATAGACAGGTTAGGGGCGTGGGCAACGTCTTGGAATATAATGTAGGGAATTGCGAGGTTATGCACTTTGGTAGAAGAGTAGAGGAGCTGAATATTATTTAAATGGACAGACTGCAGAAAGCTGCAGTGCAGACTGTATTGGTGGGTCCTCATTCACGCATTGCAACAAGCTAGCATCCAAGTTCAGCTGATGATAGGGAAGGCAAATGGAATGGAGCATAAAAACAAGGAATAAACACAGTGCTGGTGAAACTCAGGTCTGGCAGCAAAACCAAGTTAACGGTTCAAGTCCCATATGACTCTTCAATCAGGTCACAGCTGACCCAGCTAAGTTGGTGGGCAAGGTGCTTTGCTATCTAACTGGAGCTCAGAGGTCAACCTTTGACGTTGTAAATGAAGTTGTCACGCGTTTTCATTACAAGGCCTCTTCCCAGCAATGACCAGTTTTTTTTCTCATTAACTGTCGGCTCAGCAGAACGTACCACCCATTCTCTCCTTTCGTACAAAAATAGGTCTAGTTGATGGGTATCTCTATCTCTTTGTCTCTGTTAGCACTTCCTTTATCTTTTGTTCTAGGCACCTCACAATCTGTTCTGCTTGCTGCTCCTTCCTTTCTGCTAGATATTTTTGGTGCAGTGGTAGTGTCCATAACTCTAGGCCGGAAGAGCTGAGTTCAAGTCCAATCTGCTCCAGAGAAATAAAATTCCTGAACAGGTTGATATAGAAAATATCTAAAATCCATTGTTTCCAACTCCTTTTAGTTCTGAAGGAGAATCATATCGGACTCAAAACATTAATTCTGTTTCTCTCCTCACAGATGCTGCCAGATTTGTTGAGTTTCTCCAGCACTTTCAGTTTTCATTTCAGATTTTCAGCATCCACAATATTTTGCTGTTATAAAAACAGGGAGGTCTTGCTAAAACTATATAAGGCACTAGTTAGTCCACACTTGGAATACTGTGAACAGATTTGTTCCCTGTATCTAAGGAAAAGTACAGTGGCATTGGAGACAGTCCAGAGAATCTTTAGTAGTTTGATCTCCAGTTTGGAAGGAGAGGCTGAGTAGGTTGGGCCTGTACTCATTGGAGTTTAGAAGAATGAGAGGTGCTCTTATTAAAACAGACAAGTTCCTTATGGGGCTTTATAAGGTAGAAATGGAAAAGTTTGTCCCCTTGGAGAATCTAGAAACAGAGAGCCTTGTAAAAGGGTTTGTCTATTTAAAACAGAGATGACGAGGAGTTTCTTCTCGCCAAGGGTAGTGAATCTGTGGAATTCTTTACCGTAGAGCACTGTTGAGGCTAGGTTGTCAAGTATATTTGAATCTGAGAGAGACAGATTTTTAATCAGTGATGGAATCAAGGGTGAAAAGGCAGGATAGTGGAGTTGAGAATTATTAGATTCAGCCATGATCTCATTGAATGGCCTACTGTGATATTATGCACCTATGTTATATAGTTCAAGTACAAAAAGCAGAAGGAGAGTACAGAAACATGAATAACCCAGCCATCCCCCACCTCCTCCATCGGTCCTACCTTTGGCTGGGTTTGTGGATCCAACATCACCGTTGGATGCAGAAGTTTGCACATGTGCATATTGTGCACTGACCTCATTGTGAGGGAGCGGGGTAAGTCCAGCACCCTGGCAGGAGGGGGCCCAGAGTGGGGTTTTGCTGGGGGTGAGATCTGAGCGCCATGGAGTACAATGTTGGGAGCACGCTGTCCGCCTTGGTTGCAAAAACCCCAAATCCACAAACTCCACAAGTCCAGTCGAGGTTCTCTTGTTAGCAGAGTCCTCCGGAGATTGTCAGCTTTGCCTGGCAGTCCCTGTGCCCCCACCTCATGTTGTGCTGCCGCTGCCCTGGGTCTAGCCAGTGTGGTGCTTGGTTCTGGAGCTTGGGGGTGTTGCATGGTTCTGCTCATTGGCTGTTGGTTTCCAGTGGTCAATCTGTGTGAGTTCAGAAATAATGCTGACTGTAGTCACTCCTCTGGAATGTATTACACTAAGGTTTGATTCCAAACTTCAGTGGATGTTGTCCATTCCCAAAAATCCCTTTCAAACCACAAACACTGTTCTGTGATTGTTAAAGTATAACTGATTCCTCCTGGATCACACTGCGGGGGTGGTCTCCGGGACCACACTCCGGGGGTTTCTTTCATTTTGCTGCACAGGGCAGGGTGTTCTCACGGATCTTGGTGTGTTGTGGGGGGGGATATCTCTGAGATCTTGATGTGTTTGGAGCAGGTTATTTTTGGGATCTTGCTGTGTTGGGGGAGTGTCTCTGGGATCTTGCTGTGTTGGGGGAATGTCTCTGGTATCTTAGATAACAAAGTGTAGAGCTGGATGAACACAGCAGCCAAACAGCATCAGAGGAGCAGGAAAGCTGACGTTTCGGGATTAGAGTCTTCTTCAGAAATGGGGGAGGGGAAGGGAGTTCTGAAATAAATAGGGAGAGAGGGGGAGGCGAATAGAAGATGGATAGAGGAGAAGATAGGTGGAGAGGAGACAGACTGGTCAAAGAGGTGGGGGTGGAGCCAGTAAAGGTGAGTGTAGGTGGGGAGTTAGGGAGGAGATAGGTCAGTCCAAGGAGGATGGACAGGTCAAGGGGGTGGGATGAGGTTAGTAGGTAGGAGATGGGGGTGGGGCTTGAGGTGGGAGGAGGGGATAAGTGGGAGGAAGGACAGGTTAGGGAGGTGGGGACGAGCTGGGCTGGTTTTGGGATGCGTTAGGAGGAGGGGAGATTTTGAAGCTTGTGAAGCCCACGTTGATACCATTGGGCTGCAGGGTTCCCAAGCGAAATATGAGTTGCTGTTCCTGCAACCTTCGGGTGGCATCGTAATGGCACTGCAGGAGGCCCAGGATGGACATGGTTTGCAACTGGGAGGTGCAGTTGTTTGTTGCGAATCTTGGGATCTTGCTGTGTTGGGGGAGTGTCTCTGGGATCTTGCTGTGTTGGGGGAGTGTCTCTGGGATCTTTTTAATTCCTTCAGGGGATGAGGGCGTCGCTGGCCAGACCAGCATTTATTACCCATCCCTAATTTGCCAGCGGGAAGTTAAGAGTCAACCACATTGCTGTGGGTCTGGAGTCACATGTAGGCTAGATAGGATAAGGATTCCCTAAAGGACATTAGTGAACCAGATGGGTTTTTCCAGCAATCAGCAATGGATTGATGGTCATCATTAGACTCTTAATTCCAGATTTTTTTTTATTGAATTCACATTCCACCATCTGCCGTGGCAGGATTCGATCCCAGATCCCCATAACTGAGCCATTGCCTCCCCATGGGTTGTCTTGCTGTGTGGGAGGTGTCTCTGAGGTCTTGCTGTGTGTGGGAGGTGTCTCTGAGGTCTTGCTGTGTGTGGGGGCTGTCTCTGGGATCTTGCTGTGTGTAGGGGCTGTCTCTGGGATCTTGCTGTGTGTGGGGGCTGTCTCTGGGATCTTGCTGTGTGGGGGGTTGTCGCTGGGATCTTGCAGTGTGTTGGGGGTGTTGTGTCTGGGATCTTGCAGTGTGTTGGGGGTTGTCTCTGGGATCTTGCTGTGTGTGTGGGGTTGTCTCTGGGA
>NC_063337.1:136297-136509 GCF_021869965.1 Rhincodon typus | reverse complement strand
GGGTTGTCTCTGGGATCTTGCTGTGTGTGTGGGGTTGTCTCTGGGATTTTGCAGTGTGTGTGGGGTTGTCTCTGGGATTTTGCAGTGTGTGTGGGGTTGTCTCTGGGATCTTGCAGTGTGTAGGGGGTGTCTCTGGGATCTTGCTGTGTGTAGGGGTTGTCTCTGGGATCTTGCTGTGTGTGTGGGGTTGTCTCTGGGATCTTGCTGTGTGT
>NC_063337.1:134843-136197 GCF_021869965.1 Rhincodon typus | reverse complement strand
GGATCTTGCTGTGTGTGTGGGGTTGTCTCTGGGATCTTGCTGTGTGTAGGGGGTGTCTCTGGGATCTTGCAGTGTGTGGGGGGTGTCTCGGGGATCTTGCTGTGTGGGGGGTGTCTCGGGGATCTTGCTGTGTGTAGGGGTTGTCTATGGGATCTTGCTGTGTGTAGGGGTTGTCTCTGGGATCTTGCAGTGTGTGGGGGGTGTCTCGGGGATCTTGCTGTGTGTAGGGGTTGTCTATGGGATCTTGCTGTGTGTAGGGGTTGTCTCTGGGATCTTGCAGTGTGTGGGGGGTGTCTCGGGGATCTTGCTGTGTGGGGGGTGTCTCGGGGATCTTGCTGTGTCATAGGGGTGGGATCTCAATAACCTTGCTGTACGGGGATGGGGTGTTCTCCGAGATTTCCCTGGAAGGATCAATACTACACTCCATGTAGTGATTAACATTCCTTTGTCACAGGAGATTGTGAGCTCGGTTTGGCTGCTTTATTGATGTCAGTGGAGAAATGTTCTCCTCCTCCTCCTCCTGCTGTAAAGCTGAGAGTCCTGCCTGGTGACGTGGCTTTGTGCGTGTGTGTTGGTGTGAGGCCAGGGACTGTGTGTGTGAAACAGAGACAGAGAGTGAGAGAGAGAGAGTTCTCGGGGAAAAGAAAGGCCTTGAATTGATGAGAGTACGATGTAGCGAGCAGTACAGCTGCTATCGGAGCCTCGGCACCTGCCAGAAGGAGGTAAGTCTGCAGTGCATGCAGGAAGCTTTGGGAGGGGGTGGAGGAAAGATCAGGAGCTTCTTCCTTTTCCACCTGATGCCCCTGCAATAGAGTTCTGACTTGGCCTAAAACCTGTTTGTGCTGTCAGAGCCAGACTACACCAGTTTGATCCATTCCCACATTCGGACACCTGCTTAGCCCCTGTCTGCTCCGTCACTCACAGTAACCTGGCACCTGCCTACTCACCATTGCCATCACCCACCTACCCCCTTCACTTGCTCTGCCCACCCCACTGTCTCTCATCTGCCTGCGCATGGCGTGTCCCCCTTATTCATCCCAATTGCCCTGACTCCAGCCCAGTGAAGCTACAGACCCCAACCTCCCAATGCAACCCAAAGAAGCACAAAGTTGCATTTGTGTAGTTCCTTTTGTGATGCAAGGAACTTGACTGGGACATGGAAACCACAGCAGATGAAGCGTGCACAGCAAGATCTCACAGCCATGATGTAAAAGTATAACAGTTTGTTTTTCTGATGTTGACTGAAGGATAAATATTGGTCAGAAACCAGGGTCAATGTCCCTGCACCTCTTCTAACACACAAGATGGACCCTCCGACAGTGCGGCGCCCCCTCAGCACCGACCCTCCGACAGT
>NC_063337.1:104286-134833 GCF_021869965.1 Rhincodon typus | reverse complement strand
CAGCACCGACCCTCCGACAGTGCGGCGCCCCCTCAGCACCGACCCTCTGACAACTGGCCCTCCCTCAACTGCCTGGGCTGTTTTTCAAACCCACTACTCATTAACTGAGTTATAGTAGAAGTTTCACAAGCTTCACCCGCCTTCAGTTTGTGCATGTGGGCTGCACAGTTTTTTGGGCCCACACTGCATGGGGCCTTGATGAAGTGGATACTAGGCAGGTCTGTTGGAGGTGTGGCTCTGACAGATTTACTGATCAAGGAGATTAAATGCTCTGAGTGAGCAGGGGTCTGATTATGTTGCTGGGGCATGTTTCAACCTGTTTCATCAGATCAGGCAACAGTTGCAGTAACCGAGGAGTTCCTTATTAGTTAATGATTGTCAAATTTCACAGGCGACTGTAAACTTTCTGTAGCACTGTTCCTGTTTGGGCAGAGGGCCGATGGTTTGTGCAGTTCCTGCTGCTGCTGGGATTGGATAACAATGGGGACAGTGTAGTGGGAGCTTACTTTGTGCCTCACCCTGTGCTGTACGTATCCTATGAATGTTTGATGGGACCTGTGTAGAGGGAGCTTTACTCTGTATCTAACCCAGTGTTGTCCATTTCAGATTGGAATATGATGCGTATCACACAGACCTTGAGAGGTTGAACCTGGGACCCTGTGATTCCCTGACTCTGCCGAAGATTGACCTGGTGCAGCAGTTGTTTCTGGTGCGTAAGGAGAAATACCCTGTAACTCCGTGTAAATACTGACCCACTCCCTCGGCTCCCTGGAACCCCTGTAAATACTGACACTCTCCCCCTCAGGTACGCCCTGTAAATACTGACACATCCCTCCCCCACACTGGGGACCCCTCTGTAAACAGCGGTGCACTTCCCATGGATCCTGTGTGAATTTTCCATCGTCCAATCGCTTTGCTTTCTATCAGCACTAAGTGACGATTGAATTTTCCCTTTGGCACTGTTACTGACATTGGTAAACTCTGGGAGGGTTCAGTTTCTAATCCAGTGCAGCCTGCCTGAGTGAGTCAGCGGGGGGTGAGGTGGCACTGCCTCAGGCAGGGTTGGGGGAGGGGGGGGGGGGGGGGGGATCGTTGGGGTTGAGTGGCGTAATTGGTTCTCCGTAGGGCTGTAGACGGCAAGTCTTGGCAGTGAACCGGAACTGAATGCAAAGTGTGAAACCTTCTTCATTCACACTGTCAGTTGCTGTGTCTCTCTGTCTCTACAATCATGTTCTCTCCCATTGTCTGTGAACTTATAATGCCCTCTTGTCTCCCTCTCCAAACTCCACAGCAGCTAATCCATTCACGCGGTACTTCAGTGTAACTGAGTGTCTTGCAGCACCTTTTTAGAGGGAAGATAAGAGTCAGCCACATTGCCTTGGGTTGGGAGTCACGTGTTGTTCAGCTCAGGTAAGAAACAGCAGTTTTCCTTCCCTAAAGGATATAGTGCACCAGATGGGGGTTTACAACAGTCGATGACCATGTAAGGTTCATCATGAAACTAGAAAATTAAGTCTAAATTTCCTCAGATGCGAAATGAACTTGTTTCTCAGGAGTATGAATCCAGGTCTCTGGCTTTCTCATCCACTTATAAGAAAGGAGCAGGATTAGGCCATTCGGCCCCTCAAGTCTGCTTTGCCATTCTATAAGGTCATGGCTTTTCTTTCCCAAGCCTCGATTCCTTGTTCGTGCCAGTTCCTCATAGCCCACAACTCACTGATATTTCAAAAATTATTTACTACCTTGTTGAATTATTTCAATGATTTAGCCTCCACAACTGTCTGGGATAGAGAATTCCAGATGTTTGCTACCCTATGAGAGAAGAAATGTCTTCACATCTCACTTTTAAATGAGCATTTCCTTATTCTGTATCTGTATTTCTTGGTTCAAGATTTCCCCCATCAGAGGAAACATCTTCTCAACATCTACTTGTCAAGCTCCCTTAGAATATTGTATCTTTCAACAAGAACACCCTTTGTTCTCCTAAATTCTAACAGTCTGACCTGTTTTTAATGCTGGAAATTTTTGATGCTGGAAATCTGAAACGAAAACAGAAATTGCTGGAACATCTCAGCAGGCCTGACAGCATCTGTGGAGAGAGAAACAGAGTTAATGTTTTGAATCCAATGACCCTTCCTCAGAGCTGATTGCTAACATCAGTTCCAAAGAAGGGTCACTGGACCCGAAACGTTAACTCTGATTTCTCTCCACAAATGGTAACCTGTTCAGCTGTTCTTGATAAGTCAATCCTTTCAACCCAGGAATCAGCCAAGTGAGAATCTCTTTTGAACTGCTTCCAACATCAGGATTTCCTTTCTTAGATATGGGGATCAGCACTGTATACGGTACTCTAGGTGTGGCCTCACTAACGCCCTGTACAGTTGTAACATATGAACAAGGAACAAAAGTAGACCACTTGCCCCTTTTGAGCCTGCTCTAACATTCAATAAGATCATGGCTGATCTGTAACAAGACTTCCCTATTTTTAAACTCCCAATTCCCTTGTAGTAAAGGCCAAAATGTCATTGTCTAAATGATTTGCTGCACTTGCATGCTAACTTTTAGTATTTCATGCAGGAGCACACGGATCCCTTTGGGCTGCACTGTTTTGGAGTCCCCCTTGTTTAAATAATTGTCAGCTTTTTGATTCTTGCCACCTTTGGGATGTGTGTAGTGTTCTGTACTGTGAAGACTGACTCAAAATATTGCTTTGTCTGCCATTTCGCTGTTCCCCATTAGTAAATCCCAAGTTGTATCCTCCAAATGTCCCACACTGACTTTAGTCACTTTCTGTTTATATACAGTAGCAGCTCTTGCTGATGGGACTAGTTCAGTTTAGGAACCTGGTTGGCATGGATGTGTTGGGCTAAAGGGCCTGTATGACTCTATAACTCGATTTTATATTTCATGTCAACTTGCTTTCAAAATCAATTTTCTCCCTTTTTATTAGCTTCTTAGCTGGTTCCTTTAAAAAAAAAAATCCCAACCCTCTGGTCTACCATTTGTTTTTGCCATTTAGTATGCCTCTGTTTTTGATCGGACACTCTCCTTGATCACCTTTGTCAACCACGGGTGGTTCATCCATCTCATCGACTCCTTCTTTTTGATTGAAATAAAGCATTGCTGTGGGTTATGAAACATCTGTTTAAATGGCTGCTACTGCTCGTCACTGACCTTCTCCTTAGCCTGTTTTCCCAGGCTGCTTTAGCCAGCACTTTCTTCATACCTCTGTTGTTGTCCTTATTTAAGTAGAGGATCCTGGTTTGTGATCCAAGTTGGTCTCCCTCAAAATGAATTTGAAATTCTATGATGTTATGATCACTACCCTCTGGAGGATCTCTTATTAATCCTACCTCATTACACATTTGTATATGCAAATGATCTGGAGGAAAATGTGGGTGGTCTGATTAGTAAGTTTGCTGATGACATGAAGATTGGTTGAGTTGCTAATAGTGCTGACAATTGTGAAAGGATACAACAGGATATTGATAGATTGTCAACTTGGGCACAGAAATGGCAGATGGAGTTTAATCCAGACAAATGCGAGGTGATGCATTTTGGAGGATTAAATTTAGGTATGAATTATGTTGTAAATGGCAGAACCCTTAGGAACACTAACATTCGGATTGACCTGGGCGTGCAGGCCCAAGTTCCCTAAAAGTGGCAACACAGGTAGCCAAGGTGATTAAGAAGGCATATGGCATGTTTGCCTTCATCGCCCAGGGCATGGAGTACAAGAGTTGACAAACCATGTTGCAGCTATATAATACCCTTGTTAGGCTGCATGTGGAGTATTGTGTGCAGTTTTGGCCACCACACTACCAGAAGGATGTGGAAGCTTTGGAGAGAGTGCAGAGAAGGCTCACCTGGATGTTGCCTGGTCTCAAGGGCATTGACTATGAGGAAAGGTTAAAAAGACTAGGATTATTTTCACTGGAAAGATGGAGGCTGAGAGGAGACCTGATAGAGGTCTACAAAATTATGAAAGGCTTAGATAGGGTAGATAGTTAGAGGCTTTTCCCAAGGGTTGAAGTTTCAATTATAAGTGGGCACAGGTTCAAGGTGAGAGGGGAAAGTTTAAGGGAGATGTGTGAGGGAAGTTTTTCATGCAGAGAGTAGTAGCAGCCTGGAATGCACTGCCAGAGGAGGTGGTGGAAGCGGGCACGTTGAAGACATTTAAGAGGCACCTAGATAGGTACATGAATAGGGAGGGAATAGAGGGATACAGATCGAAAAATGGCAGGTTTGCTTTTAAATTAATTAGGGCATGATGGTCGACACAGGCTTGGAGGCTGAAGGGCCTGTTCCTGTGCTGTACTTTTTCATTTGTTCATTGCCAAATCAAAGTAGTCTCTTCTGGGTGGATGTTACAATGTACTGCTCAAAGAAATAATCTCTGATGAACTCTACAGATTCATCTTCCCTGTTACACTTACCCAATGGATTTGTCCAGTTAATATACATATTAAAATCAGCCATGACAATTAGAGGAAAAAAACAGAAAACAGGAGAAACATAAGAAAAGGAAACAGAATAAGCTACTTGGCCCTGTGTATAAGAAGAGCTACAGTATTTTTCCTATGTGTCTCCATTATTTCCTGATTTATACTTTGTGAGGCACCTCCTCAGGTCCTATAGATGAATTTCACCAGTGATTTCTTTCCTGTGCTATTCCTGATTTCCATCTGAGCTGACTCCACATTACAATCTATTGCATCTACATCATAACTCATCCCTGTACTGATGCCATCCTTATTAACAATGCTACCTCGCCTCCTTTTCCTTTTTGCCTATTTTTTCAGAACGTTGCATACCTTTGAATATTGTGTTTTCAGTCTTGGTCACCCTACGACCATGCCTCTGTAATGGCAATCAAGTCATATTCATTTTTACTATATGTGCCATTAATTCATCTATCTTGTTAAAAAGCTGTGTGTATTCAGATAAAGAGCCTTAAGCTTTGATTTTTTTTTGCCAATTATTACTCGGGTTCTATTTTCTGCTACATGCAGTTTCTACTCCTTCCTGTCACACTTCAATCATCATTCGCCTCTTCACTTCCCTGCACCTCTGCTCTCTTGTTTCATTTACAGAAGCATTCACAGCCAGAGATGCCGAGTGGATGATCCATCTCGGCCTCCTCTAGAGCTCCCCAGCATCATAGATACCAGTCTTCAGCAAAATTGATTCACTCCAGGCGCTACTGCATCAAGAACGGTTGGTGGCACTGGATACTGCAAAGGTTATGGGCCCTGACAACATTCCGGCAACAGTACGGAAGACTTGTGCTCCAGAACTTGCCGCTCCCCTAGCCAGGCTGTTCCAGACAGTTACAACACTGGTACCTACCATGTATGGTAAAAAGCAGGACAAATCCAAACTGGCCAATTACAGCCCCATCAATCAACAGTGCTATCAAGCAGCACCTGCTCAGCAATAACCCGCTCAGTGACGCCCAGTTTGGGTTCCACCAGGACCACTCAGCTCCTGACCTCATTACAGCCTTCGTTCAAACATAGACAAGGGAGCTGAATTGCAGAGGTGAGGCGAGAGTGACAGCCCTTGATATCAAGGCTGCATTCGACTGCATGTGGCATCAAGGAGCCCTAGCAAAACTGGAATCAATGGGTATCAGGAGCAAATTCTGTAGTGGTTGGAGTCATACCTGACACATAGGAAGATGGTTGTGGTAGTGAGAGGTCAATCATCCCAGCTCCAGGACATCTCCGCAGGAGTTCCTCAGGGTAGTGTCCTAAATCTAACCACCATCAGCTGTTTCATCAATGACCTTCTCTCCATCATAAGGTCAGAAGTGGGGATGTTCGCCAATGTATGCACAATGTTCAGCATTATTTGTGACTCCTCAGATACTGAAGCAGTCTATATTTAAATGCAGCATGACCTGGACAGTGTTCGGACTGGGGCTGACAAATGGCAAGTAACATTTGCATTAGATAAATGTCAGGCAATGACCATCTCAAATAAGAGACAGTCTAACCACCACCCCTTGACATTTCCCCACTATCAACATCCTGGGTGTTACCAGTGACCAGAAACTCACTGGACTCGTCATATAAATACTGTGGCTACAAAAGCAGGTCAGAGGCGAGGGATACTGTGGTGAGTAACTCATCACCTGAAATCCCAAAGCCTGTCCACCATCTACAAGATGCACTGCAGAAATTCACCAAAGATCCTCAGACAGCACCTTCCAAACCCACGACCACTTCCATCTAAAGGACAAGGGCAGCAGATACGTGGGAAAACCACCCCCCTCCAGGTTCCCCTCCAAGCCACTCACCATCCTGACTTGGAAATATATCACTGCTCCTTCAGTGTTGCTGGATCAAATTCCTGGACTTCCCTTCCTAGGGACATTGTGGATTAACCTGCAGCACACAGACTGCAGCGGTTCAAGAAGGCAGCTCACCATCACCTTCTCAAGAGGCAACTAAGGATGGGCAATTAATACTGGGCCAGCCAGCAATGCCCGCAAGTGAATAAAAAACATTGATTTTCTAAAATCTCCTTCATTTTAACATTCTACTAATGAATTATAATCTTATATACAGTCCTTGTTCTATGAATCGCCAGGACATTGGTCCTTGCTTGGTTCAGATGAATCCTGATGGAACAGCTCTCTCTTCCCCCCCCAGTATTGGTGAGCCATAAACCAGAACCATTTATTCTATACCAATCTTTGAGCCACTCATTTACCCCTCCAATCTTATTTGCCCTATGTCACTTTGCTTGTGGTTCAAGTAGTAATTCAGAGATGATTACTTTTGCATTCTGCTTTTTAATTTAGCCCCAAATTGTTCATAAGCTCTCACAAGAAGTTCTGTTTCAATCCTATCTGTGTCGTTAGTACCTATGTGGACCATGTAGACAATACAGCCTTCAGGTAATCAACACAGTACAGCCATGATCTGATTGAATGGGAGAGCAGGCTCAAGGGCCAAATGGCCTACTCCTGTTCCAAAGTTCTATACTTCTGTTCTTCACGAGATCAATGCAGATTTCTAGCAGGGCAGTTTGAAAATTTGAATTTAGTTGCAGAGGAATCTGGAATTAAAAACTTTCAGGTCAGCAACAGTGATGATGATGCTGTCTGATTATTACAGTTATCCTTGAGGGAAGGTGACCAGCTTCTCTTACCCAGTCTGGCCCTCAATGTGACTCTACCACGTTCAGGCAGTGCGTTCCACACCCCAGCACCTTGCAGTATGGAAAAGATGTTCCACATCACTTCATTGGGGAGGCAGTGACATAGTGGGAATGTTACTGGACTAATTATCCAGAATCCCAGGCGATTGTTCTGGGGACATGGGTTCAAATTGGCAGTTGGTGAAATTTGGATTCAATAAAAAGACCCTTGAAATGAAAAACCTTGGTTAATGACGACCGTGTAAACCCTTGTTGATTGTTGTAAAAAATACTATCTGGTTCAGTAATATTTTAGGGAAGGAAACTGCTGTTCTTACCCTGACTGGCCTGCATGTGACTCCAGACCCACAGAATGTGGCTGACTCTTAAGTGTCCTCTGGTCAATTAGGGAAATGCCAGACCAGCCAACAACGCTTGCATCCCATAAATGGATAAAAACATGTTGCTATTAATATTTACTTTAAAACTGAAGTTTCTCATTCTGGAACCATTCTTGCAAACCTCTTCTGTGCTCTCTCTAATGCATTCACATCTTTCCTATGATGTGGTGCCCAGAACTGGAGAACTGGTTGTAATACTCCAGCTGAGAATAACTGAGATAACAAGGTGTAGAGCTGGATGAACACAGCAAGCCAAGCAGCATCAGAGGAGGAGGAAGGCTGACGTTTCGGGCCTAGGCCCTTCTTCAGAAATGGGGGAGGGGAAGGGGGTTCTGAAATAAATAGGGAGAGAGGGGGGAGGCAGATAGAAGATGGATAGAGGAGAAGATAGGCGGAGAGGAGACAGAGAGATCCAGTGAGGTTTTTCCGGAGGGAGGAGGGTAACTTCTTCAGGGTACGCATCCTTAGAAGAGGCTTCTCAGTGGGGTTAAAATTGTTTCAGAGATAGTAGGAACTGCAGATGCTGGAGAATCTGAGATAACAAGGTGTAAGGATGCCTACCCTGAAGAAGTTACCCTCCTCCCTCCGGAAAAACCTCAGTGGATCTCTCTGTCTCCTCTCCACCCATCTTCTCATCTATCCATCTTCTATCCGCCACCCCCCTCTCCCTATTTATTTCAGAACCCCCTTACCCTCCCCCATTTCTAAAGAAGGGCCTAGGTCCGAAACGTCAGCTTTCCTGCTCCTCTGATGCTGCTTGGCCTGCTGAGTTCATCCAGCTCTACACCTTGTTATCTCAGATTCTCCAGCATCAGCAGTTCCTACTATAGCTGAGAATAACTGGTGTTTTATATAAGTTCATCACCTCCTTGCTCTTGTACTCTATGCCCCTATTTATGAAGTCTGGGAAACTATCCACTATTAACTGCTCTCTGAGCTTATCCTGCCACTTTATCACTTATGCAAATATATATCCAGGTCTTTCTGCTCCTACACACCCATGTTCTTCCTGCTAAAGTGCATTATCTCCCACTCCTCCACATTGAAGATCATTTGCTACCTATCTGCCCACTTGTTAATCTCCTTTTTGGTGTTTGACATGCTCGTCAGAGTTTACAATTCTTCTACGTTTCATGTTGTCTGCAATCTTTAATTGTCTCTGGCATACCAAGGGATCTTAATATGGATCAGGAAAAACCAAGATCCCAATACCAACCTCTGGGAAACTCCAGGACAAATTTCCTTCAACCTGAAAAATATCTATTATCATTACTCTGTGTTTCCTGTCACTCAGCCTATTCCTTACCCACGTTGTGTCAGCGAATCTGGCTACTATTTAGTGCATGCTCTGATCCCACAAATGATAATAGATTGCAGATCCAATGGGGAGTGATATTGGCAATGGATCTGGGCAATGCTCCCTGTATCAAAGGATCTTTAACATTTTGTATGCGGAGCCTGGTAAATTTTTTTTAATGTTATCCAACAGATCTGAACAATGACAGACGGGATCATGGGAAAGGCTGCCACAATGGAAATTGCCATAAACAGCAATGGTGACACAGCCGGTTTACCAGAGGATGATGGTTTAGAGCAGGTACTGTTACCTCCTAGCTTGCTCAACAGGACGTGTTGGATCAGTGTCAGCCACTGCATGGTTCAAAAAGTATTTCTCTGTCAGTGGAGCAAAGTATTTTCCACAAAACCATTCCCAGCACCCAGGCTTAACTCAGCCCCTCTGTTGGGGGTATTACCCTCCTATAAATGTATGCGTGAAATGTATAGCAATCTCTTACAGTGAGTTTAATGTAGAACAAGCCGCTAAAGGAGGCTAGAAGTTTTTATCTTGCAATCATCAGAACTGGGACACAAGAAACAAGTCTTGAAAAAGGAGACACCATTGTATACAGTGTGAGGAGAGGCTGCTGTTTGATTGGACCAGTTGGTAACGAGATGCAGCAAAGTCTGGATTATTTAATAAGTGATTTCTATTTGATGGTGGATAGACTTTGCTGAAGCTGGTCAGTCCATGCTGGTTGAGGATGTAAGACCTTTGTTGACCCTGAACAGTGCCCTGTCTATCTCAGGTTATCCTGCAGGAGGCAGTGTCTCAGAATTTAAACAATTAGTAAAGCTGGTTGCTCCATGCTGTTACTGTGTACTACATCCACAGGGGATTTTCTCCACTTACAGGATGTTGCTGTCAAGCCATAAAGTTGTTTTGCTTGCCACATAAATGAGCAATGTGATCTGAGTTTCAGTGCCAGCATGATGCCAGGTGTATACACTGTACATCCCAATGATAACCAACACATCCTGTTGACCACTCGCAGTGGTCGTGTTCAACCAGCCTGCACATGCCAGCCTCTAGAAATTAATCCGCCATTAGATGTGATTCTCTGATTGGACATCATTTATTCAATAATCCAGACTGTGCTAAGAATTACGCTGGAAACTAATCCAAATTCATTGTTGGACCCACACTGTGATGGATTCGCCTGTGCTACAGGTTATGTGTATGAATTCTCACAAGCTATTTACTGTGGACAAAAGGAATTTTCACATACTGTGCAGCTTCTGAAAAGAAGTGTCACGGAGATAGCCATGCTGCATCCCGATGACAGCACCCTAACCAATCAGAATCCACCCACCTGATCTGAGAATAAAGATTGACAGTTAACTGTTCTTGAAATAGCTCCAGGCCAATGATAGCCCAGCCAATCAGCACCCTCCTGCTGTATATTTTTTTTCCAAGTCTGTTGCTTGTGTCCTTGTTTGAATGAGTGCAAGATAAAATGCTTCACCTTCTCATCCCCTTTTAGCAATATTTAAGTTTTGTTCTTTCAAACTGTTAATACTCAGTCTCAGAGTTTATCCTGAATTGTATCTGAGTTTGGCTTAAACTGATGGTGAGCTTTGATCTGAAATGAGAGAAACTTGCCTGTGCATTGACTACACTTTACTCTCAGTGCATCTGTCTTTCATGCTTTCTACAAACCATCTCCTTGCTTTCCACTGATATCAGAATAGACCCCCTGTGAGTATGGAGTCAGTTCTAGGGGTAGCTGGGAGTGTGCACCATGTGGCTGAGCTCTGATTGTGCATGGTGACTTTCTGCTGGTTTTGACTATGACTGTGACCATGTTATGCTGCAATGTAAAGCCTTCCTTTCTCTGTGTCCAGGACCTTCAGCAGGTGATGGTGTCAGGCCCAAATCTGAATGAGACCAGTATTGTTTCTGGGGGTTATGGGGGAACGGCAGAAGCGATAATTGCAACAGGTACAATCAAAGGTAGGTGAAGGGAGCTTGGTGTGACTGGGGATGTGGGAATGGGGTGAGGGACATGATGGAGGAGGATGGGAGGGCGAGAAGGGTGTTGAGGGGAAATGAGGGTGACGGGAGGATGAGTTGGGGAGCTGGAAGGGTGGTTGTGAGGGATGTTGTTTCAAATCTAGGAAAGGGCAAATTGGAAGAGGACGTTTTCCTGAAAACATTGTGGGGGTGGTAGGTATGGGTGAAGTGGAGTTGACTGGTACAGATTGGCTTCTCCCAGCAACACCACCCAGTGTTAAATACGGAGCAGCTCAGTGCGTATGATGCCTCAGGAACCCTGTGATATCGTGGGCTAACCTGGTGCACTGGTGACTGTGTCAGTGTAGTGCAGCATCTCAGTAAGCACAGTGTCCAAAGAATAACATGTAACTGTTTCTAATTTCTGTTCTTTTTGTAAATTGCAGGCAAGCTAGAGGAAGTGCAGCTTCCGTGGAAGGAAAGGGCCATAGGCGGCAGTCAGGAAGGAAAATCTGTTTTCAATCTGGTCCCGAAAGTCAGGATTTATAAACCGCGTAGGCAGTTCTTTATTCAACTAGAGTGTTCAAAGTTACAGTTTGAGACAGCAATGTTTACAAACTCTATTTGGCTTCCGTGTTTGAAAGGACCCTCCATGCAGGCACCTGCTGGTCAAGTGTTCGATGCCAGGTTACTGGCATAGGCTGTGAAGAAGGACTGAAGGCTGTCAGTGTTGTGAGGAGGAGATAAGTGAAATTTCACGGGATTTTGCTGCAGGCTTGGCCAGCCGTGGTTGGAGTTTGCACTGTTACTCAGTCATGCTCACTCCTGCCAGAGGAGCCATGACATCAAGAGAGCAGCTTCGGCCATCACAGATCCTGGTCCTCAGTAAGCTGTCGCTTCTGTTTTCCTGCACACCTCATTCTTGTAGTGACACACCACTAACATGTCCCACACAAAATGCACTTTTGCACACTGCTTGTACTCGACAGTTAACTAGCCTTGCACGGATAGCTGTAATGACAGTGGGTGAGGCCGTTGGAAAGTTCGGGATAATTCCATGTGCTGGAGGTGGGACGCTATGTTGGGGATATGCGGCTGGGCAAAGCTCTTTCTACTGTACACGTTTCTGGGGCAAGTCGAGGAAGCTGAGAGCTGCTACAGAAGCACGGAAATTATCCTAAGCTTGGTTAACATCCCAATTGGGGTATTATCTTCAGTTCTGGGTTCCACACTTTGGGAAGGATTTGAGAGTCTTTGAGAGGAGGCAAAGGAGATTTACTGAACCAGTTCAATGGATGGAGCAGGCACTGCTGTAATGGTTATGTAATTGGACTAGTAAAACCCCAGGTAATAATTTAAGGACTGCGTAGCTCTGAATACCACCAGGCAGATGGTGAAACCCCAGTCTGAATAAGAGGAATCTTCCCTCCTTGGAAGGACATTGGGAGAGGCCATTTTGTTTCAGTGCTCTGTGAAAGACAACATGAATCCCGAAACAACCTTGGACTGAGCTACCGGTCAATGTTTATTTCTTTATTGGCATATTGGTTAAGGAAGGACTAGAGCCTCAAGAGGCTGGTCTGGGATTGTACGACACCACCATGTGTAGAATCCGCAGTGCATTGCGGGCAGTTGCCCAGAATTAAAGTTTTGGGAATTGGATACAGAAGATGGGGGGAGGGATCTGAGAGAGGGACCTTTTGTATGCAGCAAATGCTAACAACCTTAAATTCACTGACTGAGAGCAGTGGGAGTGGAGTTAATGAATTAATCCAAAATTAAATTGGGTGGGCAGTTGATAGAAATAATCCTGCAGGGCTCTGTTCTGAATCACTGTCCCTCCGACGGTGCGGCGCTCCCCCAGCGCTGTCCCTCCGACGGTGCGGCGCTCCCTCAGTATGAGTTCTGGGAGCATTGACCAAGACTGTGCCTGCATATTTGGAGTGAGTCTTGGATTCCTGCCATGACTGGGGATGTTCTGATCCCTGTCCCCTCAGCGTTATTTTAGTGTGTGTGCTGCCTTCTGATGTCTCGGTTCTTTTTACTCCCCTCATTCTTTTCTTCCATTCCTCCATTTTCTCTGTCGCTGTTTCCAGGCACACGTGTGAAAGTCCCGGCACCACGGTCTGTGCTAATCTCACCCAGCAGGTCTGCTGCCAGTAGGATAGCCAGTCAGGGCAACACCTCACCAGGTACAACGCTGTGCACACAGCTGCCTCCCCCCCCCCGCCCTTTACTACCCCACAAAGGAAGAAAAATACCCTGAACCCTTCCCCTCCTCATTCAACTGCCTCCTTATTTCTCCCTTGCCCCTGTAAACAAGACCTTTCATATCTTGCTGTTGCTTTATCCCCTCTGATCCTATCTGCTGTGGTTGATTTTGTTTCTGTGAAGTTTCGGAATGCCCCATGAGATAAAAGTCCATTTTATAAAACTGCCAATAATGTGACTTGGAGACTCTGTATCTAACACCGAGTCTCTCTCTTTCTCTCCAGCACACACTCAG
The DNA here is from genome assembly GCF_021869965.1 of Rhincodon typus. Lineage (NCBI taxonomy): Eukaryota > Metazoa > Chordata > Chondrichthyes > Orectolobiformes > Rhincodontidae > Rhincodon > Rhincodon typus. Next base: position 121,488 of record NC_063337.1, on the reverse strand, counting down.
TGTCATGCTTGCAAAGATCTCCTTCTCCCCTCCCATCCCTTCTCACTCTCTCGTTGTCTCATACCTAGGCAGCATCCCTGACTGTCCTGCCTCATGCAGGTCACTAGCTGATTGCAAGCCCCCACCCCTGACCCCTATCTTTCTCTCTCTCTCTCTCTAACCCACAGATCACTGGACAGTGATTAGGCGCGGGAGCCCTGGCTGAATGCCGTACCTGTTCCTGCAATCAGCTGTATGCCCATTTTCACTCTGCAGAAATTGTGCTCTGTGGGTGGTGTTAGGTGGCTCAGCATCTATTGCCCATCCCTAATTGCTCTTGAACTGTGTGTCTTGCTTGGTTATTTCAGAGGTCAGTTAAGGACCAATCACATTGCTATGAGTCTGGAATCACATATTGGCCAGACTGGGTAAAGACAGCAGATTTCCTTTGTAAAGCACACTCCAGATGTGTTTTTAATGACAGTTGATGATACTTTCGGACTCTATTACTAAGACTAACTTTCAATAGAAGATGTTTTTAAACGTTCAATTCATTCAATTAAATTGGTTTTGACCCGGTGATTCTAGAGTGTTAGTCTGTGCCTCTAGGCTCCCTGTGCAGTGACCACACCACATCACCATCTCTCCCTCAGCCCAAGCAAAGTCAGAAATCCGCCGACACCAGGTTATAGTCCAACAGATTTATTTGAAATCATGTGATGAAGGGGCAATGCTGTGAAACCTTGAGATTTCAAATAAACTGTTGGATTATAACCTGGTGTCATCTGACATCTGACCTTGTCCACCTCAGTCCAACACTGGCACTTCCACATCATGGCTACCACTAAGCCCACGCAAGCAGTGTCTGCTGCCCACTCTCCTGTACACCTCTTGTTACTCACCACTCTCCTGCTTTAAGTAAATGGGAAACCTCAGTGTCTGTCAGATTTAGCCAACACCCTCAAAATCGCTGCCCATCTCAACCTAATGTGTCACATAACTCAAACTAACTTCCCAACTGTTAGACATGAGCATCGATCCTGCACACAAAAAGCAACACTCCTCTGTCTGGAAACATGCCTGATCTGTGTCTGCTCATTTTTCACTTCATTTGTTTGTCCCCTTTAGTCTATTTCATCTCTGCTTGTGATCATAAACAAACCTGGGAGTGACTGGAGAATAAAGGTGTGTTTTGTTGTAGTGGTGTCACTCTGTTAGTATTGGAGTGCTCTTTACCTCTCCGAGCAGCTGCTTAAATTCCCTGCATATGAAGGACGTTTGTGTGAGGACGGTGGTGGTTCTGTAAAGGTTAGTGATGCCCTGCCCTTTGCGGGAAAGCTGTGAGTCTTTGTTTCAGTCTGGAATGGCACATCCTATCCTGGGTTCTCCCGGGTCGGAGCTGTGCGATGCTTCCCTGTCCCGGGTCGGAGCTGTGCAGTGCTGTAGGACAATGCTGGCGCTTGCTCTGATCCTGTCTGTGTGTGTGTGTCACCTTCCAGGATGCAGTAACCTTCACCAGTCCCAGAGTAGCCCTGTGACCGGCAATGAGGAGCCTGCCCGGGGGATCGCTGGTGAGAAATTTGACATTGTGAAAAAGTGGGGAATCAACACCTACAAGGTGAGTGGAGAGGAATGATCTGTGGTTATGGGGTAACTTCCCACGCTAACTGTTTTTCCGCCCCCCCACCCCTCAAAGACCTGTACAGCCCCGTGTTACATTGTATCACCCTACACATGCCCAGACCTGTACACACTGTTAGACCATCAGCACCGTCCACACTTCATCCGTGCTAGACTGTACCCCGAATAAAAGCAAGATACTGCAAATTCTGTACAACTGAAACAAAATCTAAAAATGCTGCGGAACCTCAGCAAAGCTGGCAGTGTTTGTGGAGAGAAAAAAAAAGTTAATGTTTCGAATCCAATATGGAATTCAATCTGGATAAGTGTGAAGTGATCTACTTGGGCAGGACAAACACGGCAAAGGAATACATGGTGGATGGCAGGACCCTGGGAAGTACCAGGGTCAGAGGGATCTTGGTGTGTATCTACATTGATCCCTTAAGGTATCAGGACAGGTTGGTAAAGTGATTGAGAAGGCATATGGGATACTGGCCTTTTTCGTCAGGCCATGGAGTTAAAGAGCAGGGAGGTCATGCTGGAACTGTATAAAACTATTGGTTATTCCACAGCTAGAGTACTTTGTGCGGTTCTGGAATCCACATTGTAGGAGGATGTGATAGCACTGGAGAGGGTGCAGAGGGAGATTTACCAGGATGTTGCCCTCCTGTACTGGTATAGCCACATCCCCCCTCCACCGCTCCCTCAGCTTGCACACCCCAGACCCACATCAGCAAGCCCCCCCGCCACATCCAGTGTTAGATTGTGTTAATCTATATCTGTACAATGTTCCCTAATCACCAACCTTTACTCCCCGCTCCCAGATGCACATGGATCCTGTACCTGTTGTGCTGTACCTCAGGATCCTGCTGTTGAAATTGCTTTATCTAGCCATCTTTGAAAGAGCAGGTTCTCACTGATTACCGAGTTAAGGGAGTGTTAGTGTGTGAACACCATCCTGTCTTGGATATATATTGCCATTCCCTTGGTGTTGCTGGGTCAAAATCCTGGAATTCCCTCCCTAAGGGCATTGTGGGTCAACCTACAGCACATGGTCTGCAGCAGTTCAAGATAAGAGGAGGCAATGGTGTAGTGATAAGGTCAAATCCAGACCCCTGTTAATTATTCCAGGGACATGGTTCAAATCCCATCATGACAACGCAGAATGTTACCTGGGTCACTGGATTAACAGTCCAGTGGTAATACCACAAGGCTATCACCTTCTTGTTAATTGTCATAAAAACCCATCTGGGTCACCAGTGTCCTTTAGGTAAGGAAATCTGCTGTCCTTACCTGGTCTGGCCTACATCAGGGAGGCGATGGCCTAGTGGTGTTATTGATGGACAATCAATTCAGATCCCAGGTAATGTTCTGGGGATTCTGGTTTGAATCCCAGCACAACAGATGGTGGAATTTGAATTTAATAATAATCTGGAGTTAAGAGTCTAATGATGACCGTGAACCCATTGTCGATTGTTGGAAAAACTGCCATCCTCACATGACTCGAGACCCACAGCAATGAGATTGACTCTTAATTGCCCTCTGAAACGGCCTGACAAGCCAGTCAGTTCAAAGGGCAGTTAGGGACAGGTACTAATGTGCTGGGCTGAGTAGCAATGACGACGAAATCCCATGAATGAATTTTAAAAAGCTGCTGCCCCCTCCTCCAGTTGGTGTGTCAGACTGCACTGAGGCTGATAATGAGCAGCATCATGTTTGTGTTGGTGAAGTTTGTGGTGGAGATTCCAGAGGTCAGGAATATTTGTGGTTTGTGTGATACAACGTGGCAGCATTGGGCAGGCTGCACTTTCACTCTCTGTATTGTAATAATGTATGTCTGAGCTGTTGAATGATGTGAGATTGCTGGTTTCTGTGACAGAGCTAGAGCTAATGCCAGTCTTCAGTCTAACAGACATTCCCATTGGCTGTGTCTGCAGTGCACAAAGCAGTTGATCTCGGAGAGGTTTGGTCGAGGCTCCCGGACAGTGGACCTGGAACTTGAAGCACAGATTGAACTCCTGCGTGACACAAAGAGGAAGTACGAAAATGTGCTGCGGCTTGCCCGAGCGCTCACAAACCATTTTTACAACTTGGTGCAGACACAGCGGGCCCTGGGAGAGTCTTTCTCCGATCTCAGTCAGAAATCCCCCGAACTCCAGGTACACATTGAACATGGGAAGCAGGCGCTGATTGCAGTACAGTGACGGGGATACACAGTTTGGTTTGTCCAGCTATCAGTGGGAGGTGTCTGTGTCCCTTGTGCTGACCCTGGGGGTGTGTCTGTGTCCCTCGTGCTGACCCTGTGGGTGTGCATTTGTCTCCCTTGTGCTGACCCTGGGATTAATTCTGTCTCTCGCGCTCTCTCTTTGTCTGTCTCGCTCTGTCTGCCTCTCTCTCTCTCTCTCTCTGTCCGCCTCTCTGTCTCTCCGTGTCTGTCGTGTCCCCACACAGGAGGAGTTTGGACATAACGCTGATACTCAGAAGCTGCTGTGTAAGAATGGGGAGACGTTGCTTGGAGCCATCAATTTCTTTGTATCCAGCATCAACACTCTGGTCAACAAGACGATGGAGGACACACTGCTCACTGTCAAACTGTTTGAGAGTGCCAGGTAAGGCCATTACAGAACAGGCTGAGGAAACCAGGAAGGAAATACTTGCCTGACTAAGGGGGAAATGGCTTCAACTAAGAGAGCAAATTGCCTTGAGTTTAAAAGATTTGAGCAATGTCTAATTGAGATGTTTAAGGTGATTATTCTATATCTACTATTGAAAAACTATTTCCTTTTTTTGAGGGAGAGGATTTCAGGTCAATCTGAAACCCAAGCTGGGCAGTTCGGGACTGATGTCAGGCAACACTTCCTCACACAAAGGGAGCTGGCAATCCGGAATTCACTGCCTGAGAAAACTGTTATTGCGGAAGGTCATATAAAAGCAGTATGTTTAGTCAGTACAGTCAGTACGGAGATTGTAGGTAAAGGGTCTGGAACCAGTACATGGAAAGGGTATTGTGATACAGATCAGACATGGTTTAACCAAAGAGCAGGGAAAGGTGGGGGACTGAATGGCTTCCTGATATAGGCACGGACAGGAACACAGACTGAAAGTACGAGTCTAGTCAGTGTGGGCTCAGTGGGAGAGATCTTTTCTTGACCAGCTTCGCTGTGACCACCTGATTGAAGTGTCTAAGATCACATGCAATCAAGACACCCCTCACTCAGCTAAACACTAGTGGAAACAAGTCCAGTCTGTCTAAACTTTTCTCATAAGACAACCCATTCATTCCAGGGATCAGCCCAGTAAACCACCTCTGAACGGTCTGCAATGCATTTACATCGTCCTTACACCAGGAGATTAAAACTGCATGCAGTAAATTAGATGCCCTTCATAACTGCAGAATAACATCCTTACTTTAATGCTGTTTTCTCTCGTAATAAGGCATAGACCCTGTGAGCTGCCTTGTTTGTTTGCTGTACCTGCACTAACTTGTGACTCAGGTGCTAATTCCCCCAAATCCCTCTGCGCCTCAGAATTTCACACTTCCTGTAAAGTGACCAACTTCACATTTTTCCACATCTCAAAACCACAGAATTATAATGATGCTGAAGGAGGCCATTCCGTCCATCGTGTCTGTTCTGGTTCTATCTCCTAGTGCCAATCTCCTGCCTTGTCTCCATATCCCTGCAAACCATTTCTGTCCAAATACCCATCCAATGCTCCTTCTGAATGCCTCCATCATATTTCCAGGCAGTGCATTCCACACCTTAACTGAATGAGAGATTTTTTTTTCATATCACCCTTGCTTCGTTTGGTCATCACTTTGAAACTGCACCCTCTTGTTTTTGTTCTTTTTTACAAGTGGAAACAGCTTCACCCTATCGGCATGTCTCACTCATTCATGATTTTGAAAACCTCAAAATCATCGTACTCCATCTGTTAGATTTTTGCCCAGTCACTTAACTTGTCTGTGTCTGTATTCAGCTTCCTTATGTTGCCTGCACAGCACACTTTCCCACCGATCTCAGTGAAGTCTGTAAACCTGGTTACCATTTCTTTGCTCCCCTCATTCAAGTGTCTGATGTAAATTGTAAACAGCCCTGTGAGATTTCATGTGCCACATCCAACCAATCAGGCAAAGACTCTGTGCCAGCCAAAACTCTACCCAGCCACGCAAAGATACTTTGGGATCCCAGTTTGTATAAGAACTTTTGGTGTGGTGTTAGAACAGGGATTACAGGGTGGATGATCAAACTGACCATGGCACTGTGATACAGGAAGCAGGTTTAGTGGGGAAACAACATGGAATGTAGTGTTACAAAAGCAGAAATTGCTGGAAAAGCTCAGAAGGTCTGGCAGCATCTGTGGAGAGAAATCAGAGTTCACATTTTGGGTCCAGTGACCCTTCCTCAGAACTGGTCCCAAAATGTTAACTCTGCTTTCCCTTCACAGATGCTGCCAGACCTGCTGAGCTTTCCCAGCAACTTCTTCTTGTTTCTGATTTCCAGCATATGCAGTTCTTTGTTTTTGAATATAGTGTTTGTAGGAGGCACAATCGTGAGGGGAGGATTGACACCATTCTCTCTAGCTAACAGTGAGAGATCCAGTTGTTGTGTTTGCTGCTTAATGCTGGGTTTTGGGATGTGCTCAGGGCTGGAGAGGAATTTGCAGCAGAAGGATCTAGTATTCATGTGCATAAAGGAGCAGTATAGAGGAAGCTTTACTCTGTATCTAACCCCATGCTGTCCATTTCAGATTGGAATATGATGCATATCGCACAGACCTTGAGGAGTTGAACCTGGGACCCCGTGATTCCTTGACTCTGCCGAAGATTGACCTGGCACAGCAGCTGTTTCTGGTGCATAAGGAGAAATACGAGAGATTGCGCAGTGATGTCACCATCAAGCTGAAATTCCTGGAGGAGAATAAGGTGCTAATCAGTTGTTAGGGGTGGTGGATGTTTTGTATTGGGGGCCCAAGGAGGGTGGTGGTGGAACCAGATCTAGAATGGGTGCAGCACAGATAGAGGCTGCTTGGTCTAGTATCTGTGCTAGCTCAACAAAAGGATTCAGCTCAAAGCTTTTCTCTTCCTATTCCTGGTAGCTTTACTAATCATCTAATTTCCGCGAGTAACCAGTCTCCCCCACACTCTCAGACAATACATTCCAGACCCTAACCACTCTGTTGTAGGGGAGATGTGACATCTAGGGGTGATGGTCTTTTAGACCAGGAGTGGGGTGTTAGGTCAGTATCTGACCTCGAAGTTCAGGGTGTCCCTGACCCAGAGGGAGTGGGCTGACATGAGGTGGGAGGGGTCTCTTTGACCCAGGGTGGGTGTCGGAGAGGGGCCTGGCGCTGGGGAGCTTTGACTGTGTGGGTGGGGTAAGGGTGGGGTTGGGGGAGGGGCTCTGGCCCAGGGGATTCTGACTCTGTGTGTGGTTTCCCCTGGCAGGTAAAGGTGATGCACAAACAGTTGTTGCTGTTCCACAATGCCATCTCAGCGTATTTCGCTGGGAACCAGCAGCAATTGGAGCAAACCCTCAAACAGTTCAATGTGAAGACAAAGGTATCGAGCTATGAAAAGCCATCGTGGCTGGAGGAACAGTGACAACAAATCGGTTTGGAGCAGGACCTGAGAGAGGCACAGCCAGGCAATGAGGAAGCTGCATTAAACACAAAAAACCCAAAAATTACCATTTGAATCCGTGTGTTTGAAACAAACTCTCAGACATGTTAGAATTTTAGGGGAAATTTCCTGGTTGCTTAAACTCGAATCATTTCCAGATTTCTTAGCTTTGTAATGTTACACTAAAGCAAACACTAAGGTACGATGGGACTGTGTCAGAGCTGTGAGTACACTCCTAGTTTGTAAATATTCAGTCTAGGGACCACAGAGGCTTTACAGATACATGGGGGTCTGGGGGGCGGGGTAGTGATACCTGGGTGTGTGTGGGAGGGTCACCCTCCCAAAACACCCCACCCCCACCCTGGTTCCCCAAAGTATTTGGGCTCTGGTCCTGGGGGTGCTCTGGTTCATGGGAAATAAGTTGTTTAAAGGGGACCTTGATTTATTTAGTTGCTTCATTCAGAAGGTGGTGGGAGGCTGGGGGTGGGGGGATGGTGTGGGGGAGAACGAACCTTCTGGACACATGTTATTGCCAGTTGGTGGATGGATTGATGAGGCCACATTTGGGCTTCTCCACCAAGACCAGCTCGCTAGCCCTGTCTCTGTCTCACCACCAGTGGGCGGGAGCATCTGTGTGGGAGCACCATTGTTACAGATTGTCCCGTGGGAGGGGAATTTCCCAAACCCAGGATATTTATTGAAGATGTGTGGAGGAGAGAGGTTTGGCTGTTAGATGGAATCTGTTCGAAAGTCCATAAGTATTGCCACTTTGAGGGGAATCCCCAAGCATTGGAAATGTTTGCAGAGTGAAAATTCTGTGGTGTATTAAAAAAAAATCTTTAACTCTGCATTTTCTGTACTGTACTGTTTGTGGTGTTTAAATTTATTAGTATCAAAAATACCAAAATAAGATGAACAGCAAAAATCAGGAACGCTGGGGAATTCTGGAGAGTAAAGAGCTGTCAGGATTGGGAGTGAGCAGGAGAGAAGGGGAATAAAATGGGGCAGCAACCCATTGTTCCCTGATACCTCTCCTGCCCCTCACCTTGCAGCCTGCTCGACTTTCAGCCTGCTGTTTCTGCTGTTTCTACACCCTTCTGGTTTATAATCTCAAAGTATAAAACTGATGATTTTATAAAATAAATTTCCTCCCAGCTCCATTTTTGAGGCATTAAAGTGTGCGGTTTTGCTGAATGTGTGACTGTATTTTTATTCCCAGCTGCTCAGTCCAGGTCAAGGCTGGTTGCTGTTATTCTGAAGGCCAGAAATTACACAACACCAGGTTATAGACCAGAAGGTTTACTTGAAATAAACCTGTTGAACTCGTGTCATGTGATTTCTGACCTTGTCCACCTCAGTCCAACACCAGCATCTCCACATCAACTCGGTTATTCTAAAACTGACATGGAGAGCTGAACAAGCAATTAGAATCCAATCCAGCACAGTGAGGAAAGGCTAGAGACTCCCTTAGCCCAGCTGACACACTGAGCTTGTCACAAAGAGGGAGATTCTCTTCTGAGTTAACAATGTTTAAAAACAGCAAGAGGTATATGTCATTATTTAGTCACTTGTTATGATTTTAGTTAGACCACAACATCATTGGCTGCACCTCCTCGGGCTCCTGAGCTCCTGCTGAGTGTCTCATTCTGATTTTGGCTGATGGGAAGTCCAATCGCAGAGTATAGAGTCTGGTTTTGATGGACCATTTGTTTCCTTTTTGTGATTTGTTTACTGTGTACCGAACACATTCACAAAAGGCTGCTGATATACTTTTAACAAAACATTTTAACAAATTTATACTGTACAAGAACAAATTGAAATGGTCTTATTGCAAACATAGATAAATTAGCAAATGAAGATTCAACACCTTCAACAACAATCTCTCACTTTTTCAAATGCCCATGAAAGGTCACTCTGTTTTCACTTGAAAGAGTCAGCCATGGGGGCCCCCTTGTGGTGCAGTGGGAGGCCTTGGCTCAAGTCCCCTGCTCCAGAGGTAAGTAATAATATCTCTGAACAGGTTGATTAGAAACATATGAGTCAACCACATCGCTGTAGTTCCAGGCAAGACTAGACTAGGATGGCAGATTTCCTTCCCTAAAAGACATAAATGAATCAAATGGGTTTACATAACAATGATTACATGGTCACCAAGAGCATACCAGAACTTAGCGTCAGGGGGCAGAGGTGAGTGTAGTGGCCATCACTAAAGAGAAGGTGCTGGGGCAGCTGTAAGATCTGAAGGTGGATAAATCATCTGCACCTGGTGGACTACAGTCCAGAGTGCTGGAGGAGATTGTAGAGGCATTATGGTGATCATTCAGAAATCACTGGAATCAGGGAAGGACTGGAAAATGGCTCAAGTGACACCCCTGCCTAAGAAGGATGGAAGGGAGGCAGGAAACAGGAAATTATAGGCTGGTAGGCCTGACCTCAGTTGTTGGTAAGATTTTAGAGCCTGTTATTAGAAGATGGGATTGTGGAGTACTTGGAAGTGCATGGTAAACTAGGGCTGAGTCAGCGCATCTTCATCAAGGGGAAGACACGCCTGACAACTCTGTTAGAATTCTTTAAGGAGGTAATGAACAAGTTACACAAAGGAGAGCCAAAGGGGTGACCAGAACTGCATACAGCACACGGTATTAATCAAGATACTGTACAGCTCCAACATAACCTCCCTGTTCTTAACCTCTATGCCTCATCTGATCAAGGCAAGTGTCCCAAATGCCTTTTTAACCACCCTATTAACCTGTCCTGCCACCTTCAGGGATCTCTGCACCAGCAACGTAAGACCCCTTTGTTCCTCTGAGCTTCCTATTGTCTGTCCAATTACTGAGCACTCCTTTGTCTTGTTTGTTTTTCCAAAGTGCATGACTTCATATTTATCAGGGTTAAATTCTATCTGCCCATATGACCAAAATGTAACCTATAATCTTCTTCCTCACTATTAACCTCCACCTGGCCAATCTTTGTGTCATCCCCAAATTTACTTATCATCCATCCCATTTTCTCATCTGCATTGGTTTTATATATAATGTATATATATATCTCCCAGATAATAAGGGACCCAGCGCTGATCCCTGTGGTACACTACTGCACACGGGGCTCCAGTCACACAAACAGCCCCCTACCACCACTCTCTGTCTCCTATCACTAAGCCAATTTTGATCCATCTTGCCAACTTACCCTGGATCCTTTGTGCTTTTACTCTTATCAGTCTCCAATGACCTTGTCAAAGGCTTTGCTGAAATCCATATAAACTACATCAACTACACTACCCTCCTCCAAACACTTGGTTACCTCCTTGGAAAATTCCATCAAATTTGTTAGGAATGACCTCCCACTAACAAAGTCATGCTAACTATCCCTGATCAAGCCTTGCTTCTCCAAGTGGAGATTAATTCTCTCCTTCAGAATATTCTCCAATAGCTTCCCTACCACTGATGTCAGACTCACTGGGCTATAATTCCCTAGTTTATCTCTATCATCTTCTTGTAAAGTGGAACACATTAGGTGTCCTCCAGTCCTCTGGGGTCTCCCCTCTGGCCAGAGAGCAATTAAAAATTTGTGTCAGAGCCCCTGTAATTTTCTCCCTCATCTCCTACAGCATCCTGGGATACAAATCATCGAGACATAGAGTTTGAGATAGTAGGAACTGCAGATGCTGGAGAATCCGAGACAACAAGGTGCAGGGCTGGATGAACACAGCAGGCCAAGCAGCATCATAGGAGCAGAAAGGTTGACGTTTCGGGCCTAGACCCTTCATCAGAAAAGGGGGAGGGGAAGGGGGTTCTGAAATAAATAGGGAGAGAGTGGGAGGCGGATAGAAGAGAGGATAGGTGGAGAGGAAACAAACAGGTCGAAGAGGCGGGGATGGAGCCAGTAAAGGTGAGTGTAGGTGGGGAGTTAGGGAGGGGATAGGTCAGTCCAGGGAGGACGGACAAGTCAAGGAGGCGGGATGAGGTTGGTCGGTAGGAGATGGGGGTGCGGCTTGAGGTGGGAGGAAGAACAGGTTAGGGAGGTGGGGACGAGCTGGACTGGTTTTGGGATGCGGTAGGGGGAGGGGAGATTTTGAGGCTTGTGAAATCCACATTGATACCATTGGGCTGCAGGGTTCCCAAGCGGAATATGAGTTGCTGTTCCTGCAACCTTCGGGTGGCATTGTTGTGGCACTGCAGGAGGCCCAGGATGGACATGTCGTCTGAGGAATGGGAGGGGGAGTTGAAATGGTTCGCGACTGGGAGGTGCAGTTGTTTATTGCGAACCGAGCGTAGGTGTTCTGCAAAGCGGTCCCCGAGCCTTCACTTGGTTTCCCCGATGTAGCGGAAGCCACACCGGGTACAGCGGATGCAGTATACCACATTGGCAGATGTGCATGTGAATATCTGCTTGATGTGGAAAGTCTTCTGGGATGGGGGTGAGGGAGGAGGTATGGGGGCAGGTGTAGCATTTCCTGCGGTTGCAGGGAAAAGTGCCGGGTGTGGTGGGGCTGGAGGGGAGTGTGGAGCGGACAAGGGAGTCACGGAGAGAGTGGTCCCTCCGGAAAGCAGATAAGGGTGGGGAGGGAAAGATGTCTTTGGTGGTGGGGTCGGATTGCAGAAGGCGGAAGTGTCGAAGGATGATTCGTTGGATCCGGAGGTTGTTGGGGTGGTACGTGAAGACAAGGGGGATTCTTTTTTGGTTCTTATTGCGTGGACGGGGTGTGAGAGATGAGTTGTGCGAAATGCGGGAGACACGGTTGAGGGCGTTCTCGACCACTGAGGGGGGGAAGTTACGGTCCTTGAAAAACGAGGACAACTGAGATGTACGGGAGTGGAATGCCTCATCCTGGGAGCAGATGCGGCGGAGGCGAAGGAATTGGGAATAGGGGATAGCATTTTTGCAGGAAGGTGGGTGGGAGGAGGTGTATTCTAGGTAGCTGTGGGAGTCGGTGGGCTTGAAATGAATATTGGTTTCTAGGTGGTTGCCTGATATGGAGACAGAGAGGTCCAGGAAGGAGAGAGAGGTATTAGAGATGGTCCAGGTAAACTTAAGGTTGGGGTGGAAGGTGTTGGTGAAGTGGATGAACTGTTCGAGCTCCTTGTGGGAGCACGAGGCGGCGCCGATACAGTCATCAATGTAACGGTGGAAGAGGTGGGGTTTAGGGCCAGTGTAGGTACGGAAGAGGGATTGTTCCACATAACCTACAAAGAGACAGGCGTAGCTTGGGCCCATGCGGGTACCCATGGCCACCCCCTTTGTCTGTAGGGAGTGGGAGGAATTGAAAGAGAAGTTGTTGAGGGTGAGGACGAGTTCGGCTAAGCGGATGAGGGTGTCAGTGGACGGGGACTGGTCAGGCCTGCGGAACGGGAAGAAGCGGAGGGCCTTTAGGCCATCTGCATGGGGAATGCAGGTGTAGAAGGACTGGACGTCCATGGTAAAGATGAGGTGTTGGGGACAGGAGAATTGGAAATTCTGGAGGAGGTGGAGGGTGTGGGTGGTGTCACGGACATAGGTAGGGAGTTCCTGGACCAAGGGGGAGAAAATGGAGTCCAGATAGTTGGAGATCAGTTCGGTGGGGCAGGAGCAGGCGGAGACAATGGGTCGACCAGGGCATTCAGGTTTGTGGATTTTGGGAAGGAGATAGAAGCGGGCGGTGCGGGGTTGGGGAACGATGAGGTTGGAGGCCGTGGGTGGGAGGTCACCTGAGGTGATGAGGTTGTGGATGGTTTGGGAGATGATGGTTTGGTGCTCAGGGGTGGGGTCATGATCAAGGGGGCGGTAGGACGAGATGTCGGAGAGTTGGTGTCTGGCCTCGGCGATGTAGAGGTCAGTGCGCCATACTACAACTGCGCCTCCCTTGTCCGCGGGTTTTATGGTGAGGTTGGGATTGGAGCGGAGGGCTGCACGTTCTGCGGGGGAGAGGTTGGAGTGGGTGAGAGGGGTGGAGAGGTTGAGGCGATTGATGTCTCGATGGCAGTTGGAGATGAAGAGGTTGAGGGAGGGTAGGAGGCCTTGGGGTGGTGTCCAGGAGGAGGGGGTGTGTTGGAAGCGGGAGAAAGGGTCAGTAGAGGGAGGGTTAGGTTCACGGTTGAAGAAGTAAGCGTGGAGGCGGAGGTGGCAGAAAAACTGCTCTATGTCCAAGCGTGAGCGGTATTCGTTGATCTGTGGGTGGAGGGGGACAAACGTGAGCCCTTTACTGAGGACTGACTGTTTGTCCTCAGTAAGGGGGAGGTCTGGGGGGATGGTGAAGACTCGGCAGGGCTGGGTGCTATTGTCCCGTCTGGAGCTGCTGGCTGTGGAGGCTGTGGGCGGAGCGACTTCGGCGTCAGCTGTGGGCGGAGTTGCGTCGGCGTTAGCGGTGGGCGGAGTTGCGACGGCGGTGGGCGGAGTTGCGTCCGCGTCGGTGATGGGCGGAGCGGCGTCGGCGGTGGGGGGAGCAGGGTAGGCGGCGGCAGTAGCGGTGACGGTAGTCGCGACTTCAATGTTGGTGGTGTTGGTCTTGGAAATGGAGGCGGTGGCAACGGCAGCGATGGTGTTCGCTCTCCCGGAAGTGGGGAACCTGGCGGTGGTGGATGTGACGTCATCTGTGGGTTCTCCGAAGGTGGCCTCATGGCCAATGGCAGCGGGCACATTGTGGGGAAGGTCCTGGGTACGGCTGGGGATTTGGGGGGTGGAGGAAGCCCGTTTTGGGTGGTAGGCACCAGTAAGTTTACTGTACTTAACAGTTTTTAGTGTCCAGTAAAGCTGAGTAGAATTGTGATTTCAGGTTGTGGATCCTACGAAGAATAAAAAACAGGAGATGTCCTTTGCAGGTCTGGGAGAGGGAGGCTCTGAGCTGGGGTAGGCTTGATTGTAGTGCCTGGAGATGCCGGCGCATTGCTGCAGGTAGAGTTTGTCCACTTTTAAGCCCACCAAAATCTTCAATACCTCAGAGTGTCATAGTTTGTTTTCCTGAATTCTGTATCCACATTCTCTTTCTCCGGGAGAAGACAGGTGTGAAGCACTTTTGTTCTACCACTGTCCCGTTGTGCTCCACCTCCACACACATTTCACCTCGATCCCTAAATTAGGGGATCCCTACGTTTTCCTCTAGTTACTGTCTTCCCTTTGACAGCCTTGTGAATACCTTCTGATTCTCCCTAATCTTACCTGCCAGAGTTTTCTCATGCCCCCGTCTTTGCTCTTGTACTGTGTGTCTGTCTTCACAGAGGAAAATGTAAGAAATGTTCCTGAAATGATTAAGATCCAATCGTGAGCCTGACAAATTAGTCTTTGGAAAAAGTAGTATGGAGGAATTAATGAGACTGCAAGTCGGAAAATGCCCAGGACATGATGGCCTTCCCCCTTGAGTGTTGAAAGAGATAGATACAGATTGTGGTTGATTAATTCAGCAGGTGGTGCCTGCAGATTGGAAGGTTGTACATGTAACTGACTATTAAAGAAATAAGGGAGAGAGCAAACAGAAGTACAGACCCATGGGACTGCCACCTGTCATGGAAAATTTTAGATTTTGTCGTAATAAATGAGACTCATGGATATTTAGAAAATAATTATCTGAATAGAGTCAACATGGATTTACAAAAAGGAAACCTCTCAATTTTTTTAGGGTATGAACAGAGTCGATGAAGTGGAACTTGGGTGTGGTGTATTTGGATTTTCCAAAGGGGTTTTGATAAATGTTTCATAAGGAATGTTTGCTAATAATATGTTTTAAAAATTATACATGAAATACGGGTGTCACTGGCGAGGCTACTCGATATTGCCCATCCCTAGTTGCCCCTGAGAAGCAGTTGGGATTTGGGAATAATATACTAGCATGGATAATAGAATGTAGAGATTAGGAATAAATGTGACATTTTGATCTTTCATTACTGTGTCCCACCTGAGAGCTCTTTAAACCGTTTAAATTAAAACATCTGCAATAAATGGATCATTCCTGCATTGCCGGGCTGTGATTAGTGGGTACACAAGGATCAGCTGTTCACAATATAATCAATGATTTGGAGGTGGAGACCAATTGTAATATTTCTAGATTTATGGATGAGACAAAATGTAGTGGAAATGTGTTGTGTTTGTGCAGGTGCAGTGAAGAGACAGGAACATGGCAGATGGATTATGATGTGGGTCCAATGAGGTTTTCTGTTTTGGGGAGGAACAGATGTGCAGAATGTTTCGGTAATACTGAGAGGTTGGAAAGTGTGGCTGTTCAAAAGGACCTGGGTGTCCTTAATGATAAATCACGGGACGCTGGTGTGTAGGTACAGCACGTTATTTAGGAGGCAAGCAGGATGATAATCTTTCACTCAAGAGGGTTCGAGTCCAGGATCAAAATTGCTGGCTTCAGCTGTACAGGAACTTCAAAATATAGAACATATGATTAGAGGCTGCTCTACCATTAAACACGATCATCACTAACCTCTAACTCCACCGCCATCTTCCCGTTCCAGCCCCATACCCCTCAATAACTTTAACCTCCAGAAATCTAGCAATTTCTTTAATCACATTTATCCACGTTGTGTTTGCTCACACCGTTATTAACTTGTCTAAGTCACCATGCAGCCTCTTTATGTCCTGTTTGACACCCACATTCCCAGCAGCAAACTTGGAGATATTACATTGATTCCCGGATCCAAATTGTAGATATATTTTGTGAAGAGCTGGCCCAACCTCTGATTCCTGCGATATCCCGCTAGGCACTACTTTTCACAACATTGTGTTCAGTTCTAGTCACCTTCTCTAAAGCCTCTCTTCAATGGAAGTGAGCTAATTTCCAAGCAACCATGTCCACTCTTAAAACTCCAAATTGAAAATGTAATGTAACCCTACGTTTTCTCCCTTACCCACACACAACATCAAAATACAAATTGATTTAAATTTATACATTGTCCCTGTCTGCTATAGAAGCCTTGTTTCCCTATAATTAATGTCTAATATTCCGTACCTTCACATGATCAAACAGGCAGGTTCCCGTGCCCCGAACCATCTGAGCTCATGGCTGAGGCTATCCCGGGACAGTGTGTGAGCTGAGCAACATGGTTTCCTTCCTCCTGAGATGCTGTTCCAGCTTCTTATTGAAACATCAAGACTGAGAGCATGATGTAGCTTGATAGAGAGCTCAATTTGAGTGGCTGGTGGAATTCTCCTCCCGGTTGCACTTTGAGGAGAGCTCCTGCATGTTTTTGATAAAGGACATCCTTTGTCCTTCTCTGGGACATGGGCCTGGGGAGAGGGATGGAGTGTGATGGGGGAGTGGATGAGGGTTCGAGCCCCATCACTGACACACCTTCTTGCTGGGTTGGGTGGTCGGTGGGAGAGTGTGTGGTCAGAAACAGCCTTAAACCAGCACTGGGTTACAGGATTGATTGACTTAACCCACTGAATCGTACAAGTTCCAGCCTTGAGAGTGGACTGTATTTTTGACATGGAGCAGTGACTGGTTTTGAGGAGAATTCCAGAGACAAATGGCACATTCTGATATGATTCTGTCCTGGGACCTCAGCTATTCATTAGATGAAGGAGTTGGATGAAGAAATATGGAGTTTCACATCCAAACATGTAAATGGGCCAGAGGGAGTTTGACAAAGTCATGTTTCTGAGGTGTCAGCCGAGGTGGTACACATTAGAACACTAATCCTGGCAGTGACTGCTCACTTGATGAATGAGATTGCATGGACATGTTATTAATGTGGATGAAAGTGTCACCCCCTCCACAGTTAGAGCGTGTGAAGGTAGAACATGGTCAAGGACTGTATCGTCGATATGGTCCACATTGATGCAGAAGCCGCAGCTTCCTGTGTTGATGCCAGTGTAAAAAAAAACACATTGCTGTGTGAATGGGTAAACACTGCCCAGGGTGTGGACTGGACTGAAGGATTTGCTGGCATTTCAGACGCAGGGACCAGAAAGTGGACACAATGTCTCCACGGAGGAGGAGGAGGAAGATCGACGAGTGGGAAAACCCGCTCCCTGTTTCCTGAGCTGACACTGGGAAAGCTATAGAG
>NC_063337.1:87508-99286 GCF_021869965.1 Rhincodon typus | reverse complement strand
ATGCGATAGGGTTAGGGTTAGGGTTAGGGTAGGCCCAAAACGTCAGCCTTCCTGCTCCTATGATGCTGCTTGGCCTGCTGTGTTCATCCAGCTCTACACCTTGTTGTCTCAGATTCTCCAGCATCTGCAGTTCCTACTATCTCTGATACAAACTCTGTGTGGATTGTGGAGATGCATCCCTGATATATACAGAATCTTCCAAAACCCGGAGCAGGTGTGAGAATTCTAGCTTTAGAGAGAAAAAGCAGACGGGAGGGAACAGCTGTAAAGGGATTCAACATGATTAATTTCTTCACTTTGTGGAATCTTACATTCCTCAAAACTAACAAACTGCCATCTTCATCTGTTTTCATCTCAAGTCGGGGTGAGCTGCCGTCTTGAACCCCTTCAGTCAATGTGCTGAAGATAGACCCATAATGACCTTAAGGACGGAATTCTAAGATTTTGACCAAGCAACAGTGAAGGAAGTGGTCATGGGTTGGGGAGGTGCTGTGTGAGGAGCTTTGGTGAATTTCTGCAGTATGCCGAGCTGATGTCACGGAGTGTCAGTGGTGGAGGGTGTGGATGTTGAAGATGATTGGTGGGGTATTAATCCAATGAGATGCTTCATTCTGGATGGTGGTGGGCTGTACCATGTTAATGGGCATCATGATGGTGATATCATTGAATGTCAAGGGGCGGTGGTTAGATTGTCTCTTATTGGAGATGGTCATTGCCTGGCATTTGTGTAGCGCGAATGTTACTTGTCAGCCCAAGTCTGGCTCTCCATGGCATTCACTGCTAGGGCCCAGGTGCTGGGATTTGAGACTGGAGTGGACAGGGGCTTGACCACCAGTACAGGCTGTGACTGCAATCCTGTCTTGTACATGGCTTAGGGCAAACCAAGGTGCACGCAATACTGGCAGAGACAGATTGCACTAGAACAGAGAAAGGTAGTTAACAGGTGGCCTCAGAGAACAGAGAAAGTAATACTGTCTAAATTGTGTTTAACTTGATGGAGTTTTTTGAAGAGTTTTCAGAAAGGATCAATGAGAATAACCGTTGATCTGGTGCACCTGGATTTCCAGACGATACTTGACATAGTGGCACACAATAGGCTTGTGAGGAGAGTTACAGGTCACAGTATAAAAGGGACGGTACCAATGTGGATACAAGACTGGCCGAGTGATAGGAAACAGACAGTGATGGCCATCGGATATTGTTCAGGCTGGAGGAGGGTTTGTAATGGAGCTCCCCCGGGATCAGTAGTGGGACCCTTGCTTTTCCTGGTATTTATTAATGGCCTGGATCTTGCTTTGTACAGGACAATTTCCATTTTTGCAGATGACATGAAACTTGGAAGAATTGTAATCTGTGAGGAAGACAGTGTGGAACTTCAAAAGGACATTGACAGGTTGGTGGAGTGGGTAGACTGTGAGGTGATGCACTTTGTTTGGAAGAACATTGAAAGACAATATAAAATAGGGAGTACAATTCTAAAGGGGGTGCAGGAGCAGAGGGAGCTGGGTGAATATGTGCACAGATCACTGAATGTGGCAGGACGGGTGGAGAATGCAGACAGTGTCCTTGGCTTTATTAATAGGGGCATAGAGTACAAGAGGGAGGAGGTGATAGTGACTCTGGTTAGACCCTCAGCTGGAGGATTGTGTCCAGCAGTGGGCACCACATCATAGGAAGGATGTGACTGCGTTGGAGAGAGAGTGCAGAAGTGATTTGCAAGGAATGTGAAATTTCAGTGAAGTGATTGAAGAATTTGTTTTCCTTTTAGGAGAGACAGCTGAGAAGAGATTTGATAAATGATGAGGGGTCTGGACAGAGTAAATCAGAAGAAATTGTTCCTGTTTGTGAAAGGATTAAGGATGAGAGGCAACAGATTTAAAGTGATTTTCAAAGGCTTGTGACTTGAGATCAGTGTGGTGTCTGAATGTTGGGGAAGCACGGCCCAGGGAGCTCTCCAAAGGGGAGCAGTTATCGTGGGGTCTGGGGTTGGGGTGGGGGGGGAAAGCAGGGAAATGGCATACAGTGAATTGCACCTTTTGAGAGCTAGCACAAACATGGTGGGCTGAATGGTATTCTGCATTCTGTGATAATGGAATGGGAGATCTTTACAGGGCTATGAGGGAAAAACTGGTAGTTTGGGGTGGGGATGTGGGTGTTAATTGGGCAGGAACAGGAGGTGGACATTCAGTCCCACCAAACCTATCCCATGGGTGGTTGATCTGTCTCATAATCCCAGGCCCTGGGCTTGGACTGGCATTTTTGAGTGTCATTGTCAAACAGCAACTATCCAATCTCTGATTTGAAAGAATTGGTCAAATCCCAACGTAACAGTGAGTTTGCACTGTGTGTGTGAGAAACTGTGTCTCATCTTCGCTCCTGAAAGTCCTGGTTCACATTCTCAGTGTTTCTCACAGAGAGACAGCAGCTGTGATGGGCCAAATGGTCTTCAGTAAAATATTCTGAAGCCAGACATTCCCAGTTACCTCCTCCTTCTCAGGCAGCAGCTTATGGAGTTCTGTTAGTTTCTCAGCTCCGTACGAAGCTCCTTCTCCATTCCGAATATCATCCAGAATACTCTCCACGGGTCTAAGGGACAAGGACAATTCAGTAAATTCACTCATCGTTCCAAATCACTCAAAAACAATTTCATTTCAGGATAAAAGCTGTGACCTTGTGTTCAGAACTTACAATGTCCCGATAGCCTGGAATTCTTCAGAACTGGGGAAATGGCACCAACATTTAATTAGAAAACCCACACTCACCCGGAAACTCCCAAAAACACCTGGAAAAACCATGCTCACCCAGAAAAATCTGGAAACACCCAGAAACACCACACACCCCCAGTAACACCACACACCCCCAGAAACACCTGGAAACACTATACACACCAAGAAGCATCCTGAAACACTGCACTCACAGTAACGAGGCAATGACTGGACAATGTGTCTAGGGGATGGTAGTTGAAGGACATACTGCTACAGGAGAATATTTTGTCCAATACTCCGTGCTTAGCACTTTTTCAGATCTCTCCAGTTAGTCTCCCACTCCCCACTCTCCCCTCAAATCCTAATAATTCTTTTCTGTTTTCATTTATTTATCCTTCTGAAGGCTGTTATTGAATCTCAATCTGTTTGTTAATCCTCATTCAATCTGTGCCCTAAATTTCTAATGCCCTATTTTTTGTTCAATAATCTCCTGAGTGTGACTTTATCAAAACCCTTCTGCAAATCTCAATGAATCACTTCACCAGTTCCCCCTTAACTATTCTGCTGGTTACATTCCTTAATTAAACTGCAATGGTTTTGTTAAATATGATTTTCCCTTCATGAATCGATGTTGACTGTGTCCATTCTAGAATGTTGCTGTCACTTATACCAGGCTAACAGCTCTCTTTATCTCCCCTTAAATAACTGAGTCACATTTGCAAAATTGGAAATTGGATTGTTATCTGAAAAGAAGTGATGCTATGATTCTAGAAGCAGTCTTTGTAGATCCATGTCAATTCACACAACCACGGGACTCTGACAACTCTGAACCACACATTCTCCAAATGAGCAGCTCACCTTGCGTGATTCTCCAGCCTTTTCCCTGTAATCCTACATAATTTTTACAAGATTTCCTCATGTCACATTTACTAATTACTTTAATTCCATACTGCCATGTTCCCAAATTTTCCACTAATTGGAAGTCTCTCTCTGTCCAGACTCTCCTAATGATTAGGAAAACCTCTTGAATAAAAATGCAGTTCTAATATTTTATAAAAGAGATAGATGTTGTAAAGGAAGTTAATCTCTTTTGAAATAACAAGGTGTAGAAGAGCTGGATGAACACAGCAGGCCAAGCAGCATCAGAGGAGCAGGAAAACTGACGTTTCGGGCCTAGACCTTCTTCAGAAATGGGGGAGGGGAAGGGGATTCTGAAATAAATAGGGAGAGAGGGGGAGGCAGATAGAAGATGGATAGAGAAGATAGGTGGAGAGTTCTGAAGAAGGGTCTAGGCCCGAAACGTCAGCTTTCCGGCTCCTCTGATGCTGCTTGGCCTGCTGTGTTCATTTAGCTCTACACCTTGTTATCTCAGCTTCTCCAGCATCTGCAGTTCCTACTATCTCTGAAAAAGTTTTAACCCCACTGCGAAGCCTGTCCTCTCCACCTATCTTCTCCTCTATCCATTTTCTATCCGCCTCCCCCTCTCTCCCTATTTATTTCAGAACCCCCTTCCCCCTCCCCCATTTCTGAAGAAGGGTCTAGGCCCAAAACGTCAGCTTTCCTGCTCCTCTGATGCTGCTTGGCCTGTTGTGTTCATCCAGCTCTACACCTTGTTATCTCAGATTCTCTAGCATCTGCAGTTCCTACTATCTCTAATCTCTTTTGAAAATAGCTTTCAAAAGACTTCTGTTGGGAATTCAACTGTGATTGGGCCCAGACTGTATTCCTCTTAAGAGAAGGAAAGAGAAACTCATCAGAAATGGCTTTCCTGGATGGGGGGATAGCATTTCGGATTTCACAAAAAACTTTTTTTTTATTCACTCATAGGATGTGGGCATTGTTGGCTGGGCCCAGCATTTATTGCCCTGTCCCTAGTTGCCCTTGAGAAGGTGGGGGTGAGCTGCCTCTTGAACTGCTGCAGTCCATGTGCTGTAGGTTTGTCCACAATGCCCTTAGGGAGGGAATTCCGGGATTTTGAAACAGTAGCACTGAAGGAACAGCAATATATTTCCATGTCAGGATGGTGAGTGACTTGGAGGGGAACTTGCAGGGGGTGCTCCAATGTATCTGCTGCCCTTGTCCTTCTAGAGAAGTTGTCGTGGGTTTGGAAGGTGCTGTCTGAGGATCTTTGGTGAATTTCTGCAGTGCATCTTGTAGATAGTACACACAGCTGCTACTGAGCGTCGGTGGTGGAGGGAGTGGATGTTTGTGCATGTAGTGCCAATCAAGCGGCTGTTTTGTCCTGGATGGTGTCAAGCTTCTTGAGTGTTGTTGGGGCTGCACCCATCCAGGCAAGTGGGGAGAATCCCATCACACTCCTGCCTTGTGCCTTGTAGATGGTGGACAGGCTTTGAGGAGTCAGGAGGTGAGTTACTTGCCGCAGTATTCCTAACATCTGGTCTGTTCTTGTAGCCACTGTGTGTGTGGTGAGTCCAGTTGAGTTTCTGGTCAATGATAACCCCAGGATGTTGATAGTGGGGGATTCAGTGATGGTAACACCATTGAATGTCAAGGGGCAGTGGTTAGATTATCTCTTGAAAGAATAGCTGCCAATTAATAATGGCTCAGATCATTAAAAACTTAATTATCTCACCTGAACGATAAACAAATAATGAGATAATTATAAAGTTAATTACCATATCCAAAAGACAAGACAGCGATACTCTCCAAACAGGGTTTATATCAATACCTCAGGATGTTTAGCCAGTTCAGGACAGCAGGAACCCACCAAGTGGAGCTTTTCCAAGCTGTTTCTGGTGTAAACCTCTCCATTTGGAAGGAAGGAGAAGCTAAACCACGCACTGCCCTGAAGTGCAGACTCAGCAGTACCCTATATATAAACACACACACACACACACGTGACGAAACAGCTCGGCTTTCATATACCAGCCCCTTGCAGTAAAGGCCTCTATCTGCCTTCTGTTCAGTGGTTCCATCAGCTCCTGCCCAATGGGGTTCTACTCTCAGACAATTAACTTCTTTGTTATCTCAGGATGGAGCCTCTCCTGTGGACGCTGTATACTGCTGTTTATCATGAATCTCTAGATAGACCCAGGACACAGCAAAGACAGAGGAGGATTGGTGGCAGTGTACTACCTCAAATAGCCCCTACCCAGTACCATGTATGGGTACAGGTGGCAAAATACTACAAGGTGCCAAAGGCCACCTGAGAAAATGATACAGCACCAACAAAAGAACTTTATTGTCATTCATAAACCAGAACAAACAGCCCCCTCTGCCCCACAGATATGAGCTCTTTTGGGACATTCTCTCTGTCTCTCCCTCCCTCTCTCTATCTATCTCTTTCTCTTTCTGTCTCTCTCTCTCCCAAACACAGGAACATTCAATCCTTGGAGAGAGTAAGAACTGCCGATGCTGGAGTCAGAGATAACACAGTGTGGAGCTTTGTTTCAGGTCGGGACCCTTCTTCAGAACACAGCAGGCCAGGCAGGAAGGGTCCCAACCCGAAACGTCAGCTTTCCTGTTCCTCTGATGCTGCCTGGCCTGCTGTGTTCCTCCAGCTCCACACTGTGTTAACACTCAATCCTTTGAGTTTATTCCACCAGCCATGGTTGATCTGGGCCCTATATCTATCGCCTGTCCTTTGCCCTCTGATTCAGAATGCTGACAATGAGCATCAATGAGCATTTTAATTAACGATGGATCAAGCACCAATTGCATTTCACAAAGAGAATTCCAAACCTCGACCTATTGGGTGTCTGCAAGTCTCACTCCAGAAGTCTCTGGTTCGTGTTAGACTCAACCACAGAACCTCAGATTCCTCACCCTGTGGAGGAAAGAGTTTCTCTCAAGGACTCGAGCTGTCGATATCGTGAAAGCTGAAAGTTATCCCTGAATCTAATCAGTTCCAGGCCATACAGACCAAGGCTAGTCCAACCTGTGCTTGTGATTTAATCACTGGATAGCGTATGGTGAATCTAAACAGCTCCTGCATCCAATTATCACCTTAAATTATTGTTCGTTATCAATTGTCTGATCCTGCCCGTGTTATTAATTTGAATCTGCTGGTACCTGGGTCCTGCTGCCTCTGAACACCATGTTGTAGAGCCCAGTCTCCTGCTGAGGTCACTTAAACCTTCTCCCTCAGCCTCCCTCTCCAGATTCAATCCCTCCTATTTCACATGAACTGTCCCTCCTGGGCCAGAACTGTTCCCAAGTTCTGGAATCTGAAATCCTTCCTCCTCACTCTGTCTTCACCATGACATTATCTCCAAATTCTCTCCAATCCAGAGGCTCTGACCTTTTGAAATCGGATTTGTCTGAAGCTCTTTCCCAGGAGTCCAGTCTTTCCCTCCCTTTGCTCATTGGCTGTGAGATGGTCCAAGGCCTTTGGTTCTTCACCTTCCCAGGAGTTGGATATTCGGGATCCTCTGTGATATCTGACCACAGAGAGGCACACTGTCATTGCTGAACATTGTTCTCTGATTCAGTTTTAACTTGTTTTATTGTTGTTCTGTCATCAGGTCTGGCTGTTGTTGGTAAACCCAGCATTTGTTGCCTATCTCTAATTGCCCCTGAACTGGGGGCTTTGCTTCGCTATCCCAGAGGGTGGTTAAGAGCTGATCACATTGCTGTGGGTCTTGGGTCACATGTAGGCCAGACCAGGTGAGGACAGCAAATTTCCTTCACTGAAGGACATTAGTGAACCAGCTGGGGTTTTCCCCCAATTCGAAGATAGTTCCTTCATTGAGAGTCAGTTTGAACTCCAGGTTGATTAATTAATGTAAATTCCAGTAGTTGTTGTGGCAGGGTTTGAACCTGTGTCCCTGACACATTAGCCTCAGTTTCCAGATTACAATCTCCCCCCAAACATTCCAGCCTTTCTCCAGCTCACTACAGCCCTGGGTGCAGATACTCTCCAGGAGAGCACCTGTCCCTTCCTCCGCCTGGCTATAGAAGTGACCACATCCAGGGCCCCAATGCCCATCAAACTCCAAGCCCTCCAAACAACTGGTTGGACCAGCAGGAAGCCTAGCCTCTCTGGGCCATTTGGAGTATCGCTAGTTTCCCAGGAGGCCTTGGAGTTGTTGCGACAGCTCTCCCTTCATCGTGATTGGTTAAAACAGCCTCCTTAGACACAGGCTTATGGCCCCATTACATACTACTCAGTTTTCAATTCATATAGTCATTGAGTCATACAGCACAGAAACAGACCCTTCACTCCAACTCGTCCATGCCAACCAAGTTTCCCAAGCTGCATTTGCCTGCGTTTGGCCCATATCCCTCTAAACCTTTCCTATTCATGTACCTCGGCAAATGTCTTTTAAATGTTCCTAACTCTACGAGCATCTATCACTTCCATACTTCTGAGGAAGGGTCACTGGACCTGAAACGTTAACTCTGACTTTTTGTTCACAGATGCTGCCAGACCTGCTGAGCTTTTCCAGAAACTTCTGTTTTTGTTCCTGATTTACAGAATCCTCAGTTCTTTCAGTTTTCATCTATCACTTCCTCTGGCAGTTCATTCCACACATGAACCACCCTCTGTGTGAAAAAGTTACCACTCAGATCCTTTTTAAATCTTTCTCCTCTCACCTTAAACCTATGCCCTCTGGTTTTGAACTCTCCTAATCCTGGGAAAAAGACCTTGTCTATTCACCCTATCTATGCCCCCATGATTTTATCAACCTCTATAAGGTTACACCTCAGCCTCTGATGCTCCAAAGAAAAGGTCCCAGCCTATCAGCCTCTCCCTATAACTCAAACCCTCCAGTCTCAGTAGCATCCTTATAAATCTTTTTTTCTAGTTTTTTCGTTCAATAACATCCTTCCTATAGCAGGGTGACCAGAACTGTACACAGTACAGTACTCCAAATGTGGCCTTACCAATGTCTTGTACAGCTGTAACATGATGTCCCAACTCATGTACTCAATACTCTGACTGATGATGGCAAGCGTGCTAAATGCCTTCTTTACCACCCTGTCTACCTGTGACGCAAATTTGAGAGAACTATGTACATGCACCCTTCGGTCTCTCTGTTGGACAACACTCTCCAGATCCCTACCATAAACTTGTGCGAGTCCTGCCCTGGTTTGTCTTGCTAAAATGCAACACCTCACATTTAACTAAATGAAAATCCATCTGCCAGTGGCTCATCTGATCAAGATCCTGTTGTACTCTGAGGTAACCTTTTTCACTGTCCACTATACCACCAATTTTGGTGTCATTCATAGACTTACAAAACATGCCTCCTATATTCACATAAAAATCATTATTTTAAATGACATACAACAGTGAACCCAGTACCGATCCTTGTGGCTTACCACTGGTCACAGGCCTCCAGTCTGAAAAAATCCTCCACCACCGTCCTCTGTCTCCTACCATTAAGCCAATTTTGTATCCAATTAGCTAGTTCCCCCTGGATCCCATGTGATCTGACCTTACTGACCAGCCTACCATGCAGAACCTTGTCAAAGGCCATACTTAAGTCCATATAGACAACATCTACCACACTGCGCTCATCCATCGTTTTGGTCACATCCTCAAAAAACTTAATCAATTTATTATTAAATAATGAAAGCAAACTTACCAAGGACTAAATTATTCACTTTGGTGTAACAGAGATGGGAAATGGCAAGGAGTTAAATGTTAGATACCTCAATAAGGAGCCTTGAGAAAGGTGGTCACAGATATACTGACTGACCAACTGTTACCTTTTGAATTGTTTCAGGAATATACTAAGGTTCATACTCTTCTTGGCATCCAAGATGGAGACCTAGGAACAGAAAGCATCTGGCATTAGAGTATTTCCCAAAGCGCTGCCTTCCTCCCTGTCTCAGGGATGGCAGAATCTACAACAGCCATGCCCACAATAATTGACACCAATAGGCATTAATCACAGCCAAGCAGGTGATAATGGTTCGATTCTCAGTGTCACTGGGGCAATATACTAGAAAGAAATGGCAATGTGACTGTCCCAACTTCCCATGGACTGCGGTGGTTCAA
Organism: Rhincodon typus; assembly: GCF_021869965.1. NCBI lineage: Eukaryota > Metazoa > Chordata > Chondrichthyes > Orectolobiformes > Rhincodontidae > Rhincodon > Rhincodon typus. The sequence goes on along the minus strand of NC_063337.1, from coordinate 89,614 downwards.
GAAGGCAGCTCACTACCACTTTCTCAAGGGGCAACAAGGGATGGGCAATAAATGCTGACCAAGCCAGCGACGTCCACATCCCATGATTCATTTTTCAGGGAAGTACCTGGACCAATCAGAGTCAACCTGCCTGGTTAAAAATATAAACAGTGTGGTAGTTAACTGTCAATGATCATTAGTTGGTGTGTTCTCCATGGCAACACCCCTACCATTCAGAATCAGCAGTCCCCTGTCACATTGTATTACATACATGCATTTCCCCCTTAAATTGGCATGCTTGCGAATTGTCTTGATGAGTGCAAGACAACACATTTCAGAAAAATGAATCTTTGTTCAGTAATATTCAGGTTCTACACTACTAAGCAACAATATCCTTGTAATCTTGTTTGAACACTGGGAGACTTGAAGAGTCGTTTCTACTTGGAATCAAGAGAGGGAAAAGTCTGCACAGAACAAGCTGCCCAGCTCTGAAGCACCTTTTTGCTGAAATTTGTGTGAATCCTATTTGCTCAGTTGGAGGAGAGTGACTGATAAAAATATTCTCAACAGTATATTTCCTGAGCAAGCTGTGTCTGCCAAGACCCAGGAGACTGCTGTTATCCTCAACAGAATAACTGTATTTAAACAGAATTCAAGTCCACACTTCTATGTGAGAGGTTTATTTCAGTTAGGTACTCCATAAAAGTCACACCCTTTTGATCACTAACCCCCCATATTTGAATGCAAGCAAATCAACTGCAATGAACTCTTCACTAATATATCCATCACCTGTTCTCCCATTCCATTAGGTCTCAGGCATTTCTTCAGACCAGATTAGATAGTGGCAGACTCTCCCAAGGGAATATAACACCATTTGGCCCCTTGAGCCCATTCCACTTTTCCATAGGATCATGGCTGATTTGACATTGCACCCATCCAATTTCCAAATACATTTTTGCAGTTCACTGTCAATCATATTAACTGGTCCATTCTCGATCACAATGCAGAGGGGTGAGAGGTTATTGGAAACGTGGATTTGAGGTTGTAATCAGATCAGCCACAATTTTATTAAATAAAGGAACAGAATCAAGGGGCTGAATGGCCTCCTCCAAGTCCTCATTTTTATCTTCCCACATTCATAAGTACCATCAATTGTTGTAAACACACGTCTGGCTCACCACTGTCTTTCAGGGAAGGAACTCTGCCATCCTCACCTGGCCTGGTTTACATGTAACTCCAAAATTTGATTGACTCTGAACCAATGCTCCCTCTAAGCTGCCGGCTGTGGTTCTGGAATTCACCACACCAAAATGGAGCTTGGGGACCCACACAGACAGAAAGAACATTAGAGGGAACACTACTTTTAACTACCTTCTGGACAATAGAGATGGACAATTAACATTGGTCTAGTCTAGTGAGGCCCACACTCTCTGAAAACATAACGGCTACATTCCATCACTCACAGCCTTCCTGTCTTTCTCCATTTCCCCTCCGTCCCATTGGAGTTCTCTCAGAGTCAGGACGTATTGCTGCTGTCAAGGGTCACTCACCTGTTCCACTCCGTTTCTCTGGGGGGAGTTTGCTTGGAAGCTCCTCCGTACACTCAGCGTTTTCTGGTCATCCCTACGGCCAAACAGCTCCTCCATTCTCTCGGTGTCAATGGCAAAATGTTCCGGACATTTCTCAACGGTCCAGATGTTCTGTTTCCCAACTACACGGTTCTGAGGAAGGGCTTCCCAATTAAACTTCCGGAGTGTGGAACGTCGAGTCACTCTGGATCTCTGAATCCCTCCCACAGGTGCGGGAGGGGGAGGGGGCCCAGGTCCAGGAGGGGGGGGAGGGGGGGGCGGGGGGGGGGGAGGGGGGGGAGGTGGAGGAGGGTGAGGGGCAAAATTCCCAAATGGAGTGTCCTGAGGGGAATGGGATTGTTGCCCTTGGTTACTAGGCTTGGGATCAGGGGGTGGTTGCCCTTGGCTACTGAGATTAAGGTCAGAAGGCAGTTCTCCTTGATTACCAGGATGGGGATCAGAGGGCAGTTGTCCTTGGTTACCAGGATGGGGATCAGAGGGCAGTTGTCCTCGGTTACCAGGCTGGGGGTCAGAGGGCAGTTGTCCTTGGTTACCAGGC
>NC_063337.1:86161-87498 GCF_021869965.1 Rhincodon typus | reverse complement strand
CTGGGGGTCAGAGGGCAGTTGTCCTTGGTTACCAGGCTGGGGGTCAGTGGGTTGAGTTGTTCTGGATTTTTCAAGGCCTGAACTCGTTGTTGCCATGGTTACAGGGACCGTTCACAAGTTCTTCTCCGAATGATTCCAGAAACAGATTGATTCCAATCACATCAAGGCCAGAAAAGGCATCTTTCAAGGAATGGCAGAGAGTTTAACACCAACTGGAATGAGAAGCCTTCAAATCAACCAAATTCCTGGAGAGGGAAAGACATCCCCATGATCAACAACAACAACTTACAACTTGATAGCACCTTCACCACAAGGAAACATTCCAAACACCTAATAAAAACCGAAAGAACTGCGGATGCTGTAAATCAAGATCAAAAACAAAGTTGCTGGAAAAGCTCAGCAGGTCTGGCAGCATCTGTGAAGGAGAAACAAAGTGAACATTTCAGGTCCAGTGATCCTTCCTCAGAACTGATTATTTCCAAACCACTTCACAGGGGCATCACAAAGAACATGTCACATCAAACCACACGAGGACAACACAGCGAGATCAGTCAAGGTGGAAAGAGAGAGATAGAAAGGTTTAGGGAGGAAATTCCTGAGCTCAGGGCCCAGGAGCTGAAAGCATGGCCACCAATGACAGTGGTGAGAATGATGGCAAGTATTGAAAATCAGGGAATTTCTAACAGCAGAAACCCTGGGAGATGTGAGTGATGAGGAAATAGGGTTTACCTTCGTCCCATTTTCTATGTTGAGTCTTCCTTTCACAGAATCCCTCTAATTCCCAGTTCAACTCATTTCCAACGAATGGAGCACCTTTTAGAGGAGCCGGGGTCTGAGTCCTTGCAGGAATTTGGGATATATTTAACACAAGTTATGGATCTGAAACACCTTGGGCCTAAGCTCAGACTGACAGGAAGGACTAAGAGTTGTATACGTACACAGAGCAATGAGTAAGACTGAGCTGAGTTTATCCCTGTGGCCGCCACACCCACTTGTATTAACCCACACAGCACAGGTAACAATTTCTAATCGGAAGCCAGCCCATGTAATTTAAAGGGACAGGCACATCCTTCAACAAAACAGCCTCACAGAGTCTGAGAAGGAGGTAGACCCAGTTGAGTGACAGGTGCAGAGTGTGTAAACAGTCTGATAGTGAACTCCTGGATCAATCACTCTACCAGTTCACTAACTGGGGAGGGGAAACTGGATTGCACTCAACATTGTATCCCTCCCACCCCCAAATACAGACTGGCCCCCTCCCCACCCCTGCCCCCACCCGGGTACAGACTGAACCCATCCCCATGACACTGAGTAGGGATTGACCCCCTCACAAACAA
>NC_063337.1:75693-76161 GCF_021869965.1 Rhincodon typus | reverse complement strand
AACACACAGAGTATAATGATAGCTCAGTAACACACACTATACTGATACCTCAGTAACACACACTATACTGATAGCTCAGTAACACACAGACTATACTGATAGCTCAGTAACACACAGACTGGAATAATAGCTCAATAACACATAGACTGGAATGTTAGCTCAGTAACATACACTGGGATGTTAGCTTATTAACACACAGACACATATTTCTGTTGGTTATTTAACCTTTTTATTTGTTTTTTTTGCTGAAAGCAGAAGAATTCTGGAGGAGGAGGAGGCTGTCTGCTGAGAGAGGGAAATAGATCGTCCCGTTGTTTTTGCTTCCTGTTCTATTTCTCTCTCTCTCTCTTGTTTCTGTGACACTGTCCAGGTGTTTGAGTTGGGGCTAGTATATCAGCATGGTCAGTGGCCATTGAGCGCTAATATTAGGAAGCACTTTATCGTTCATAGGGGAGTGACAATCTGGAA
>NC_063337.1:60705-75193 GCF_021869965.1 Rhincodon typus | reverse complement strand
GGGGGGGGGAAGAACGGGGAGGGAATAGAGTAGACCCCCCCCGTCTCTTACCGGGGCTGCCGCTCGGGGGTCTCTGGGTGGGGAGGGGCCTGAGCCGGTTTCTAGGGACCCGGAGCCGGGGCGGGCCACCGCCAGGAAGTGACGACAGAACTGGGCGGCTCACCGGAAGTAGCCTGGGAAAGGTCACGGAGACAGAATGGAGCCGGAGATTCGCAACGTGAGGCCACCCCCCACGTGACTGCCCTCTGCGCTAAGACCCCCCTCACCCCCAGAGTCTATGCCCTGTACAAACCCCCTCAGTAATACATCCCTATCCCCCCACTCCCACTGTATTTCACTTTGCCTTCATACTCCCCCAACTCCCAACATCAAACACTTACTCGGAAATGTACAGACAGCAGTGGCTGTGTTAGGGTGTGTGTTTTCACGGGGAGGGGGTAGATGGCATATATGGAGGGGTTTTGTTTCTGCTCCGCTCTGATCTTAATCTCCAGCTCGCTCTCTCTCTGTGTTTCAGCTGCGGGACTTCCTGTTGGTATATAACAAAATGACAGAAACCTGCTTCAACAAGTGTGTGACCAACCTCAACTACAGGAGCATCACATTGACTGAGGTAAATCCAAGCATGACCACCTGCACACATTATTGGAGGCATGTGATAGCCATGGAGAGGGTTTAAAGAAGATTTTACCAGGATGTTGCCTGAACTAGAGAGTTGTTACGAAAAGAGATTGGAAAGACTGGGGTTATTTTCCTTAGAGCAGAGGAGATTGAGAGGGGACATGGTTGACATGTATACGATAATGAGAGTCGTAAATACAGTAGACAGGAAGAAATTTTCCCTTTGATAGAGGGATCGATGAGCAGATGTGTAGATTTAAGGGAAGAGCCATAAGGTTTAGAGGTTATTTGAGGAAAAATATCACATAGAGGTTGATGGGAATCTGGAATTCACTGTCTGTAAGGATGGAAAGGGCAGAAACCTTCATAACATTGAAGAAGTATTTAGATGTGCACTTCTGATGCCAAGACAGGCAAGACAATGGGCGAAGTGGTAGATTAGAATAATTAGGTGACTGTTTTTGACTGGTGTAGACTTGATGGGCTGAAGAGCCTTTTTCTGTGCTGCAGACCTCTCTGACTCCGTAAACCTCATCACACAAATCAGGAGCAAGGGATCATTTTGACCCTCCTTCATGGCTCATATCATTACTCCACCCCCAGTAATCTTTCACCCTTTGATTAACCAGAGATCAAAAAGGGCTATTGCATCCACAAGCAAGAGACATAGCTCAGTGTTAGATGAATACTTTGCAGCTGTCTTTACTTACGGGGCAGGTGCTGCCCAGTACATGGTGACAGAGGCAAAATCTCTGTCACTGAAAGGGTTTAAGATTAATAAGGAGGTGGTATTCAAGACACTGTTGGCAGTGAGAAATCACCAGACCAGATGAGATGCATGGCAAAAATTTGCCAATGTTGCTCTGACAGCACCTTCCAAACCCATGACCACTTCCATACAGAAGGACAAGGGCAACAGATACAAAAACAAAGTAGCTGGAAAAGCTGCCAGACCTGCTGAGCTTTTCTAGCTACTTTGTTTTTGTTCCTAATTTACAGCATCCGCAGTTCTTTCAATTTTTATTAAGGGCAACAGATACATGGGAACACCATATCCTGCAAGTTCCCCTCCAAGCCACTCACCATCCTGACTTGGGAAAATATTGCCGTTCCTTTAGTGTCGCTGGGTCAGAATCCTGTAATTCCTTCCTTAAGGGGTTTTTGGGTCTAGCTACATCACATGGATTGCAGCAGTTCAAGAAGGCAGCACACCATAACCGTCTCGAGGAGCAAATATGGGTGGGCGATAAATCCTGGGTCCAGCTAGTGACACCCACACCTCCTAAGAGAATTAAAAAACAATGTATGCCAAGGATATGGAAGGGAAAGTGGAAATTGCAGAGATATTGGCAAATTACTAATGACCCTTTTAATGCGGCCTATTAATGTCTGTGCGATATGACACAGTTTGTTGATGGTATGCTATGGAACGGAATGTGCTTGAATATCTGTTTCCTCTCTTTCTAGGAGAATTGCATCAACAATTGTGCTGGTAAATTAATCCACACCAACCATCGGTTAATGAGTTCCTATGTCCAGCTCATGCCAACCATTGTTCAAAGAAGAATCTCTGACTATGAGGCAAAAGCTGCTGAGGTCGTGCAGCAATCAAATGTGAATCTGCCTGCATCAGAGGGCCAAAGTAACGTTGCTGAAATTGTACCAGGGGACTTGGAAAATTCTGTTATCCCTAACCCACTGAATCAGACTAACCCTGGCTCTCCCAACCAGAGTTAGTTACTTGCTCCCAGTGTCACCCGGCAGTAATTCTTTCACTTACTCTTACGTGCACAGATTGAGTGATTCCTTCCAACTTCCAGCGAATCAAACAGCATCAGTGGGAGCTGATGTGTAACAGAAAATCGACAGATCCAGCACAATATCTACACACTTGCCTGGCATTTTAAACAGGTAGTTGGACTTGTGTTGACAGAAGCTGGAGCCACAGATTTGGTGGAGTGTGATGTGGAATGGGCAAAACTGGGACTGACCACAACTATTAGACAGTGACAAGACTGGAAACCAAAGGTCATACTGACCAGAATAGCCAGAGTGTTTCACATTGGCTGTGAAAGTGAAAACGCAACTCCTGAATGCTGAACTGTTAACATCTTAAACCAAAAAGGAGCTCAGAGAGCCAAGGCATGGAACTGATTAAAGTTAGTTTCATTGAAAATGTTTCCTTGCTCTTCAGTGAATTAATATACATTTAAGTTACAGGTGGGACCCTTGTCAAATGACAGCACAATTCATTTCAGGGATGTTGTTTAAGAAATTGCAGGTAATGTTTCAGAATATTTTGTTATCTGAACTATCAGTTCAGGAGTCTGTTGTCTGCTTCAGGCCCCAAACACATGAATTATATCACCACCACTAAGAGTGTGGTCCCTCTGTGAGCGATGAGCTGTTTTACAGTAGTCTCTTTTTTTTATATGCAGATTTTTAAAGTTTTAAATTTTTTTAATGATAAAATTTTAGCACTATGGTGTCAGATAGTTGTGTCAATTGTACACAAGTTTGCGTGATATCTGTCTTGAGGGAGCAGGAGATAGTTTAAGCACGTGCTAAATGCTGACTGTTACTCCTGATGGGATTAGAATGTCTGTCTGGTCTGAGCTTGCATAATTAAGAGGCGTTAGTCCTTTTGTCTTTAAAGTTACTAACGTTAGTAGAAATAATAGACCTATATGATCTAAATAATTATACGTGTACTAAATAAAAATATAGAAGATGTTAAACTGATCTTCTACAGCTGGGTCATGGGATTCCATCTACTATTGTTGGTTTTTGATGGTTCCTACACATTTATTCATGCAGTTTCACAGAAGTGCTGTTTTGATAGTATGTTTCCTAAAGGGAGTAGCGGCCCTATTTAATACATATTTAAAAAGTATAAATCTGTATGTTAGTACAAGATGGTAGTCCAAACTAAAAGTTAGAAATAGGTTGTACAATGTTATAGAAATAGTGTATAAGGAAATTTCAAAGAGATAAAAAGCAACAGACTGTCGGGACGTGCTGGTGGAGGAAACTGATGTCCTGCAACCTATTTAGGTCCTGAGAGACGGTTACTAAGGGCTAATTAACATTTTCATCTTTCCGTAGTTTCGAGTGAGTTAATGGAGACAAGGTGGTGGGGATGGCATTCTTGTGAGTAGGTTACAGTATTAACACACTTATTCAGGGATAGCCTTTGATACAGAAACAAGTCTAAATACTGCTTGCAGCATGGGACTGATGAGAATTTAAAGGTGTAAAGAAACAGTAATGGGTTGGCAGCCATGGAAGGGATGTTTAATTTAGCTTATCTTGTAAGAGTAATATGTACTTCAGAAACACAGTTTTATGAATGAATGGAAACGCGGTATAGTAAACATAGTAAAGAGAATCATAATATAATATCTCTCAGTCCCCCACTTTTGATTCTACTGAGACCCTTCATTGAGAATCACTCAATTCTTATCATAACTCAAATATACCACTTGGGTCTTTTAGATATTAGAGGGGCTTGCAGAGACATGATGCATAATTAAGGATGGTTCATACTTTTAATAGCTTGTTGGCAACTTCACTTTATAAAAAAGAAGAAAACAACATACACAGCTAGAATAACAATAATAAACATTGTCGGTCCCTGTACAATGGAGGTCCCTAAAGTTCCCAGCCATCCTGTAGCACAATTCCACAAAGTAGAGTGTCATTATAGGCAGCGAACCGGGTGATAACCTTGGGATACCATTGCACAGAGAAGGTGCCTCCACTTGTACCCCTAACAAAATCAGTCAGCAGACTGGATGAGCCTGTGATGTTGAAATAGCGAGAGCAATTGCTTTACCCCATCTCTTGTCGCCCCTTTGGAAGAGTTGACAAAACACACAGACCCTTGTGGTCTTCACCAATTTGAGGTATTAGTGAGGGCCAGGAATGGAGGATTGTGGGTACGATCCTAGCTGGGCTGGTACCACCCAGAGAAGTGGGTCAGGGGACAGCTTGCAGATCCCAAGGCTTCAATACTTCCTGTCATGTTTAGAGAACTGAGTTCCCCCCTTTTGGGTTATGTACATTAGCGTATCTGGAGAGGGATGGGATGTGAAATTTTGATAGATATACCACTCTGCCATTTCAGGTTCCGAAAAGGGTCTAGGGTAGAATGGGATTCCCCCATTACAGTGAATGGGAATGTGGGAACATATCCAACACTGACAGGTTAGAAGCTTTGCCTTAGGTATAAGCCATATAGAGATAAGTATTTACATGTAACTCTGAATATCCCGATATTGCAGTTTTTATACTAACCCTAATTGAGAATGGTCAGTCAGTCTCTGGTCCCGATGTACTGTAGGATGCCTGTTTGATGTGGGACGCATGAATCCAGTTCTCCTTTCCTCGGACCTTGACAGCTGTTTGGGTGATCAGCAGCACCTGGAATGGTCCTTCGATGTAAATTGTCCCATTGGGAACACCCAGCATGGGTTCATGAAGGGTAGGTCATATTTAACTAATTTGGTGGAATTCTTTGAGGACATTACTCGCATGGTGGACAATGGGGAACCTGTGAATGTGGTGTATCTGAATTTCCAGAAGGCATTTGACAAGGTGCCACACCAAAGGCTACTACATAAGATAAAGTTCCACGGTATTACTGGCATGGATAGAGGATTGGTTGACCAGTAGAAAGCAAAGAGTATGGGTAAATGGGTGTTTTTCTGGTTGGCCATCAGTGGCTAGTGGTGTGCCTCAGGGATCAGTGTTGGGACCGCAATTGTTTACAATTTACATAGATGATTTGGAGTTGAGGACTAAGTGTGGTGTGTCAAAATTTGCAGATGACACTAAGGTGAGTGGTAGAGCAAAGTGTGCAGAAGACACTGAAAGTCTGCAGAGGGATATAGATAGTCTAAGTGAGTGGGCAAAGGTCTGGCAGATGGAGTACAATGTTGATAAGTGTGAGGTCATCCATTTTGGTACGAATAACAGGAAAATGGACTATGTTTTAAATGGTAAAAAATTGCAGCACGCTGCTGTGCAGAGGGACTTGGGTGTCCTTGTGCATGAATCGCTAAAAGTAGGATTGCAGGTGCAGCAGGTAATTAAAAAGGCAAATGGAATTTTATCTGCCATTGCTCGAGGGATGGAGTTGAAAAACAGGGAGGCTATGCTGCAGCTGTATAGGGTCCTGGTGAGGCCACACCTGGAGTACAGTTTTGGTCTCCTTACTTGAGAAGAGATATACTAGCACTGGAGGGGGGTGCAGAGGAGATTCACTCGGTTGATTCCAGAGTTGAGAGGGTTGGGTTATGAGGAGAGACTGAGTAGACTGGGATTATACTCATTGGAATTCAGAAGAATGAGGGGAGATCTTATAGAAACATATAAGATTATGAAGGGAATAGATAAGGTGGAGGCAGGGAGGTTGTTTCCGCTAGCAGGTGAAACTAGGACTAGAGGGCATCGCCTCAAAATAAAGGGAAGCAGATGTAGGACTGAGATCAGGAGGAACTTCTTCACCCAAAGGGTTATGAATCTGTGGAATTCCCTGCCCAGTGAAGCGGTTGAAGCTACTTCGCTGAATGTTTTTAAGGCAAGGCTAGATAAATTTTTGAACAGTAAAGGAATTAAGGGTTATGGTGAGTGGGTGGGTGAGTGGAGCTGAGTCTCAAAAAGATCAGCCATGATCTTATTAAATGGCAGGGCAGGCTCGAGGGGCCAGATGGCCTACTCCTGCTCCTAGTTCTTATGTTCTTATGTTCCCACTTTGCGCCTCAGGGTTCCTTGTGAATCTTTTTCACAAGAGCCCACTCACCTGGTACAATGTTGTGATCTCCCTCCAGCGGATCCTTCCAGGAAGTCGATATCTGTGAGGAGGCAGAACTTACAGTATCTGTTAGTGCTTGGCAGTAAGACAATAGGGGGTCACTCATGTGATCACAGTCGGCCCTCCATAGGTCTATTGTCCCGGGTAGGGATGTTGGCTTGCTGCCTGTGATTGTTTCAAATGGACTCAGCAGGTGTGATTGGAGGCAGATCGTTTGGCTACCTGGGCTTCCATGGTTAGTGTGGGCTTCACACTTTAATATGGCCACTTCTTTGAGAGCCTCCAGCAAGTCCCTGACTTCTTTCCCATTTCTGATGGGAGTACCTGCAGCCATTAGGGATCCACGTTTCCATAGCTGGCCAAAGTCGTGGGCAACTCAAAAAGCATAGTGGGAGTCTGTAAATGTCAGCAGACTGAACCTCTGCTATTCTGCAGGCTTCATCAGAGCCCATAATTCTATTTGCTGTGCCAGTGCACTGGGGAGGGGGGAGGGTGGGTAGGCTTCACCATGTCATGACAGTGTGGAATGTCGTGACAGCCCATCTGGCTTTCCTTATATCATTTTCCATGAAAGAGGATCCGTCGGTGTAACGTATGAGGTCTGGGTTTTACAAAGCCTCATTCATTGTTTGGTTATTGTCCTCCAATTCCTACAGGATACCAGCACAATCACGGTCATCTCCTTCCCCTTCTGCAGGCACCGGTAATAGTGTAAGAACTGCGGATGCTGTAAATCAGGAACAAAAACAGAAGTTGCTGAAAAAGCTCAGCAGGTCTGGCAGCATCTATGAAGAAAAAAATCAGAGTTAACGTTTCGGGTCCAGTTCTGGGCTTATACAGTAACTTGTTTTTGTACCAGTAATAGTGTGGCTGGTTTGACTGAGCTCGCACAAAATATTTATAGATTAGGGGCTTCTAGGACGGCTGTCCTTCAAGTCCACCGGGCAGCATTTACCCGGGATACTCTGAAAAGTGCAAAGAGCAAAGTGTGTATGGCATGCGTATGCCATATCTATGACTGAGAACCACTTGTGGTCTGGTGTTAAGGCACTGAATAAAGTAGAGGGGTCTGCTAGTAGTGAGACCTTTTGATGCATTGATTGGCTTTCCTGTGATCCATAGTTAATCTCCACTCCCCACTTGCCTTTCCCATGGGTCACACTAGACTGTTAGAGCTGCTGTGGATTTTTACCAAAATCCCTTTTTCCTCTAATCTCTGAATTATTGGGAGATTCCTGCAATAGACGTCGGGCTGATGGGGTACTGTTTAGTGCAAGGTGGAGGTGCTCCTGTAAAAGTCGTGGGTTCTATTTGCAGTGACCCACAGTCGTCCTTATCTTTAGCCCAGATGGGGTGGTCTTTTAATTCTTCCCGTTGTAGGGTTCTGATGGACCACGTTATCTGACCCTCATTGAAATGTAAGGACGAATTTAGTTGGGTGAGGATATCCATCCCGAGGAGCAGCTGGGCTATAGGTCCTACCCATACAAAGGTTACTAACCCACAGGGGTCAAGTTCAATCTGATTGGGTTTGGTCCTTTTAATTTCAATCCTGTCAGTTCCCGTTCTGTAAGCTGTTCTCACTCTCCCATCTAGCGGGAGTTTGGTCTCATACTTCTGGGGTAGGCAGGTCAACTCTGCTCCTGTGTCCAAAAGGCACTCACTGTCAAGTTTGGCTGCCCTCATGGTCACATACAGTCCATCTCCCCAGCTGCTGGCATAAAGCTAGTAGGAGCATAGAGGGGCACAGGGCAGGCTCTCTCAGTTTTTGTCATCTTCAACTCCCGCTGCTGCTGAGTAATTAGTTCCTTAAACAGCACCAGCTGATCGATCTTACTCCCAGTTTTCGGGGTCTCCTCTTCCTTATTGCTTACTGGGTGACTTCTCCCTTTTCCTCTTTGTCAGCCCCCTCTGGCCCAGTGGCCTTCCTTCCCACAGACATAACAGTTCCCTTGGTGTTTGTTCTGGGTCTTTCTGAGGGGGTCTTACTGGGGGTCTGTCCCATTTGTCCTATCTGTAGGGCGCGCAATTTGGCACCCATAGCTCGGTCGAGCTAGTGGGCTCGATCCACCAGTTCGTAATAATTCGTCCCCCTCTGGTCCTAGTCTGGTTTGGTGAGCTTTAGCATCTTCATAAGCTCAGTTTTAAGTCTGGCCACAAAAGCAGACTTCAGCAGGCTATAATCACAACCTTCAAAATCCCTACTATCCTGCAAATTTGAGATTCCTGCATATTCTTTCCAGGTTGTCCTAAATCTTTCCTCATATTCTGGGACTTCCTCCATAGTTTTTTAACAGCAAGCCATGACTTTTGTCCAGTTGGTTTTAGGTGGACTATACCCCCATAACCAATGTTTTATTGCTGTTCAGCCAGCTTGCAGTTCCTGCTCATACTCTCCAAGGATACCTTTGACTGCCTCATGGAGAAGGCATCCTTCACTTTTAGTGACAATGGCATTCAGAATCTGTACCCCGTCCCAGGGATAGAGCATATATACTCCCCTTAACCAGTCTAGGCTTTCCCATGTCTTCGTTGGCCCCTTCTTTGGGTGAGGCATTTCTTTAAACCACCTGTCTGTATTTTCAGGGGTTGCAAGTTCATGCACAGTGTGTATTTTGGTCCATTTTACTAGAACATCTACCTCAGTGCCGTCCTCTAACCTTTGCCGTACCACTTTCTCTATTTTTACCTCCTTGGTTTTAAGGAGTCATAAAAATGGTGCCGGGGGTATACAGTCGTCATCACTGTCGCTGCTAGAGGACCCAAAGGCAATAGCTAGGTTTTGCTAACCCACTTCATGGATGTTACGGGTAGTTGGATACAAATTCTGAACGGACTTGGGAACGAGGGAAGAATCTGACAGGACTGTAATCTCGTCCTTCAGTTTCTTGTTTTCTTTGTCAAGCTCCTGATTTCTAAATTCAGCCTTTTTTCACTTGATCCCTCCTTTTGCAGCTGTTCATGCACTTCTTTTAATTGCTCTTTAAGATGGTTTAATTCACCATCATCGGCTGATCAAGACATGATTTCATTCTTTTGGTGAATTTGTCCCATTACCTCAAGGGACCATTTAGTTCTGCCCTTATCTTTCTGTCAGGTGGCTTTTCCCCAGACTTGTTTCATATCATCTAGGGTCCACTGTCTTATGGGAATATTGTATTTCTGCCCGATTTTAGTTAGGGTTTTCGCTAACCAGAACTGTACTTCAATGTAGTTTTGTAACTGCCACAACATTTCTTAGTCAGCAATGTCAGGAGGGACCAGCCCACCTTTGGAGGTCACAGGCAGCTGACTGGGGTCACTCATAGTCACCCTAATACTTGTGCCAAGGGCAATTTTTTGCCATGGGCTATTTCAGCGGATTTGGAGCACTCATGTCTGGGCACGAGGGTGGCCAACTCACGAGAGGTTGGGGATCATGTTCAGGGACTAGGTCATGACTTTAAGAAGGAAGTCTCTTACTTTTGGAGTAGTGTCAGCGACTGGTCAGTTTCAACGGTGTTCCCAGCGATCCAGCCAACTATGCCAAGTTGTGGGATAGTGCTCGATAATGGCTGAGATCGGTGAGTGGCAAAAATAGCCTCTTTATTGGGCATCCACAGTGGCACAGTTTGGTTAGCTCAGAAAACAATTCACTTTATCTCTACATCTCAGTACAATAATAAATCAAATCAAAAAATGTCAATCAATACACTCATGGCTGATCATTCACCTCTGTTCTCTATTCCTGCATTCTATCTATATCCTTTGTTGCCTTTAGCCGTAAGAAGTCTAGGACTCAACATTGAGCTCAATGACTTCTTAATCTCTGCCCTCTGCTTTGATTTACCACCAACTCCAATCCCACCCCGGGTGTCTTGTTTAAATCTAAATAAAAACCCAAAAGAACTGTGAATACTGGAAATCAGAAACAAAATCAGAATTCGCTGGAGAAACTCAGCAGGTCTGGAAACATTTGTGGAAAGAAAGCAGAATTAACGTTTTGGATCTGATGACTCCAGGTCAGAGTGCTTTAAGAAGTCATTGGACACAAAGTGTTAGCTCTGCTTTCTCTCCACAGATGTTGCCAGACCTGCTGAGTTTTCCCAGCCATTTGTCTTTTATGTGTCTTGTTGACTTTGCTTTCAGTGGAGCAGAGCTATTTTCTCCTGTTCACACCTATCATTTGAATCTATTTCTGTCTCTATCCCTCCATTGTCACCAATAGCACTCCCTTTGTCTTTTGCTCTGGGTAACCCTCATAATCTGTTCCGTGTGCTCCTCCTCCCCCCACTATCAACAGTCTAAAAACCACCACTTCCAATTCCATTCCGTTCTGAAGAGCCATACCAAACTTGAAACGTTAACTGTTTCCCTCTGCAGATGCTGCCAGACCTGCTGAGTTTCTCCAGCATTTTCCATTTTTATAATTAAACCTAGCGTTGATCCACTAAAGATTGTCAGAATTGACAATGGAAAACAAGGAAATGGCAGAGGTCTATAACATATTTTGCCTGTTCACAGCAGAAGACTTGGAAAAATCTCAGATGTTAGCTTGTTGTCGCAATCAGCAAGAGCATGGTCAGAGATCGTCAGATATTCATGCACCTCGGTCATCCAAAACATACATAACACGGCTGCAAACTTCAGCTTCATTGTGCAATGTTTGAGGCTCTGCATATTCCTTTTAACATCAGCTTTTGTGATGAATCAGAAGACAATGAAACTAAATGGATCGCATATCCAGTCATAGCCTTCCATATTGGGAAGAGGAAGTAGAAATCAAACTTCTGCTGCAGGGCTTTGAGATAGTCATACAGCATAGAAATGGACCCTTTGGTTCAACCAGTCCATGCTGAACATAATCCCAGACTAAACTAGTCCCACCTGCCTGCTCCTGGCCCGTATTCCTCCGAACAGTTCCTATTCATGTCCTTATCCAAATGTCTCTTAAACCTTGTAATTGAACCCACATCCACCACTTCCTCAGGGAGTTCATCCCACACATCAGAAATTTGCCCCTCATGTCTTTTTTTAAATCTCTCATCTTAAAAATATGTCCCCTAGGCTTGAAATACCCCATCCTAGGGAATAGACAAGTACCATTAACTCTATCTATACCCCTCACTATTTTCTATAAGATCACCTCTTAAAGTCACAGCCTATCCAACATTTCTTTATAACTCAAACCATGCATACCTGGCAACATCCTGGTAAATCTCTTCTGAACCCTCTCCAGCTTAATAATATTATTCCTGTAATTGGGTGACCAGAACTGGACTCAGTACTCCAGAAGGTGTTTGAATATGAGGCTGTGCACCTTGACAGCTGCGTCTGCCATTGTATCTTGCTAAAGGCCCAGTTTTGACCTGAAACCTTGAGGTTTTTCAATGAGGGTGAGAATTGTCTCGTTTTTCCCCTGCACTTTAATATTCAGCTCATTCAGATGGCTGCAAACGTCTGTGAGATATGCCAGTTTAGCCCAGCAGTAACCATCAGACAGGAACTCTTTACAAGGCACTTCATGGACTGTTGAAAACTCTTGTCAATTATCCCTGGAGCTCATGAACACAGGAGACAGCCTTCTGCTAGGATAACCATTGAACCTCGGTGTGTATGGTAAACCCTGATGCTCAGCCCCCATCTATGCACACAAAATAGTGAACAAATGTGATTTTATGCAATTCACTATTTTTAAGGCTTGTTGTAACATTGCAGCAGTCGCATTGTTTTGGCTACGAGAGGTTCATGGTGGAGGATGCAGTTGGTGATGGGAATGTCAGGACTTTGTTCTTTACCTTACTGACAATTCCTTTGACTTTCCCTGGCATGGAGGCTGATCCATCAGTGCAAATGCTCCAACATATTGCCCATGTAACTTTGTTTTCTCTCAAATCGGCATCTGTTACCCAAAACATTTTTTCACCAGTCATGTGACATCACAAAAGAAAAATATTCTCCTGAATGGAATGCCTATTTACATACACTGAGCATTGGCAATGTTAACAGCTGGCAGTGTCCATTTATATCGGTGAAATCATCAGTCCGTGAGGCAAATCTCCCACTGGGAGCTAACTTCTCTTGCAGTGCCTCGTCTATCATCTGACATATATCAATTCACTGTTTGACTGTATAACCAGAGACTGCAATTTTGTCAATCTCTTTTGCAGCATCACCTAACATCACACCTGCAATTATTTTTACATACAGACATGATTAAGGTTTTGGTAATGGTATGGAGCTTTTTGTTAATTTTGCTACAAGTTCAGTCACCAGGTAACTTGAGCTTTACCTAATATCTGCACACACGCCATTAGTCTGTTTGTTATGTCTGCTTGATATTTTATTCTCTGAAACTCTGGAAGTACCAATATGTTTGTTCACAAGTGATGGATGTTTCGTCTGTAGGTGCCCTAACTGACTTGGTACCATCGCAGTGTCTGCCAACTTCTCTCTGCAGGTGAGACATTCAGGTAAAGGGGCAAGTGTTATCTCCTGTCCATGAAAAATCCAAAGGCCAGAAAGCTCTCACTGTCCTGTCTCTGAGCAGGACTTGCTTTATTCTTATTGGACTCAGACATTTCATCAACTGAATTAGATAAGTTGAAAAAAAATTACAAAAAAAATTTACTTTAAAATCTGTGGAAACATGTCCAGGCAGGGAGGCCAGTACAGTAGCTGTTTCAATTGCTCACCTTCACTACAAGTACAGTTCTCCTCCTGCACATGTGTAGGTGATGAATCTCCGGCTGTGCGTGGGTTTGGAAACCACCACAAAAAGCAGCATTGCTCCTGAGGATTTTGTGGCATATTTCTCACCTTGCCACAGCACGCCAGCTGACAACCTCTGCTCTTGAGAGTGTAGGCCTAAACTGCTCAATCTTTCTTTATAAACCAAACTCTCATCTCTGGAAACAATCTCGCGAACCTCCTCTGAACTGTGTCCAATACAACTACAGTCCTCTTCAAGTAACCAAAATTTTATTTAGTACTCTAGATGTGGTCTCACTAAAGCTGTGTACAGTTACAGTATTACTTCCCTATTTTTATATTCTATTCCTTCAGCAATAAATGCCAAACTCTCATTTGCCTTCCTTATTACCAGCTGTACCTGCAGAATAATTCTCTGTGATTCATGCACAAGGACTCCCAGATCCCTCTACACCAAAGCACTCTCTCCATTTCGATAATAAGTTGCCTTTCTATTCCTCTAACCAAAATAGATAACCTCACACTTATCCACATTAAATTTCATCTGCCAAGTTTACGTACATTCACCCACACTATTCATATTCATTGGTAAATTTCTGATTTCTTCATTGCAACTTACTTTCCCACCTATTTTAGTGTCATCTACAAATCTAAGTGTAGCCTTGTGTCCAAGTCAAACCCCTAACTCTGTGGATCTTACCTTTTGTGCAGCATCTTACCAAATGCCTTCTGGAAGTTCAAATGCAACATGCCCTACAGCAATTCACCGGATATCCTCAGACAGCACCTTCCAAACCCATGACCACTTCCATCTAGAAGGACAACGGTAGCAGGTATATGGGGACACCCCCACTTTCAAGTTCCCCTCCAAGCTACTCACCATCCTGACTTGGAAATATATCGCCATTTCTTCAGTGTCACTGGATCAAAACCCTGGAATTTCCACCCCAAGGCATTGTTTGTCTACCTATGGCAGGTGGACTGCAGCGTTTCAAGAAGGCAGCTCACCACCATCTTCTCGAGAACAACAAGAAATAGCCACCAAAACCAGTGATGCCTGCATCCCCTTGCACAAATTAAAACGTGGGCCAGTCCTGTAATTAATTGATTTACATCCCTATAACTGCAAACATACTAATAATAAACAAAGATGTATATTTAGTTGTACAAGAATACAAAAATATTCTAAGATGCATTTGTATCAATGTTCAATTAAAACAAAATCCTGAACTGACACTTTCATTTTACTCTGAATAGTTTTTACCGTAGGAGCTGGGTGAGGGGGTGTGTGATCTTTGGAAGGGGCACAAGTAGACAATTGGGTTGGAGGGAGGGGTTGGAGGGTGAGGGTGAGGGAGGGGG
>NC_063337.1:59609-60205 GCF_021869965.1 Rhincodon typus | reverse complement strand
GGTCTGCTATTACACACAACCTATGGTTAGTCACTAATAGTCCCCATTAGCGGTTATTCACTGTTCTACACTGACCGTTATCCACTCCCTTGTCTGTCCAACTGTTCTTCTCTCTATCGACTCTATCTCCACCTATTGTTTATTCCATCAGCTTCCCCCTACACCACCTCTAGCGTATATACCAACCTTTTCTTGGTTACTATCAGTACTGAAGAATGGTCACTGGACCTGAAATGTGAACTCTGGTTTCTCTCCACAGATGCCTCCAGACCTGCTGAGCATTTCCAGCAACTTCTGTTTGTCTTCCCATGTATCTTGCCTTTGTCTTTCCTGATGGAAGTGATCGTGGGTTTAGAAGGTGCTGTCAGAGAATCTTTGGTGAATTTCTGCACTGCACCTTGTAGATGGTACACACTGCTGCTACTGAGTGTTGGTGACGGAGGGAGTGGATGCTTGTAGATGTAGTGCCAAGTGGCCTGCTTTGCCATGGATGGTGTCAAGCTTCTTGAATGTTGTTGGACCTGCAAGGAGGGAGTATTTCAACATACTGCCGCACTGTCGGAGGGTCCGCGCTGAGGGAGCGCCGCACTGTCGGA
>NC_063337.1:45803-59599 GCF_021869965.1 Rhincodon typus | reverse complement strand
GCCGCACTGTCGGAGGGTCAGCGCTGAGGGAGCGCCGCACTGTCGGAGGGTCAGCGCTGAGGGAGCACTGAGACAGAAATGGGACAGCAGTGGGTTATTCAGCCTGCTCCAACATTCATTTGATCACGGCTGGTCATTCATCCCAAGATCCTATTCCTGCTTTTCCCCCGTACCCTTTGATCTCTTTAGCCCTGAGTGCTACATCTAACTCCTTCTTGAGATCGTAGCATTTTAGCCTTGAAGCTTTCTCTGGCAGTGAACTCCCTGGGTGAAGACATTTCTCTTCATCTAATTCCTAAATGGCTCAGCCTATACTGGAGAGTCATGTGTCGACCATCAAACACCAAACTACATTAAGAGACAACACAGTGTGGAGCTGGATGAGCACAGCAGGCCAGGCAGCATCAGAGGAGCAGGAAAGCTGACGTTTCGGGTCGGAACCCTTCTTCAAAAATGGGGCGGGGGAAGGGAGCTCAAATAAATAGACAGGGCGTGTGGGGCTAGGGAAGGTGTGCAGGTAGGCAGTGGTGGGGATTGGTCAGTGAGGTAGGTGGGAGAGAAGATAGACGGGTTGTGTCAGGACACGGAGGCGGGGATGAGAGGGAGGGTTGGCCATGGGATGAGGCCAGGGATGGGGAGATTTTAAAACTGTTGAATTCCATGTATAGGCCATTGGGCTGTAGGCTCCCAAGGTGGAATATGAGGTGCTGCTCCTCTAGTTTGCGGGTAATATCACTGTGACACTGGAGGAGGCCCAGGATGGACATATCACCCAGGGAGTGGGAGGGGGGTTTAAAATGGTTCACAACCGGAAGGTCTTGTCGTTTGTAGCATACAGCTGTACTCCTCCACCCCCCCCATTCCTGACCCGAAATGTCAATGTTCCTGCTCCTCTGACGCTGCCTGGCCTGCTGTGTTTCTCCAGCTCCACACTGTTGTCTCTGACGCCAGCATCTGCAGTTCTTGCTAACACCAAACTACATTAATCCCATTTACATGCACTTGGTCCACAGCCTACTATACCCTGGCATTTTAAGTGCCCATCCAGATGGTTCTTCAATGTTGTGAGAGTACCTGCCTCCACTACCCTCTCACACAGCAGATTCCATATTTCTACCACCCTCTGGGTGAAAGACATTTTTCTCAAATCTCCTCTAAACCACTTGTTCCTCATCTTAAATATGTTCCCTCTGGTCTTAGACACATCTGCCATGGGGGAGAGATTCTTACAATCTACCCTATCTGTACTTGTCATAATGTTATATATCTCAGTCAGAGCGCCCTCTGCTCCAAGGTAAACAAACCCAGCCTATCCAGACTCTCCTCATAACTGAGACTTTTCATTCCAGGCAGCATCCTGGTGAATCTCCTCTGGACCTTCGCCAGTGCACGCAGGTCTCTTTGTTCTTCAGTACTCCCCAGGGACTGACCCATTCATTGTGTACATCCTTCCCTTATTAAACATACCAAAATGTATCACCATGTACTTATCAGGATTAAATTCAATCTGCCATTGCTCTGCCCTATTTACCAGCTAATCAATATCAGACTCTAGCCTGAGACCATCCTTCCCACTATCAACACAATCTTTGAGCCCCCTGCAAACTTGCTAATTATACCTTCTACATTCACATCCAAGTAGTTAATGTACATAACAAAAGTGAGGGTCCCAGTGCCAAGCCTAGTGGTACCCCCTAATTTTCCAATCACAAGAACATCCCTCCACCATTACCCTTTGCTTCCTATTTAGAAGCCAGTTTTGGGTCCAATTTGGCAAATTACCTTGGATCCCATGGGCTGTTAGCTTTTGGACCAGCCTTCCATGTGGGACTTTGTCAAAGCCCTTTTTTTAATTCATTCATGGCATCACTGGCCAGGCCAACATTTATTACACATTAATTGCCCAGAGAGCAGTTAAGAATCAGCTACATTGCTGTGGGTGTGGAGTCACATGTAGGCCAGACCAGGTAAGGACAGCAGTTTCCTTTCCTGAAGGGCATTAATGAGCTAGATGGGTTTTTTCCTGATAATCTACAATGGATTTACGTTCAACGTTAGACTCTTAATTCCAGATTTTTATTGAATCTATCTGTCATGGCAGGATTTGAACTGGGGTCCCCAAAACATGACTTGGGTCCCTGGATTAACAGTCCAGCGATAATACCACTAGGCCATCGCCTGTCCTATCCTCTTACCATTGCAGGCCTTGTCCTGCACTCATGAAGGAACGTGCTGGCCCTGAACTCTTACTATACTACTTTTAAAAGATTCCCACTTTCCAATTGTAGTCATGTAAACCACATCAACTGCACTACCCTCATCAATATTATTTAGTCATCTTTCCAAGAACTCAGCAGGATCTCCCTCCAACAAATCCATGCTGAATATTTCCACTCAATCCCTGCCTTCCAATTGTTGATAATTTCTTTCCCTCTTTCAATAATTTCCCTACACTGACTTCAGACTAGCTGGTCTGTAATTATCTGGCCTAGCCCTGCTGCCCTTCTTGAACATAGGAGCCACATTAGCTGTCCCGCAGTCGAGTGGCACCTCACTTGTGCCCAGCATAGTATTAAATACCTTCACCAGGGTCCCAGCAATCTCCCAGCAGTATGAGAGGGAGAAGCTGGAATCAGATGTAATGGTATTACAATTGAGTAAAGGTACCTATAAAGACATGAGGGAGGAGCTGGCCAGAGTTGATTGGAAGGTGAGCCCAGCAGGGAAGTCTGGACCAGCAATGGCAGGAGTTTCTGAGTCTAGTTTGGGAGGCACAGCAGAAATTCATCCCAAGGAAAAAGAAACATTTGAAGGGGAAGACAAGGCAACCATGGCGGACAAGGGAAGTCAGGGATAGCATAAAAGGGAAAGAAAAAGTATACCATGTGGTGAAGATTAGTAGGAAGCCACAGGATTAGGAAGCAGAGGACAACTAAAAAGCAATGAGGGGGAGAAGATGAAAAATGAGACTAAGCTAGCTAGTAATATCAGAGAAGATTGTAGGAACTTTTTTTAGATATTTAAGAGTGGACATTGGACCTCTGGAAAATGAGGCTGGAGAAGTAGTAATGGGGAACAAAGAAATGGCAGAGGAACTGAATGGGTACTTTGCATCAGTTTTCACAGAGAAAAATACCAGCAGCACACCAGAACTTCAAGGGGGCAAAGGTAAGTGTAGTGGCCATCACTAAGGAGAAGGTCTGAAGGTGGATAAATCATCTGGACTGGATGGACTATACCCTCAGAGTTCTGAGGGAGTTAGCTGAGGAGATGGTGGAGGCATTGGGGATGATCTTTCAGAACCACTGGAGTCAGGGAGGGTTCCAGAGGACTGGAACATGGCAGAAGTGACAGCCTTGTTTAAAAATGGGGGGACACAGAAGACAGGAAACTATAGAGCAGTTAGCCTGAACTTGGTAATTGATAAGATTTTAGACTCCATTATTAAAGCTGAGATTGTGGAGTATTTGAAAGTCCTCTAAAACATCTGTTGCTCCTCCTTATTAATCTGAACATGTTCTAGAACCTCGCCATCCCAACTGAAAACTTTGGCTACAATATAGAATAGAACATCTTTCTCCTTTGTGAACACAGGTGAGAAATATTAATTTAAGACCTCACCCATGTCCTCAGGCTCCGCTCACAGGCTGCTCCTTTTGTCTCTAATAGGCCCCACTCTTTCCCTGGCAATGCTTTAACTCCTTGTATACTTATAAAAAGCCTTGGGTTTTCCTTGATCCTATCTGCTGAAGGTATCTCATGGCCCCTCTTTGTCCTCTAATTTCTTTTTTATACTTTTGAAGGGCCTTCCCTGTTTTTAATGCTTTGTTCTTTTTCTTTATCAAATTCTTAATATCCCTTGCTATCTTGGTTTCCCAGACATTGCAGGCCTTGTCCTGCATTCTTGAAGGAACATGCTGGCCCTGAACGCTCACTATACTGCTTTTAAAAGATTCCCACTTTCCAACTGTAGACTTATCTGCAAGTAAGTGCTCCAAGTCTATACTTTCCAGATCCTGTCTAATAATAATAAAATTCGGGGCCTTCCCCTAGTTTAAACTTCTGCACTATCCTTATCCCTTTCTAGAATGACTTTGAAACTTACAGAGTTATGATCACAATCTCCAAAATGCTCACCCACTGACACTTCAACCACTTGATTTGATTTCATTCCCTTGGATTATGTCTAGCACGGCCCCATCTCTAGTCGGACTCAAAAAGCTGTCCTGAAGCACTTTAAAAATTCTTTCACACTAATGTGATCCCAGTTAATGTTAGGCAAGTTGAAGTCCCCTACAACTATAACCCTATACCTCTCACACCTCTCTGTGCTTTGTCTACATATCTGCTCCTTTCTCTTCTAACTGTTGGGAGGCCTTTAGTATAATCCCAGCAAAGTGATCGCCTTTTTTAAAATTTCTAGCTCTACCCAGGTGGTCTCATTTGAAGAGCCTTCTAAGACATCCTTCCTCATTACTGCCATGATGGTATCCTTTATCAATAATGCAATGCTCCCACCTCTCTTACATACCCTCGTATTGCAGCTGAAACGTCTATACCCTGGTATGTTGAGCTGCCGGTCCTGTACTTCCTTTAACCATCTCTTGTTGATTTCAGCAATATCATATTCCCACGTGCTGATCAACGCTCTGAGTTCATCTGCCTTACCAGTCAAGCGCCTTTGATTAAGGTAGATACAACTTTGCTTTACTGACCTCCCATATGCCTTATCCTGACCATATCCTTCTCCTACCGGACTGTCCCGGCATTCCTTCGACGTCTGCTTGGACCTTGCTCCTGACTTTAAATCTACTCTGTTCTTGCGCCCCCCTCCAGCCCCCTGCCAAATCAGTTTAAAACCTACCCAACAGTACAGGCAAACCTCCCAGCAAGGACATTGGGACCCATTCTGGTTCAGTTGCAACCTGACCAGCTTGTACAGGTCCCACTGATGCCAAATCTGTCCCAATTGTAACACCCTACCCCCCTGCCCCTGTCTAGTTGGCCTGTTCTCCAATTGGTTCGTTAATGTATTGGCCCAGAAAACTATTCAATATACACTGTAGGAATTCCTCCTCTACGATATTGTTGCTAATTTGATTTACCCAAACTATATACAGATCAAAGTCACCCATAATTACAGATGTTCCTTTATTGTGTGTGTCTGTTTTCCTATTTAATTCCATTGCCAGCATCATGCCTACAATTTGCGGGTCAATATACAACCCCCACAAATGTTCTTTGCCTCTTGGTATTCCTCAGCTCGACCCTTAAAGATTCCACTATCCTTCCTCATTGTTGCATTAATTTCCCCTTTAACCAGCAATGCAACTCCGCCCCTTTCTCCTTTCTGTCTGTTCTTTTTAAAAGTGAACACCCCAGGACATTCAGTTCCCATCCCTGGTCACACTGCAGCCATGTCTCCATAATCACAACTATATCATACCAGCTTTCATCTATTTGTATGTTTAATTCATCCACGTTATTGACTTGTCTTTTTAACATTACTTGTCCCATTCTGGTAGCACAGTGGCTCAGTGGTTAGCACTGCTGCCTTACAACACCAGGGACCCGGGTTTGATTCCACCCTCGGATGACTGTCTGTGTGGAGTTTGCACATTCTCCCTGTGTCTGCGTGAGTTTCCCCCGGGTGCTCCAGTTTTCTCCCACAGTCCAAAGATGTGCAGGCTAGGGTGGATTGGCCATGCTAAATTGCCCAGAGTATTCAGGGATATGTAGATTAAGTGGGTTATAGGGGGATGGGTCTGAAAAGGATGCTCTGAGGGTCGGTGTTGTTGGGCTGAAGGACCTGTTTCCACACTGTAGGAATTCTATGATTCCCACTTATCTTTTGCTGTGGCCCTGTTTGATCCTGGATTTCTCTGCCACTTTTCTTATTCTCTTTTCTGCCTTCTTGTCCTTGATTCCTTGTTCCACCTGCCCAGGAACTGGTCCCAATTGCTGCACCCCATAATCCTGCGCATTGATTTCAGTGGAAGCATCGCTCTTTTGAGTCCCTCAGTTGAAACTGCTTCAGTCCTAAATATCCTCATTTCCTGAGACTGCGTTGTTCCTGGTTCTGGACTCCCCACTCCAGGGGAAACATCCTTCTTACATCTGGTCTGTCTAGCCCTTCTTATCCTTCAAAACTTTAAAGAATTCAAGCCCAGTCGAACCAGTCTCTCCTCAAAGTACAGTTCTGCCATCCCCAGTATTAGCCAAGCGTACTTGGTAAGTCCCCAGTGTTTTCTGCTAGATAGTGCAATGTAACCCTGATATAGATTTCATTTCTTCTCCCTTACTCCAACTCTACCTATTAATGTACTTTTCTCTATTTTCGTGCTTTCTGTCTTTCCAAGCATTTCCTGTCCCCTGTTTTTACTTTCTGTTTCTCACATTCTAGCTGTGTATTTTTTAATCCCTCCTCAGTAGCACAAACAATGCACACCCTGAGGAATTCAGTCCCAGTTCTGTTCAAGTGTAAGTTGTCCAGTTTGCACCAGAGATGTCATTATCAGGGTAAGGTAAGAATCTAAACTGCCTCCTCCTGTGCAATTCTTCCAGTCATGCATTCATCTACCCTATATTTCTGCACTCACTTGCCCATGGCACCGGGAGAGATCAGAAATCACCACATTTGAGGTTGCGTTTGAATTCAGTCTGAGTAAGCCTGACTCCTCAATGTCAGCTGGAGTTTCAGCCCCGGGAATGTGGGTCAAATGTTGAAGGGTTGATTCTGACTTGCACCAATTGCCATTACCGGGAGTTTGCTGGGGCGCAGGGAGGTAGAGGAAGAGGAATAAATGGTAATCATGCTCTGCTTGTAAGTACTGCTTTGGGATCCTGCTGTGCTCAGGATTTCACTGGGATCATTGAATGAGTTCACTGAGAAATGATTTTCAGGGAACAGGATTATTTGGCAATTCTTACCCTAACTCTTACTTTTACCTTGAATGTGACCTTTACACTGACCCTGAGCATGACCTTTACCCTAATCCTAATCCAATCACGGGCCTAATCTAAATTTGCTGCCTCGGTGTTTGCCATGCATTTAAGGTCAAACGGAGTGTGTCAGAGGTGTGCAGGCCAATCAGAGCTGCCTGTGCTGGGCCCTGTTCTGTTCAGACCTTCCAAAGGAGAAAGGCCTGCAGCATCTCGCAGTCCAGGGTGAATACTTTGGCTGGCTAGCTAGCTGTTCACTGTGTTGTGCTTTTTCATCCCCACACCCCCATCGCTGGGTCTCTGGAGTTTCATCCAGTGGTTCCTGGTGTAACTGCCAGGTGTTGTTGGATTGACCTGGGATCAGGGATTGGCAAAGATGCCATGAAGGTTCCTCAGGGACAACACCACTGCTTGGCAGCTGACTGATACCACCTTCACTCCGGCAAAATCAGCCAGAGGCTGGAATACCTCATTATCATTTCCAGTCCGGTCAATGAGGGCAATTTAAAATACCACAACCAAATCAGTCAACTGAAGAGTGTCCCAGTTAATGTCCCTTCCTGACTGGTTATTGCACCTTTCAGATTGTTTAATATCCCTCAGGAATAAAAAAGATGCAATTACTATAATGGGGTTGTACAATATGCCTCCCAATAGCCCGCAGGAGATAAAGGAACAGAGATACAAAGTTGCTGGAAAAGCTCAGCAGGTCTGGAAGCAGCTGTGAAGGGAAAAAACAGAGTTAACAGAACTGAGGAAGGGTCACCGGACCCGAAACATTAACTCTGTTTTTTCCTTCATAGATGCTGCTAGACCCGCTGAGCTTTTCCAGCAACTTTGTTTTTGTGGGCAAAATTAGACCTTGTGCTGGGGAATGAGCTTGGCCAGGTGATCAAAGTTTCAGTGGGGGAGCATTTTGGGAGCAGTGATCATAGTTCCATAAGGTTTAAGATAATAATGGATGAGGATAAAGCTGATCCTCAGGTGAAAATGCTAAATTTGGAGAAGGCTAATTACACTGTTATTAGGCAGAAAGTGGAGAAATTAGATTGGGGGAGGCTGTTTGAGGGTACTTCTGCATCTGACATGGGAGTCTTTTAAAGAAAGTTTAGTCAAAAGAAAAAGGAAGCAAATGTAAGGTTTTGGTAACTGAAATTAGAAAAGGCTCTTGAGGAATAGAAAGAAAGTTGGAAAGAATTTAAACAACAAATTAGGAGGGCTAGAAGGGGACATATATTTGGACCAAAAGGATAGCTAGGGAAGAGTAGGTACACTCAAAGACAAAGGATAGGTAGAGTTGGAGCAAGTGGGTGAGATTCTTAATAAATACTTTGCATCAGTATTCACCAAGGAGAAGGACATGGGTGATGGTAAGATTAGGGAGGGGTTGTTGATTTTCTAGGGCATATCAATATTAAGAAGGAAGTGGTGTTGGGTGTCTTTAAAAACATTAAGGCAGATAATTCCCAAGGGCCTGATGGGATCTATCCCAGAATGCTAAGGGAGGCAAGGGAGAAGACTGCTGGGGCCTTGACAGAGATCTTTGTATCCTTCCTAGTCACAGGCAAGATCCAGAAAGACTGGAGAATAGCCAATGTTGTTCCTTCGTTTAAGAACAGCAAGGATAATCCAAGAAATTATCGTCTGGTGAGCCTGACATCAGAAATTATTGGAGAAAATTCTTAGGAACAGGATATGCTCACATTTGGAGAAGAATAGACTTATTAGGAATAGTCAGGATGGCTTTATGCAGGGGAGGTCTTGTCTCACAAATTTGATTGGGTTTTTTGAAGAAGTGACAAAGATGATTGATGAGGATAGGGCAGTGGATGTCCACATGGATTTTACTGAAGCATTTGACAAGATCCCTCATGGTAGGCTAATCCAGAAGATTAAGTCACATGGAATCCACAGTGAGTTGGTAAATTGGACACAAAATTGGCTTGTCTTAGAAGATGGAGGTTAATTGTGTAGGGGTATTTTTCTGACTGGAGGTTTATGACCAATGGTGTTCCTCAAGGATCAGTGCTGGGACCTCTACTGTTTGTAGTGCATATAAATCACTTGGATGAAAATGTAGGTGGTCTGATTAGTAAGTTTGCAGACAACACAAAGATTAGGGAGCTGCAGATGATGAGGAACGATATCAAAGGATGCGGCAGGATGTGGATCAGCTGGAAATGTCGGCAGAGAAATGGGCAATGCAAGTGGATAAGGCGGGATTGCCTTCATCAGATGTGACATTGACTATGAAGGTTGGCAAGTCATGTCGCAGCTGTAATAAACTTTAATTAGGCCACATTTGGAGTACTGTGTGCAGTTCTAGTTGCCACAGCATAGGAAGGATGTGGGGGCTTTGGAGAAGGTCTAGAAGAGGTTTACCAGGATGTTGCCTGGATTAAAGGAGAGATTGTTTAAACTTGGATTGTTGTCTCCAGAGTGTCAGTGACCTGATAGAAGTAAATAAAATTATGAGAGGCATGGATCGGGTTGTCAGTCAGAGTCTTTTTCCCAGGGTGGAAATGTCAAATACTAGGGAACTGAGGTTTAAGGTGGGAGGGGAAAAATTTAAGGGAGTTGTATGAGGAAAGATTTTTACATAGAGAGTGGTAGATGCCTGGAACACCCTGCCAGGGGAGGTGGTAGAAGTAGATACAATAGTAACATTTAGGAGAGATTTAGACAGATACATGACCAGGCAGAGAATAGAGCAGTATGGATCACATGCAGGTAGATGGGATTAGTTTAAAATGGCATCATGGTCAGCACAGACACGGTGGGCCAAAGAGCCTGTTCCTGTGCTGTACTGTTCTACATTCTTCCTGACTGATTGGTGCACCAGAGATGGGTTGCATATACAAGATGAATCTGTTTCAGAAAAAAAATTGTACTCATCCCAGTGTCAATCCTAATCCTAATCCCAATCCCAGTTAGTGTTTGGTTGTTTGATATTGGTGAGGGTGAGGTAGGTGAGACTGCAGAGTGAGGGGGAGGATGTTGAGTGAGGGGGTGAGTGTGTGGAGTGAGGGTGAAATAGGGTGAAGTGGATAAGGGTGTGGGGGTGAAGATGAGGCAGGTAAGGGTGCAGGGGATGAGGGTGTGAGGGGTAAGGGCGAGGGTGTGGACTGAGGAAAGTGAGGGTGTGAAGGAGCTGATGTGAAATCTCTGCTGTGGTGAATGAGCATCACAGCTGCTCTCTGACCTTCGACTCTGAGTCAGGTGTCTTTCGGTAAACGAATGCATTAATTAAAAATGCAATGTAAAGTGATCTAGGGCTATGTGTGTGTGTGCGCTTCTTATCCAATAGCTCCATTTCGAGCTTTGATATTTTCATTTATTCATAGTAGCTGGGTATTGATGGAGCTGAAATACATCGACAACTCAATGGTCGATTATGGGCCAGTTTCAGAAACTGTCTGAGGTTCAGGAAACTAAGGCTTCTTTCCATCCCATCCCTGAATTGGGATCTGTCTCTAATTTCTCTGTTACCTTCCCACATTCCCTGGCCAAGTTCCAATCGACAAAAGAGAGAAAACTATGAGCAACGTTAAAAATAAACACAAAGCACAATTAGCTGACCCTTGATTTGAGGGTGACATCGCCTCAGAATTTCAGCTGGGGGCCTTTATGTGAGTTTATTGAAATTCTGTCATGTGATGTGGTCATCATTGGAGACCAGCACTTGTTGTTGAATCCTAACTGCCCTCGAACTGATTTCTGAGAGTAGTTAAGAGTCAACTGCACTGCTGCGAATCTGGAGCCACATAGAGGCCAGATCATGTGAGGATGGCAGATTTCCTTTTTAGTACTTGTATGCTGCCTTTTGCTATGCAGTGCATAAACATAGAACATCGGACAGTACAGCACAGGAATGGGTTCTTTGGCCCACCTTGTCTGCACCGACCATGATGCCATTCTAAACTTAATCCATTAGCCTACATATGGTTCATATCCCTTTATTCCCTACCTGTTCAAGCATGTGTCTAAATGCCTTTAAAAAGATTGTTAACGGTGTTATAAAGACAGATCTATTTCTATGAAGAACTGGAATGCTCAGGTTGTTAATCAATAGCCCAGAACATATTCATGGCAGAACAGACCAGGCTTTACAGTATGCTGATAGATACTCCAGGCCAAAATGGCAGACTGAGTATGGACTAAGGTGTAATGACTGTGCTCGAGGGACCGTGCTGGAAATTGAGCCTAACTATTGCCACAGCTGCAGCAAAAGTATAAATGTACTCTGTTATCACTACAACAATCAATTTGTTTCTCTTTGTTCTTGTTACCTAGAACTAAAGTGGTGGCCATCAGGTTGCTTCAGTATGCTCGAAGTAGCTAATTTATGAATAACCAACTAATTTTTTAAACAAATGAAGAAACTGATAATTAGCTAAGCTACCATGCAGTGAAACTATTGCCTCTTCATCCCAAATGCACACATTCAAAAACAGGCAAGACATGACAATGTAGCTCTGTTGGGATATAATGGATCCGAATTTTTAAAAATTTATTCATTTTTGGGATGTGGGCGTCGCTGGCTGGCCCAGCATTTATTACTCGTTCCTAGCTGCCCTTGAAAAGGTGGTGATGAGTTGCGTCCTTGAACTGCTGCAGTCCATGTGCTATGGATACATCCACAATACCCTTGCGGGCGTAGTTCCAGAATTTTGACCCAGCAATAGTGGAGGAGCGGCAATATATTTCGAAGTCAGGATGGTGAGTGGCTTGGAGGGGAACTTGCAGGTGTTCTCATGTATCTGATGCCCTTGTCCTTCTACATGGAAGTAGTAGTGGGTTTGGAAGGTGCTGTCTCAGGATCTTTGGTGAGTTTCTGCAGTGCATCTTGTAGATAGTACACACTGCTGCTACTGAGCATCGATGGTGGAGGGACTGGATGTTTGTGGACATGGTGCCAATTAAGCGGGCTGCTTTGTTCTTGATAGTGTCAGGTTTCTTGTGTTAATGGGGCTGCACTCATCCTTGCAAGTGGGGAGTATTCCATCACACTCCTGACTTGTGCCTTGTAGATGGGGACAGGCTTTGAGGAGTCAGAAGGTGAGTTACTTGCCGCAGTATTCCTAGCTTCTGACCTGCTCTTGTAGCCACTCTGTTAACATGGTGAGTCCAGTTGAGTTTCTGGTCAAAGATAACTCCAAAGATGTTGATAGTTGTGGCTTGAGTGATGGTAACACCATTGAAAGTCAAGGGGCACTGGTTAAATTGTCTCTCATTGGCGATGATCATAGCCTGGCATTTGTGTGGCATGAATGTTACTTGCCACTTGTCAGCCCAAGCCTAGATATTGGCCAGATCTTGTTGCATTTGATCATGGACTGCTTCAGTATCTGAGGGGTTGCAAATGGTGCTGAACATTGTGCAATCATTGGCGAACATCCCCACTTCTGACCTTATGATGGCGGGAAGGTCATTGATGAAGCAGCTGAAGATGGTTGGGTCTAGGACATGACCCTGAGGAACTCCTGCAGGGATGTCCTGGAGCTGAGATGACTGACCTCCCACAGAAGGCCATGAAGACTCCACCCACTGGCATGTTTGCCCCTGATTATCATTGATTCCAGTTTTGCTAGGGCTCCTTGATGCCACACTCTGACGAATGCAGCCTTGATGTCAAGGGCTGTCACTCTCGCCTCACCTCTGGAATTTAGCTCTTTTATCTGTGTTTGAACCAAGGCTGTAATGAGATCAGGGGCTGAGTGGCCCTGGCGGAACACAAGCTGGGCATCACTGAGCAGGTTATTTCTGAGCAGGTGCTGTTTGATAGCACTGTTGATGACACCTTCCATCACTTTACTGATGATTGACAGTAGACTGATGGGGCAGTAATTGGCCAGGTTGGATTTATTTTTCTCTTCATTTGTGGGATGTGGGCATCGCTGGCTGGGCCCGGCATTTCTTGCCCATCCCTAGTTGCCCCCTTGAGAAGGTGGTGGCGAGCTGCCTTCTTGAACTGCTGCAGTCCTCCTCCTGTGGGTTGACCCACAATACTATAGGGAGGGAATTCCAGGATTTTGACCCAGCAACAGTGAAGGAACGGTGATATATTTCCACGTCAGAATGGTATGTGGCTTGGAGAGGAACTTGGAGGTGATGGTGTTCCCATATATCTGCTGCCCTTGTCCTTTTAGATGGAAGTGGTTATGGGTTTGGAAGGTGCTGTCTGAGGATCTTTGGCAAATTTCTGCAGTGCACCTTGTAGATAGTACACACTGCTGCTACTGAGCGTCAGTGGTGGAGGGACTGGATGCTTGTGGATGTGGTGTCAGTCAAGCAGGCTACTTTGTCCTGAATGGAGTCAAGCTTCTTGAGTGTTGTTGGGGCTGCACTCATCCAGGCAAGTGGGAAGTATTCCATCACATTCCTGACTTGTACCTGTGGTCAGGCTTTGGGGAGTCAGGAGGTGAGTTACTTGCTGCAGTATTCCTAGCTCTGGCCTGCTGTTGTAGCCACTGTGTTAATGTGGTTAGTCCAGTTGAGTTTCTGGTCAATGATAACTCCCAGGATCTCCACAGTTTTGGAGTAGATCTGTAGCTCGGGTTGTGGGTGTTGAGGTTGGTTGGCTCAGCGAGCTGGTTTGTTGTTCCGCAGACGTTTTGTTACCATGCTTGGTAACATCCTCAGTGCAGCCTCTGATGAAGCGTCGGTGTGTTTTCCCGCCTGGTTTTTAAACTCTGGGGTCCGTTGCGATGGATTGCCTCACTTCCGGGTTTCCTCCGTAGTGGAATGTATATGGGGTCGAGTTCAATGTGTTTAATAATAGCATGCTTCGTGGAGTGCCATGCTTCCAGGAATTCTCGTGCTTGTCTCTGCCTAGCCTGTCCCAGGATCTTGGT
>NC_063337.1:20705-45303 GCF_021869965.1 Rhincodon typus | reverse complement strand
CCAAGAAGACTTTCCACATCAAGCAGATGTTCACCTGCACATCTGCTGATGTGGTATACTGCATCCGCTGTACCTGTTGTGGCCTCCTCTACATCGGGAAAACCAAGCAGAGGCTCGGGGACCGCTTTGCAGAACACCTACGCTCTGTTTGCAATAAACAACTGCACCTCCCAGTCGCGAACCATTTCAACTCCCCCTCCCATTCCTCAGACGACATGTCCATCCTGGGCCTCCTGCAGTGCCACAACGATGCCACCCGAAGGTTGCAGGAACAGCATCTCATATTCCGCTTGGGAACCCTGCAGCCCAATGGTATCAATGTGGATTTCACAAGCTTCAAAATCTCCCCTCCCCCTACCGCATCCCAAAACCAGCCCAGCTCGTCCCCGCCTCCCTAACCTGTTCTTCCTCCCACCTATCCCCTCCTCCCACCTCAAGCCGCACCCCCATCTCCTACCTACTAACCTCATCCCGCCTCCTTGACCTGTCCGTCCTCCCTGGACTGATCTATCCCCTCCCTAACTCCCCACCCACACTCACCTTTACTGGCTCCATCCCTGCCTCTTTGACCTGTCTGTCTCCTCTCCACCTATCTTCTCCTTTATCCATCTTCTATCTGCCACCCCCTCTCTCCCTATTTATTTCAGAACCCCCTTCCCCTCCCCCATTTCTGATGAAGGGTCTAGGCCTGAAACATCAACCTTACTGCTCCTATGATGCTGCTTGGCCTGCTGTGTTCATCCAGCTCTGCACCTTGTTGTCTCAGACCCCTACTTATCTTCGGCAGAAAAAACCTCAGACAATGGTCTTTCCTCACTGCACTTTGGCAGCAGTTGCCCCAAGCTTTAGTACGTCCCTCAGGACTTTGGAATGCACCAGTCTGCAACACTCAGTTGGGGTCAGCTCCTTGCTCTGGAAAACCAACAGGTTTTGGGCTGATCATAGAGTATCTTTCACTGAGTTGAAGGTCCTCCAGGCACAGGTGATGTTTGTCTCAGTGTGTGTCCCAGGGAACAGACCATAGAGCACAGAGTCCTACGTCACTGAGCTGCTCGGGATGAACCTGGGCATAAACCACTGCAACTTCCTCCGACTTCCTTTGCAAAGGCACATTTCAGAAGGAGATGTGTGACAGTCTCTACAAGTACCCACCCGCCATAGTCATGAGGTGGGGGTGACTATTCCATGCAGAGGAGGCCTGCAGGTCAAAGCCTCCCCATACATGGATGACACCGCCATTTTCTGCTTGGATCAGCTGTCAGTGTGTAGACTCACGAGCACCTGCAACCAGTTTGAACTGGCCTCATGAGCTAAGGTAAATCGAGGCAAGAGTGAGGCCATGTACCCTTTGTAGATGAGGGTGATGATTCCTCATGGATTTGCACATGGTACCTGCCAGAAACATTACTGTTGTACACGTCCAGCAGGTCCTGGCCAATCAAGTCCCACAGAGCGGAATACAACTCGGCTGGTAAGCCATCACTTCCGGGAGTTTTATTCTTTGCAAAGGACTCGAGGGCCTTGGTGAGCTCATCCAGAGATATTGGCTTGTCCAGCTTCTCCCGCGCGCTTTTGTCTAAGACCTCTGTGATAGAGGACAGGAACGACTGGGAGGCTGTGCTATCAGTGGGCTTCGTGTCATACAGTCTGGCATAAAAGGATTTGCTAATCCTCAGGATGTCAGGCTGAGATGACGTTATTGAGCCATCTTCTTCCTTCAACCTGCTGAGCACAGAGCTCTCCTTGTGCACCTTCTGGAAGAAGAAACATGAGCACGTCTCATCCTGCTCCACAGCGCGATTATCCTGGAGGCCTCCGCGACGAAGAGCGAGGCTTGCTGGCTCTTCACCTCCTGGAGATCCTCCATGACATCAACCCCCATTGTCTGCAGAAGGAGCAGGTTCTGCATCCTTTTCTGGAGCCATGACAGTTTTCCCTGCCTCTCTCTCGCCTTCTGAACACCTTTGAGGATGAAAAACCTCTTGATGTTCCTTCTGAATGTTTCCCACCAGTCACCTGGAGACTCAAAGAAGGGTTTCATGGTTCTCCAACCAGTGTAATTCCTTTTGAGCTCCTCAATGTTCTCTGGGGTCAACAGTTTAGCTTCCACATTCCCTTGCCAGCCCGCTGGTCATCCTGTAGGTGACAGTTGGCCAGAGAAGAACACCAACTTGACATCAGGGGATCTGACTGAGAATGTGTGATGTGCAAACAGGAAGTCTATCCTTGAGTGGATAGACCCTCTAGCTGCGACCAGGTGTATCTACACTACACTCCATCTGTAGGGGTGCTGAAGATGTTGTGCAGCTTGGCAAGTTTAACCGATTCCATCAGGAATCTGGATGTGGAGTCCAGTTCACTGCCAGCCCCTCCAGATCGCCCATCCATGTCAATGATGCTGTTGAAGTCTCCATCTAGAATGGCCGGCCTGGACAACCAGCCAGACTCTCACTGGGGCATACACATTAATTAGGCTCGGGGCAAGATTCCTGTAAGTAATGTCTGCTGCGAGGAGGCACCCGCTCACCACCTCCTTAACTTCGGAGATGGTGAAGTTGCCTTCTTGCAGCAGGTACCCAGGGAGGAGGAATAAATATCATTTCACCCGAAGGCTCATGGCCCCATAAGCTCGACCATCTCCTGCAGCTGCTAAAATGTGGTATCCCACACTCCTGCAGAAACAGGAGATCTGCTTTGACGTTGGCCAGGTACGTCAACATGGAAACACATCACATACTAGATTTAACATTGTGCACATTAGTACTGGAAATTTTAACACCCATTTTAAAAGTTTATAGCATTACCCAATGTCCATTCACCCATGGTCTTGTCACTGGGGGTCTCCATGCAACCCCGGGGTGTGGGCGAACTGTTGGACTCTCTCTGTGCTGAGCTAGTTGCCCTGTTCCTCCCTGGAGAGATTGCCCTGCCATAGTGTGGTCGGGGTGAGAATGAAGCCAGCAGGGTCTGGTTCTGAGCCTGACTGAGGGTCTGCCAGAGCGTCCCTGCTCCCAGTGACCTGATGCTATGGTCTGGTTCTCACCAGCTGGATGTTCGACTTTAATGGGCCCCTCGGGGAGTCTGGCGATTCCATGTTGTGGGGGGCGCTTCTCTCCTTCTCCCTCATGGTGCTCTGCCTCATTTTTTTGATGGCTATCCCTCTGCATATCTTCATTATCAGAGGAGCTGTTGGTATAGCCACCATCCAGCTGCCTCTTTCCGTTTCGTTGTGGAGCTTTGGGGGCTTGATGTGTTTTCCTTTTCTGGTTGTTTCTCACTGGTATCCACTTCCCCAGCTCCTTCGTTTCCTCCTCCTCCTCCATTGGCTGTGTCTGTCCAGGTGGAGGTTGGGTTTAGTTCCAGTGCCTTTTCATCTTCTCTGGCTTGTCCTTCCTTCTGGGTGCCCCTTAGATCAGTTTTCTTCCTGTGAGCTGGCACCTTACTGCCCTTTGGGGGTTGATGGCTCACGTTGCCACTTCCAGCTTTCTGAGCGTATGTCCCCCTCCGCCCCCCTTGGACAGGCCTTGTATGGGTGAGGTTGCAGCTGTTGGATTCCTTGCAGTCCTTAGTCAGGTAGCCCTTCTGTTTGCAGTTCCTGCAGAGGGTTACTTTGCAGTCTGCTGCCAGGTGCGCTGCCCTCCTGCAGGTTCGGCACACTCCAGGCTGCCGTGCGTACGTCAGGAAGCCTCAGATCCCTCCGATCACAAAGCCGGAGGGTGGGTGGAGGATATTCCCGCTGGAATCCAACCTCAGGGTCACCTTCACCTGCCGCTTGCTGGTCCCGATTCCAAAAGGGTCTATGACATCAGTGCTGCCTCCTTCAAACTGCCCGTACCCTCCCAGGACGGTCAGGACATCTGCTGCTGGGACGTGGGGCTTATACAAATGGACTGTCATAACTCGGCCCCTCTGTGCAGGGAGAATGAACAATGGTGCCACAGACAGGATGGAGAAGGGACTCTCACCTCCATTTTCCTTGAATACCTTCAGGAGATGCTGACATTGCTTCACACTCCTGAAGTGGAGCAATCAACTTCAGGAGTTCATTGAAGGTCACATAGAAGTAACCCCCACTGGGAAAATCCTGCAGGCAGAAAACATCTGCTGCTTGGAACCCACAACAATCCAAGAGGACTCTCTTCACAAAGAAAGTCCAGTTGATTGGCGATCCTTCACAATCACCCTGACTGTATTCCGGACTCACTGGCCTGGGGCACGGGTGGTCACAGCTCTAGGCTGGCTTTTCCCTGATTTTGTGTTTGGCCAAAGCCAACATTAAGATCCACCAATAGCAGGTCAATTAAACTAATGGTCCTCCAATGTCCAATCACAATCTCAATCCAGCGGTGATCTCAATAGCTCTGAAAACTTGTAACTCAACACTGGTCCAGTCACTGTGATCAAGTGCCAGATAGCAGCACCCTCATCCCTACACCCTGCCTCCCTCTGCTCAACACTCCCCATCCCACAACCTTCCTTCAGGTCCTTTTGATACTCAACTAGACTGTCCTCGGATAGACTTACTGCAAAGCCTGTGGGTGGTAAATAAAAACACTCCCCCCTTTATAGGAACAGTGATTGTCCAGCTGACACCACAAATTGCTGTAGTTAGTCACCTCACACAAACTGTGGGAGCACTCGGATATTCAGATTAACTTCATGTTTATTCAACCAACCTCAAACAGCTCGTCTGTCTTAGACTGGCTAAACAAAATTCTGTCTTTTTTTATTCACTCATGGGATGTGGACATCACTGGCTGGCCAGAATTTTGTTGCCCGTCTCTAGTTACCCTCTGACACTGTGCCTGGCACTGACTGCCTGTATCTGATACATGCAGAAAACTATCAACCTCCCTGAACTCCTGAAGGAGTTAGGTAGGAAGTTGAAAAGCAGGACCCCTAAATTCAGGATTAACTTCCTGTGCCATATGCCAGTGAGGCTAGGAAAAGGAAGATAGTACAGTTAAATATATGGTTAAAGAGCTGGGATAGGGGGGAGGGCTTCAGGTATATGGATCGTTGGGATGCCTCTGGGGCAGGTGGGATCTGTACAAGAAGGATGGGTTGCACCTAAACTAGAGGGGCACCAATATCCTGGCGGGGAAGTTTGCTAGTGCCACCCAGGAGGGTTTAAACTGATGTGGCAGCATGGAGAGCAGGAACCAGAGCAGTAGGTCAGCATGTGGAATGACCGAGGAGGAGTCTGAGACTAAGGCCAGTAAGGGTAAGAGGAAGAACAGACAGGGAGAAGTTATTGAACATGGTGTGACTGGCAGCCTGAGGTGTATTTGTTTTAGTGCGAGGTGTATGACAGGTGAGGCAGATGATCTTAGAGCTTGGCTTAATACAGATAACTATGATGTGGCTATTACAAAGATTGGGTTGAAGTACGGACAAGACTGGCAGCTTAAGATTCCAGGATACAGATGTTTCAGTTGAGCTACACAGGGATGTAAAGGAGGTAGGGGAGAATGTCACAGCTATGCTGAGAGAGGACACCTTGGAGAGTTCATCTAGCCAGGCCAAGTGGGTAAAGCTCAGGAATAGGAAGGGTGCAATCACTTTGATGGGATTGTACTACAGACCTCCCAACAGCCAGCAGGTGACAGAGGACAGAGATGTGGACAGCTTATGGAAAACTGTTTTGGTGGGTGATTTTAACTTCCCCTATGTTGACTGTGACTCGCTTACTGCCAGGGGCTTGGATGGGGGAGAATTTGTTAGGTGTGTCTAAGATGGTTTCTTGAAAGAATATGTAGATATTCCAATTAGGGAAGGGGCCATACTAGACCTGGTATTGGGGGATGAGCCTGGCCAGGTGTTTGAAGTCTCAATGGGGGAGCATTTTGGGAACAGTGACCATAATTTTTTAAAAATGGTGGACAGAGACGATTGTGAGAGCTGTTCTTGGTTTTGAGGCTTATTCAACACTCACCTGGATTTACTCACTTCCTTGCAGCAGAAATTACTGTTCATTACAAGTTATAGAGTCATTGAGTTATAGAGCTGTAAAGCATGGAAACAGACCCTTTGGTCCACTTAGTCCATTCAACCAAATATTCTAAATTAATCTAGTCCCATTTGCCAGCATTTGGCCCATATCCCTCTAAACCCTTCCTATACATATACCATCCAGATGCCTTTTAAATGTTGCAATTGTACCAGCCTCCACCACTTCCACTGGCAGCTCATTCCATACACACCTCACCCTCTGCGTGAAAAAGTTGCCCCTTAGGTCCCTTTTAAATCTTCCCCCTCTCACCTTAAACCTATGCCCCTGTAGTTTTGGACTCCCCCACCCTGGGGAAAGGACCTTGTCTATTTACCCTATCCATGCCCTTCATGATTTTATAAATTTCTATAACGTCACCCCTCAGCCTCTGACTCTCCAGGGAAAATAGCCCCAGTCCATTCAGCCTCTCCCTATAGCTCAAGCCCTCCAACCCTGGCAACATCCTTGTAAATATTTTCTGAACCCTTTCAAGTTTCACAACATCCTTCCTATAGCAAGAAGACCAGAATTGCACACAGTATTCCAATAGTGGCCTAACCAATGTCCTGTAAGGCCGCAATTTGACCTCCCAACACTTATACTCAATGCACTGACCAATAAAGGCAAGCGTACCAAACACCTTCTTCACCAGCCTATCTACCTGTGACTTTACTTTCAAGGAATTATGAACCTGCACTCCGAGGTTTTGTTCAGCAACACTCCCCAGGACCTTACCATTAAGTGTATAAGTCCTGCTCTGATTTGCCTTTCCAAAATGCAGCACCTCACATTTATCTAAATTAAACTCCACCTGCCATTCCTCGACCCATTGGCCCATCTGATCAAGACTCTGAGGTAACTTTCTTCACTGTTCGCAGCAACAATCCTTGTGGCACACTGCTGGTCATTGGACTCCAGTCTAAAAAGCCTGAAGAAGGGTCTAGGCAAGAAACATCAGCCTTCCTGCTCCACTGATGCTGCTTGGCCTGCTGTGTTCATCCAGCTCTACACCTTGTTATCTCCACCATCACCTACTGTCTTCTACCTTCGAGCCAGTTCTCTATCCAAATGGCTGGTTCTTCCCGTATTCCATGTGATCTAACCTTGCTAACCAGTCTACCATGAGGAGCCTTGTCGAATACCTTAACTGAAGTCCATTTAGATAACATCCACCGCTCTGTCCTGATCAATCCTCTTCATTACGTCTTTAAAAAGCTGAATCAAGTTAGTGAGACATGATTTCCAATGCACAAAGCCATGTTGACTATCCCTAATCAGTCCTTGCCTTTCCAAATACATGTGAATCCTGTCCCTCAGGATTCCCTCCAACAACTTGCCCACCACCGATGTCGGTCTCATCGGTCTATAGTTCCCTGGCTTTTCCTCACAGCCTTTCTTAAATAGTGGTACTATGTTAGCCAACCTCCCGTCTTCTGGCACCTTGCCTGTGGTTATCGATGATACAGATATCTCAGCAAGGGGCCCAGCAATCACTTCCCTAGCTTCCCACAGAGTTCTAGGGTACTCCTGATCAGATCCTGGGGATTTATCCACCTTTCTGCCTTTTAAGACAACCAGCACCTCCTCCTCTGTAATATGGACATTTTTAAAAATGTTGCTATTTGGTTCCCCACGTTTTTTATCTTCAATATCCTTCTCCGCAGTAAACATTATTGCATTGTTTTTGGAACTCATTTGAAAAACAGAAACAAAGTTACCCTAAAAGGTAGGGAGGAGAGAGAGTTTTGGGAGAACATGGCGAGGTCAGAATCTGAGGAATTGCATAATGCTCAGAGATCAGCTTTTTATGAAGCAGCTAACAATTGTAGTTTCATAGCTGTCAGACTGAGAAATTGCACAAGGGCTCTGGAACTAAAACAACAAACAAGCAGTGAAGTTTCATAGCTGACATGAGAGATCCCAGTGCTGCAGAGGTTTCATTGATTTAGAATAAAAAAAAATCACTGCCTGAAGCTACAGACGAGGACAACTATTGGCTTTAGAGCTGATCAGGTAAGTGTTTGATCTTCCAGACTCATAAAACTTCTAAATTTTAGTCTTTTGTTTTTGTAAATCTATGATAGTGAGTAAGTGAGGGCTTTTTTTTTATTTATACAATGATCTGTTTGTTGATTGATTTTTAATGTTAAGGATTGGGATTAAGTGATCCCAGAGTAGAGTTTTTGCACAGTCAAACTGTGCTAACACTGCCTTTTTGAGCAAAGTGTGTTGTATTTGCTTTTAGATAATTTGTGAGTCTGTAGATTGTTAAAGGGACAGAAATGGCTCTTATTAGGGTGATGTGCTCTTCCTGTCAAATGTGGGCAATCAAGTAGAATTTGAATGTTCCGGGAGACTATGTCTGCAGGAAGTGTATTTGGTTGTGAATCCTACTGGACCGCATGGATCATTTGGAGCAGCAGTTAAGGATAGTGAGTAGTTTACAGGAGCTGGGGGGATGTGATGGATGGCAATTTCAGGAAGGCAGAGAAACCACAGATACAGTCAGGTAGATGGTTGACTGCTGCGAATGGTAGGAGAGGTAGCCAGGTAGTGCAGGATTCTCCTGTGGCTATTCCATCTCAAACAGGTATGCTGTCTTGGATATAGTAGGGGGTGATGGACTTTCAGGGGAATGTAGCTCTAACAGCCAGGTTTCTGGTACCGAGACTGGCTCCACTCTACTGAGGGGTACGTCAGGTTCCAAGTGATTGATTGTAATAGGAGACTGGGGCACAGACAGACGTTTCTGTGAGAAACCAGGTGCTAGGGTCAAGGATGTCTCAGAGAGGGTGCAGAATATTCTGAAAGGGGAGAGTGACCAGCAGGAGGTCGTTGTGCACATTGGTACCAACAACGTGGTAGGGAAAGGGATGAGGTTCTGTACAGAGAATATAGGAAACTAGGCAGGAGGTTAAAAAGTAGGTCCACGAAGGTAGCACTATCTGGATTACTCCTGGTGCCACATGCTAGTGAGAGTAGGAATAGGCAGATAGAGCAGATGAATGTGTGCCTGAGGAGCTGGTGTAGGGGAGAAGGATTCACACTTTTGGACCATTAGGATCTCTTCAGGGGTAGAAATGATCTGTATGAGATGGACAGGACCTGAATTGGAAGGGGACACATATCCTTGCAGGGAGATTTGCTAAGTGCTACTTGGGAGGCTTTAAACTAGTAAGGGTGGGGAGGGGGAGAGGTGTGGGGAGCAGGGGCAGTGGGGGTGGAAGGGTGGGCTGGTGGGGATGGGAACTGAAGTGGTAGTGAGAAAAGAGAAAAGGCTGGAGGTGGTGCAGTTGAGAAGGGGAGCAAGTTAAATGGGCAAGACAGGCAAGAGCTTAGCAGAGAATGATGTGAGACTGATAAATTAAACTGCATTTACTTCAATGCAAGAGGCCTGACAGATAAGGCAATTGAACATAGGGCATGGTTGGGAACATGGTACTGGGATATCATAGCTATTACAGAAGCGTGGCTCAGGGATGGAAAGGGCTGACAGTTTAATGTTCCAGGGTATAGGAGGGGTAGAAAGGGGAGTTGGGGTGGGCAAGAGACGAGGCAGGGTGGCGTTTTTGATGAGGGATAACATTAAGGCTGTACTTCAGGAGGATATTCCTGCGACATTGTCCTGTGAAGTTATATGGGTGGAACTGAGAATTAGGAAAGGGATAATCACCTTGTTGGGCTTGTATTACAGGCCCCCAGTAGTCAGTGGGAAATTGAGAAGTAAATATGTAAGGAGATTGCAGAAATCTGTAAGAATAATAAGGCTGTAATTGTAGGGGGTTTTAACTTTGTAAACATTGACTGGGACTGTCATAGTGCCAAGGGTTTGGATGGGGAGGAGTTTGTTAAGTGGGTACAAGAAAACTTTCTTATTCACTATGTGGATGTACCTACTGGAGAAGCAGGAATAATTGACCTTCTGTTGGGAAATAAGGGCAAGTGACTGAGGTGTCAGTGGGGGAGCACTTTGGGATCAGTGACCATAATTCTATTAATTTTAAACTAGTGATGGAACAGGATAGACTGGATCTAAAAGTTAAAGTTCTAAATTGGAGTAGGGCCAATTTTGATGGTGTTAGACAAGAACTTTCAAAAGTTGATTGGAGGGAGGCAATTTGCAGGTGAAGGGACAATTGGGAAGTGGAGGTCCTTTGAGAATCAGGTATTGAGAGTTCAGAGACAGTATGTTCCTGTCAGGGTGATGGGCAAGGCTGGTAGGCGTAGGAAATGCTGGGTCACTAGAGAAATTAAGGTTCTGGTCAGGAAAAAGAAGAAGGCATATGGCAAGTATAGACAGCAGGGATCGAGTGAATCCCTGGACGACTTTAAGGTCAGTAGGAGTAAACTTAAGAGGGAAATCGCAAGGGCAAAAAGGGGACATGAGACTTTAGAAAATAGGGTTAAGGGGA
Source organism: Rhincodon typus (assembly GCF_021869965.1). Classification (NCBI taxonomy): domain Eukaryota; kingdom Metazoa; phylum Chordata; class Chondrichthyes; order Orectolobiformes; family Rhincodontidae; genus Rhincodon; species Rhincodon typus. The sequence goes on along the minus strand of NC_063337.1, from coordinate 34,899 downwards.
ATCCAAATCAATTCTACAAATACATTAAGGACAAAAGAGTAACTAAGGAGAGAATAGGGCCCCTTAAAGAATAGCTGTCTATGTGCAGAACCACAGGAGATGGGAGATACAAAACAAATATTCTGAGTCAGTATTTACTGAGGAGAATGATATAGAAGCTAGAGAACTTGGAAAAAATAAATAGTGATGCCTTTAAAAAAGTCCATATTATAGAGGAGCAGGGGCTGGACGTCTTAAAATGCATAAAGGTGGATAAATCCTCGGGACCTGATCGGGTGAACCCTAGAACTCTGTGGGAAGCGAGGGAAGTGATTGCTGGGCCCCTTGCTGAGATATTTGTATCATCGATAACCACAGACAAGGTGCCAGAATACTGGAGAGGAGCTAACGTGGTGCCATTGTTTAAGAAAGGTGGTAAGGAAAAGCCAGAGAACTATAGACCGGTGAGCCTGACATCGGTGTTGGGCAAGTTGTTGTAGGGGATCCTGAGGGACAGGATTTAATATTATTGGGAAGGCAAGCATTGATTAGGGATAGTCAACATTTGTGCATGGGAAATCATGTCTCACTAACTTGATTGAATATTTTTGAAGAAGTGACAAAGAAGGTTGAGGGCAGAGTGGTATATGGACTCCAGTAAAGTGTACGACAAGTTTCTGCATGATAGACTGATTAGCAAGCTTAGCTCACATGGGATCCAAGGGGAGCTAACCAATTGGATATAAAATTGGCTTGAAGGTAGGAGACAGAGGGTTGCTTTTTGGACTGGAGGCCTGTGACCAGTGGTGTACCACAAGAATCGATGCTGCATCCATTGCTTTTTGTCATTTATGTAAATGATTTGGATGTGAACGTAGGAGGTGTGGTTAGTAAGTTTGCAGATGGCACTAAAACAGGTACTGTAGTGGACAGTGAAGAAGGTTACCTCCGAGTAAAACGGGATCTTGATCAGGTGGGCCAATGGGCCGAGGAGTGGCAGATGGAGTTTAATTTAGGTAAATGTGAGGTGTTGCATTTTGGAAAGGCAAATCAGGGCAGGACTTATACACTTAATCATTGGTCCCTGGGGAATGTTGCTGAACAAAGAGACCTTTGGGTGCAGCGATAAAGTTTCTCAAAAGTGGAGTCGTGGGGAGACAGGGTGGTGAGGAAGGTGTTTGGCATGCTTGCCTTCATCGATCGTAACACTGAGTATGGCAGTTGGTACGTCATGTTGTGGCTGTAAAGGATATTGTTGAGGTCGTTTTTGGAATACTGTATACAATTCTGGTCAGCCTTTTATAGGAAGGATGTTGTTAAACTTGAGAGGGTGCAGAAAAAATTTATAAGGGTCTTGATAGGACTGGAGGGTTTGAGCTATAGAGAGAGGCTGAATAGGCTGGGGCTATTTTCCCTGGAGTGTCAGAGATTAAGAGGTGACTTTATGGAGGTTTATAAAATCATGAGGAGCATAGATAGTTGGAGACTTTTTCCCAGGGTAGAAAAGTCAATTACTAGGGGACATAGGTTTAAGGTAAAAAGGGGAAAGTTTAAAGGAGATGTGAGAGGTGAGTTTTTTACACAGAGGGTGGTAAGTGCCTGGAATGTGCTGCCAGAGGAGGTAGTAGAAGCAGATACAATAGCAACATTTAAGAAATATCTTGACAGATATATAAATAGGCAGGGAATAGAGGGATATGGACTGCATAGAGGCAAAAGGTTTTTAGTTTAGAAAGGCATCACATTTCAGGATGGTCTTGATGGGCCAAAGGGCCTTTTCCTGTGCTGTACTGTTCTTTGTTATTTGCTGTTTATCTCCAATAATCACATCTGCATACATTATTTACATTTCATCCAATAAATAGAAGTGATCCATTCTAGAGCTTTCTCTATTCCTGTCTGCAAGGATCTGTTTATATTTCCTATTCTGCTCTCAAGTCTGATACAGGCACTATGGTATCCAGGGTTCATCACTGGTGAAATATACCTTACAGTCCTATCTTATAAAATATCATTGCACTCCTGCGGCACAGCGACTCAGTGGTTAGCACTGCTGCCTCTCAGCACCAGGGACAAAGGTTTGAATCCACCCTCAAGTGACTGTTCAGAGTTTGCACATTCTCCCTGTGTGGGCCAGGGTTTCCTCTGGGTGCCACAATCTGTGCAGGTTAGGTGGATCAGCCATGGGAGAATGCAGGGTTACGAAGATGGCTGAGATACTGTTCAGAGGGTCAGTGTGGACTTGATGGGCTGAATGGCCTGCTCCCACATTGTAGGGATTCAATGCTGCAAGCCCATTTTTGAAGATGTTGTTGAATTCCCATTTCTGAAGCTAATGGTGGATGATTTGCTGCTTTATGGATTCAGAGACACAAGGTGTACTGTGACTCTAGTGATGGTAACGAGGTCACCCAGCTGGACTTCATTCAATATCACATCCCTGATTGGGGCTGTTAATCTGCTCCAATTAGGGAGTCCTGGCTGACAGAGTTTTTTGTTCCAAAAATTCACAAACAGGACTGTCTGGGCAGACCAATGTTTCAGCCTGATCCTCCCCCACAGAACCCACTTCTTCCTCCCTTTTTTCCCCTGGTCCAGTCCCTGCCCACTTACATTTGCAATTCCTCTGAAGTTTTATGCCAGTTTTGGAATTTCCAGTTTACCAGCTCCAGCCACTTCCTCTTTACCATGGATGTGCAATCCCTTTACACGTCCATTCCCCACCAGGATGGTTTCAGGGCTCTCCGCTTATTCCTGGAGCAAAGGCCTGAACCATCCCCACCCACCACCACCCTCCTCTGTCTGGCTGAGCTCGCCTTCACCCTCAACAACTTCTCCTTTAACTCCTCTCATTTTCTTCAGGTAGGAGGTATGGCCATGGGTACCCGCATGGGCCCCAGTTCTGTCTGTCTCTTCGTGGGGTAGGTGGAACATTCCTTGTTTTAATCCTATTCCAGCCCCTACCCGCAACTCTTTCTCTGACATATCGATGATATCATCGCTGCTGCCTCCCTGTCTCATCCAGAATTGGAAAAGTTCATGGATTTCGCTTCTAATTTCTACCCTGCCCTCAGTTTCACCTGGCTCATCTCTGACTCCTTTCCCTTCTTCAACATCTCTGTTTCCATTTCTGGGGATAGTCTGGCCACTAATATCCACTGTAAACCCACTGACTCACACAGCTACCTGGACTATACATCCTCTCACCCTGCTTCCTGTAAAGACTCCATCCCATTCTCCCAGTTCTTCTGTTTCTGTCACATCTGATGATGCTCAGAAATGTTGACCTTCTTCTTCAACCAAGGATTCCCCATCCCTTTGCAGTTGACAGGGCCCTCAACTGGATCCGACCCATCTCCCGCACTTCTGCTCTCACCCTCTCTCTTCCATCCTGCGACAGTGTTAGGGTATTTCTTGTCCTCATCTACAATCCCACCAGCAACCACATCCAGAAGATCATTATCAGCCATTACCGCCACCCCCAGCTGGATGTCACCACAGACATATATTTCCCTTCCCTCCCTTGTCAGCCTTCAGCAATGACTGTTCCCCCTGGGATACCCTGGTCCACTCCTCCTTCACTCCCAACGCTGCCACCAACAGTCCTACGGTACCTTTCCTTGTAACCACCAAAGGTGTAATACCTGCCCATTTACTTCCTCCCTCCTCAATTTCCAAGGGCCCAAACACACCTTCTAGGTGAAGCAGCACTTTACCTGCACTTCACACAATCTGGTCTACTGCATTCGCTGCTCACAATGTGGTCTCCTCAACACTGGGGGAGCAGAGACTGGGTGACTGCTTTGCAGAACACGTATGTTCTGACCGCAAAAATGACTGAGCTTCCAGTTGCCTGCCAGTTTAACACCACCATGTTCCCCAGCCAACATCTGCCTCAGGCTTGTTGCAGTGCTCCAATGAAGCTCAGCACAAGCTGGAAGAACAGCACCTCATTTTCTGCTTGGGAACTCTGTACCCTTCTGGACTCAATATAGAGTTCGACAGTTTTGGGGCTTGAGGCACCTTCTTCCATGTCCTTACCCCAACCCCCACACACCAGGCCTTGTTATCACATGGTCTGCTATGACACACAACCCATTGTCAGCCACTAATACTCTCCATTTGCAGCTAGTCATTCTCCTAGGCTGACCGTTATCCACTCCTTTGTCTGTCCAACTGTTCATCTCTCTCCTTGGGCTCTATGTCCACTTATTGTTTATACCATACACCACACCCAACATCCCCACCTCCCCCGCCCCACCCCGCCCCACCTACCCCCCCCACCCCACCACCACCACCACCACCTCTCCCCATCGAGTCTGCTCTGCCATTCAATCATGGCTGATAAGTTCCTCAACCCCATTCTCCCGCTTTCTCCCCGTAACCCTTGATCCCTTTAACAATCAGGAACCTATCTATTTCAGTCTTAATTGTACTCAATGACCTGGCCTCCACAGTCTTCTGTGGCAGTGAATTCCATAGATTCACCACTCTCTGGCTGAAGAAGTTTCTTCTTATCTCCGTTCTAAAAGGTCTTCCCTTTACTCTAAGGCTGTGCCCTCGGGTCCTAGTCTTTCCTACCAATGGGAACATCTTCCCAACATCCACTCTGTCCAGGCCATTCAGTATTCTGTAAGTTTCGATTAGATCCCCCTCATCCTTCTAAACTCCAATGAGTATAGACCCAGAGTCCTCAAATGTTTGAGTACAAGAGTTGTACAAAAGTACAAGGTCATGTTACAGTTGTATAGGACTTTGGTTCGACCACATTTGGAATACTGCGTACAGTTCTGGTTGCCACATTACCAAAAGGATGTGGATGCTTTGGAGAGGGTGCAGAGGAGGTTCACCAGGATGTTGCCTGGTATGGAGGGCGCTAGCTATAAAGAGAGGTTGTGTAGATTAGGATTATTTACATTAGAAAGACGGAGGTTGAGGGGGGACCTGATTGAGGTCTACAAAATCATGAGAGGTATAGACAGGGTGGATAGCAAGAAGCTTTTTCCCAGAGTAGGGGACTCAATTACTAGGGGTCACAATTTCAAGGTGAGAGGGGAAAAGTTTAAGGGAGATATGCGTGGAAAGTTCGTTACGCAGAGGGTGGTGGGTGCCTGGAACGTGTTGCCAGCGGAGGTGGGAGATGCGGGCACGATAGCGTCAATTTAAGATGTATCTAGACAGATACATGAATGGGCAGGGAGCAGAGGGATACAGATCCTTGGAAAATAGGCGACAGGTTTAGATAGAGGATCTGGATCGGCGCAGGCTTGGAGGGCAGAAGGGCCTGTTCCTGTGCTGTAATTTTCTTTGTTCTTTGTTCTTTGTTCCTCATATATTAAACCTTTCATTCCTGGGATAATTCTCGTGAACCTCCCCTGGACCCGCTCCAGGGCCAGTACATCCTTCCTGAGATATGGGGCCCAAAATTGCTCACCAGACCCTTGTAAAGCATCAGAAGTACATCCCTGCTTTTATATTCTAGTCCTCGCAAAACAAATGCCAACATTGCATTTCCCTTCATAACTACAGAACACTGAATGGCCTGGACAGAGTGGATGTTGGGAAGATGTTTCCATTGGTAGGAGAGTCGAGGACCCGAGGGCACAGCCTTAGAATAAAGGGAAGACCTTTTAGGATGGAGATAAGGAGAAACGTCTTCAGCCAGAGAGTGGTGAATCTATGGAACTCACTGCCACAGAAGGCTGTGGAGGCCAGATCATTAAGTACATTTAAGACTCAGATAGATAGGTTCTTGATTATCAAAGGGATCAAGGGTTGCAGGGAGAAAGCAGCAGAATGGGGTTGAGGAACTTATCAGCCGTGATTGAATGGTGGAGCAGACTTGATGGGCTGAATGGCCTAACTTCTGCTCCTAAGTCTTATGGTCGTATGGTCCACTAACTCAACCTGCAAGTTTACCTTAAGGGAATCCTGGACTAGAACTCTCAGGTCCCATTGCACTTCAGACTTCTGAATTTTCTCCCCATTTAAAAAATAGCCTATGCTTTTATTTTTCTTACCAAAGTGCATGACCTCACACTTTCCCACGTTGTACTCCATCTGCCACTTCTTTGACCACTTTCCTAACCTGTCCAAATCCTTCTGCAGCCTCCCCACCTCCTCAATACTATCTCTCCCTCCACCTATCTTTGTATCATCTGCAAACTTAGCCAGAATGCCCTCAGTTCCTTCATCTAGATCATTAATGTACAAAGTGAAAAGTTCTGGTCCCAACACTGACCCTTGCGGTATACCACTTGTCATTTGCTGCCATCCTGAGAAAGACCCTTTTATCCTCCACTCTCTCAACAAATCAAACAGTTACACCACAGGAAAGTGATGTGTTGATTCAATCATGATTTTTTAAAAAATGTGGACTTTTTTTGGAAGAAGAGATCAACTGTGAAACAACAGGAATAAGTGAAGGTGAGGGCCAACACAACAAAGTTTATAAATATGCAAAAATATGGTAAAGGAAGTACAGTTAGTATAAAGGAAGTAAGTTAACAGCCTTCTTACATGAATGTAATTGTTTTTAAAAAAGGGAGTTACTCAGGGACTTAAAAGAAGTCATGGCAGCAGAGTTCAAAAACATGACATGCTCCTCCTAAGCTATTTGGCCAATTATGGATACTTCAGTTGTCTGTGGCAACCACATGTGCAGGAAGTGTGTCCAACTACAGCGAGTGGGGAAGTGCCTTTCAGAGCTGGACCTGACAATGAAGTCACTGTGGAACATTTATGTTGCTGAACAAGTTGTGGATAATACAATTCAGTGAGAGGGTCACTCCATAGTTGCAGGTTAAACAGGCAGAAAGGGTCTGGTTGACCCACATAGATAGCCCAGGAAGGCAGGCAGTACAGGAGATACCTGTGGCCAGCACTATTTCTCTCAGATAGACTGATTTGCACCCTGCTTGGGGAGAAAACTGTGCTAGGGAAAGCAGCAACACCACGGGAGGGTCTGCTGCATGAGAGGGGAGGAGGAAGAACAGCAGGGCAATCGCGGAAGGGGATTCCATTGTAAGGAGAACAGACAGATGTTTCTGCGGCAACAGAAGAGACTGTGGGATGGTATGTTGCCAGATCTCCAACAATGAATAGAAGGCACTTGGGGTTTTCCTGGGACCCTAGAGAATCGCCACAATCCACTCACTTCCTGCTCGCCCACATTGTTTCAGTTCATCAGGAACTATCAGCAGCATCCAGCCACATTCATGGCCCCACAGGTAGCTCTGCTGCACAGAAGGAGAGGAAAATGAGTGACAGGGCTATAGTGATAGAGGATTCAATATTCAGGGGTACAAGCAGGTGTTTCTGTGGCTGCAAACATGTCTCCAGGATGGTGTGCTGCTTCCCTGGTGCCAGGGTCAGGGATGTCACTAAACACTTGCAGGACATTCTGAAAGGGGAGGGTGAGCAGCCAGTGGTCATGTTACAGAATAGTACTGACACAGGTTGGAAAAGGGATGAGGCCCCGAGAGCAGAATTTTTGAGCTAGGAAGTAGATTAAAGAACAGGAGCCAAAAGTACTAATCTATTTCTGGTGCCACGTGTGAGTGAGTACAGCAATAGGAAGATGGTCCAGATGAATATGTGGCTGGAGGAATGATGCAGGAGAGAATGCTTTCCATTTCTGGGACATTTCTGGGGGCAGTGGGGCCAGTACAAGGCGGACAGGTTATACCTGCCCTGGAATAGAAACAGTATCTTTGTGGGGAGGTTCGCTACTGCTATTCGTGAGGGTTTAAACTAACTTGGCAGGGGGTTGTGACCCAGAGACAATATTCAGCAGGGGGAGATGGATGGTCAAAATTAGAAGAGACAGCAAGTGAATCAGGAAGGCATAGACATTATAGGCCAGTTAATACACAAGGCAGCGTGGGGAGGTTGGATGGTATTTATTTTAATGCAGGAGTTTGATGAACGAGGGGCAGGTGAGTCGACGGTACAAATTAAAACATGATGTCATTGCTGTCACAGGTTGAGAGAGGGGCAGGATTGACAGCTCAATATTGCAGGAGACAGGGTCTTCAGGTGAGACAGGGAAGGAGGTAACAGAGGATGAGGTCCCACAATATTGATCAGGGAATTGATTACAGCGATAAGGTGGAATGACATCTCAGAAGGCTCCTCAAATGAAGCTCCACATGGATAAAACTTAAAAACCAAAAAGGAGCAATCACATTGCTGGGAGTCTACTATAGACCGTGTAACAGACTGAGAGAAATAGAGCAAATATGTCGGTAAATTTCAGAGAAGTGTAAAAGTAATAGGGAGGGATTTCAACTTCCCAACATTAACTGGGGATCGTCACAGTGTGACAAGTTTGGAGGGAGTGGAATTTTTAAAGTGCATCCATGAGAGCTTTGTTAGTCAGTACGCAGAAGGCCCTACAGGGGCCAGACCTGGGATTAATGTTAGGAAATGAATCTGGGCAAGTGGTTGAAGTATCGGGGTGGGGGGTGGGGGCGTGGTGGGTGTAGGGGAGGGAGCATTTTGCAGTTAGCGATCATAACTCCATTAGAATCAGGATTGCTGTGGAAATGGACAAAAACGGGCCTGAAATCAAAGTTCTCAACTGGGGGAAAGCTACTTTTAATAAGATCAGAAATTGAGCTAGAGTAGACTGGCAACAGATACTTTCAGGTAAATCTGTCTCAGAAGAGTAGGATTTATTCAAGAAGGAAATGTGAAGAATACAGGGCCAACATGTTCCAATAAAGACAAAGGATGGGACAAACATATCCAGCAAACCCTGGATAGTGAGGGATAGACAGCACTGGACAGAGAGAAAAAAGGGACAGATATTGAGGGGTCAGAACTGCAGGAGCCCTAGAGGAATATCAAATGTACAAGAACTTAAAGGGAGATTAGGAGAGTTAAAAAGGGAACATGAAAGGATGCTGACGGGTAAAATGAAGGAAAATCCTAGATTGGTTTATAGGTACATGAAGGATAAAAGGTTAATGAGGGAGAGAGTGGGGCCCATTAAGGACTACAATCGTAATTTGTGCATGGAACCAGAGGATATAGGGAGGGTTCTAACTGAATACTTTGTGTTGGTGCTCACTAGTAAGAGGGATAACCTGGTATAAAGCTCAGGGAGAAGGTCTGTGATACAATTAAAGAAATTAGCATAGACAGAGAGAAAGTTCAGAGTGGCCTGGCAGGCTTAAAAGTAAATAAATCTCCAGGATCAGATGAAATATATCACCAGGTGTTGAGTGAGACAAGGGAGGAAATAGCAGGGGCACTGGAAATAATTTTCACTTCCTCTCTGGCCACAGGAGAGGTGCTGGAGGACTGGAGGACAGTCAATGTGGCACAGTTATTCCAGAAGGGAGCAGGGATAAACCAGGAAACCACAGGCCAGGCGGTCTAACCTCAGTGGGTGGGGAAGCTATTGGAAATGATTCTGACAGAATTAATCTGCATTTGGAGAGACAGAGATAAATCAAGGACATCAGCATGGTTTTGTTCAGGGCAGATCATGCCTGACCAACTGGATTGAATCTTTCGAAGAGGTGACCAGGTGTGTAGATGAAGGCAAGGCTTTTGATGTAGTCTACTTGACTTCAGCAAGGCTTGTGATAAAGTCACACATGGGAGACTGATAGCAAAGGTAACAGCCCATGGGATCCAAGGAAATTTAGCAAACTGGATCCAGAATTGGCTGAGCGGCAGGAAGAAGACGGTTCTGAGTTCTGGGGAAGGGTCACCGGACCCAAAACGTTTACTCTGTTTTTCCCTTCACAGATGCTGCCAGACCTGCTGAGCTTTTCAGGCAACTTCTGTTTTGTTTCCAGGAAGCTGAGGGTGACAGTTGAGGGTGATTTTGTGACTAGAAGCCTGAGTCCAGTGGGGTCCCACAGGGATCAGTGTTGGGGCCTTTGCTGTGTATGGTTTGTATAAATTTAGACTTGAATGTAGGAGGGTTAATCAATAAATCGGCAGATGATACAGGAATTGGTGGCATAGTAAATAGCGAGAAGGATAGCTTTAGATTACAGGAGGATACAGACAGAATTCAATCCATGTAAATGTGAGATGATGGACTTGGGCAGGATGGAGGAAAAGGAATACATGATAAATGGTAGGAATCTGGGAAGCACCGAGGATCAGAGGGACCTTGGTGTGTATGTACACTGGTCCCTTAGGTATCAGGGCAGGTAGATAAAGGGATTGAGAAGGTGTATGGGATACTGACCTTTATTAGCTGAGAGTTTAAGGGCAGGGAGGTGAAGAAGGGTAATACCTGAAATGTTGACTGCTCCTTTCCTCCAGATGCTGCCTGGCCTGTGTTCTTCCAGCCTCCTGTTTGTCTACTAGAGATATAAGGTAAGGGGCAGGAGGTTTAGAGGAGATGCGAGGAGATGAGAAGAAAAATTTTTCCATCCAGAGGGTGTTGAGAATCTGCCTGTAAGGATGATTGGGGCAGAAACCCCGAAAACATTGAGGAAGTGCTTAGGTGTGCACTTGCAATGCCAAGGCATACAAGTCAATGGTCCAAGTGCTGGGAAATGTGGTTAGAACCATTAGGGGACTGTTTCTGACTGAACGTGCTGTAAATCTCTGTGACACTGCTCTGACCCAGCCCAATGCTGGAATAAATCAGGCTTTGAACTAAATAGTGGGCGTAGTGTGTGGGGGCCAGGGGGAAGGTTTCATTTACATGGTAATTCAATTAAAAGTTGAAGGAAATGGTGGGAGAGTGGTTAGTGATGAGTTGGATTGTTACAGAGAATCAGAGGAAGGGACAGATTGTATGGATGTCCCATTGCATCAAGGAATTATACAAAAATTAGGAAACTTAATAACAGAACAAACTAAAAGGCTTTGTATCCAAACACATGAAGCATTCAGAATAAAAATAATGAGTTAACCGTACAAATAGAGACAGATGGGTATGGTTTGGAGAGAATGTTGATGAACAGAGATACCAAGGAGTTCAGGTACATAGCTCCCTGAAATTTGCGTCACAGGTAGACAGGGTGGTGAAGAAGCTGTTAGCAGACTTGCCATCACTGCTCACACCATTGAGTACAGGAGCTGGGACGTCATGTTGAGGCTGTACAGGACGTTGGTGAGGCCGTTTCTGGAGTACTGTGTCCAGTTATGGTCTCCCTGTTATAGGAAGGATATTATTAATTGGAGAGGGTTCAGAAGAGATTTACCAGGATGTTGCCAGGATTGTGGGGGGTGGGGTTTGGTTGGGGTTATAAGGAGAGACTGGATAGGTTGGGACACATTTCCCTGGAGCATAGAAGCTGAGGGGTGACTTTATATAGGTTTAAAAACCATGACGGTCATAGGTAAGGTGAATAGCAAAGGTCTTTTCCCCAGGGTAGGGGAGTCCAAAACTAGAGGCATAGGTTTAAAGTGAGAGAGGAATGATTTAAAAGAGATATGAGGGGCAACCTTTTTACGCAGAGGATGGTGTGTGTATGGAAGTGGTAGATGTTGGTACAGTTGCAACATTTAAAAGACATTTGGACAGGTACGTGAATAGGAGAGGTTTAGAGGAGTATGGGCCAAACACAGGCAAGTGGGATTAAAAACAAAAACAAATTTGCTGGAAAAGCTCAGCAGGTCTGGCAGCATCTGTGAAGAAAATCAGAGTTAACATTTCGGGTCCAGTTCTGAGGAAGGGTCACCGGACCCAAAACATTAACTCTGTTTTTGCCTTCACAGATGCTGCCAGACCTGATGAGCTTTTCCAGCAACTTTGTTTTTGTTCCTGATTTACAGCATCCACAGTCCTTTCGGTTTTTATTTGGCAAGTGGGATTAGTTTAGCTTGCAAAATCTGGTTGATGTGGACAGGTTGTACTGAAGGGTCTATTTCTGTGATGTATGAGTCTATGGCTCTATGATACTGAGTTGTGGTTGCGGGGAGACTGGATTTAGGAATTGAATAGCCAAGCGTACTCTGTTTCAGAAGGATAGACAGGAAGGAAAAGGAGGTGGTGTAGCTTTGTTAGTAAAGGTAGAGATCAGTGCTATAGTGAGAAATGACATCAGCACTGAGATTAAGATGTAGTATCAGTCAGGGTGAAAAAAGGAATAGCAAGAAGGCCCTGGTAGGGCACAGTATAAACCAGGAAATACTGGGGGCTTTAAGAAAGGAACAATAAAAATCATCAGTGACTGGATAAATCAAATTGGTAAGGGTAGGCTCAAGTGAGAGTTATTTGAATGTATTAGAGATTGTTTCTTGGATCAATATATTTGGGAACAAATCAAGGAGCAGTCTATTAGAATTGGAGTTGAAACAATATGTTGCAGCTGTACAGGACATTGGTGAAGCCACTTTTGGAATACTGCATGCACTTCTGGTTTCCCTGTTACAGGAAAGATGTTGTTAAATTTGAAAGTGTTCAGAAAAGATTCATAAGGATGTTGTCAGGGTTGGAGGGTTTGAGCTATAACGAGAGGCTGAATAGGCTGGGGCTATTTTCCCTGGAGTGTCGGAGGCCGAGGGGTAACTTGTAGAGATTTATAAAATCATGAGGGACATGGATAGGGTGAATATACAAGGACTTTTCCCCGAGATGGGGGGAGTTCAAGAGGAGAAAGATTTAAAAGGGACCTAAGGGGCAACTTTTTCATGCCGAGGGTGGTGTGTGTATGAAATGAGCTGCCAGAGGAAGTGTTGGAGGCTGGTACAATTACAACATTTAAAAGGCATCTGGATGGGTACATGAATAGGAAGGGTTTAGAGGGATATGGGCCAAATGCTGGTAAATGGGACTAGATTAATTTAGGATATCTGGTCAGCATGGATGAGTTGGACAGTAGGGTCTGTTTCTGTGCTGTATACCTCTATGACTCTATTTTGGATTTGGTGTCAGGTAATGAAATGGGATAAATTAATGATCTCGTAATAAAGGATTCTCTAGGGAAGATCGATTATAGCATGCTAGAAGTTCAAATTCAGTTGAAGGATGAGAAACTGGAGTCCCACACCAGTGTTCTGGAGGTAAACAAAGGTAATGACATAGGTATGAGGACAGATCTGGCCCTGGTGGAGAGGATGGGAGAGTACAAGAAAGGACAGTTGATGAGAGGTGGCAGATGTTTAAGGAGATACTCAATTGCTCCCAACTAAAATACATTCCAGAAAGGAAGGGAGATTGTAAGACGGGGAGAAAACATCCATGGCTGAGCAAAAAAGTTGTAGACAATATAAAGACAAAACCTAAAGCAGACCATATTGCAAAGATGAGTGGCAGGCTGGAAGATTGCGACACTTTTAACAATCAACAACAGGATACTAAAAAAGTCAGAAAAAGAACAAAGGTAAATTATGAAAGAAAACGATAAAATGGATAACAAAAGCTTCTATAAAGATATACAAAGGAAAACAGTAGCTAACGTGAGTGTTGGTACCATGGAGGATGTGACTGGGGTGTTAATAGTGGAGAACACAGAAATGGTGGGCTCATTAAATTAATACTTTGCTTCAGTTTTGATGGTAGAGGACACTAGTACCATTCCAATAATTAGTTAATTCAGAGGTTATATACAGGGGGAACTTACAACAATCATCATCAGTAGAGAAAAAGGACTTAGCAAACTATTGGGATTAAAGGCAGACAAGTCGCAAGGCCTTAAGGCCTACTACATCTTAGGGTTTTAAAGGAAGTAGCAGCAAAGATAATGGGTCCATTGCATATAATATTCCAAAACTCCGTGGATGCAGGAAAGGGGTTCCAGTGGATTGAAGGGTTATGGAGAGTGGGCAGGAAAGCAGTGATGAGGTTAAACTGAGATCAGGCATGATCGTATTGAATGGTGGAGCAGGCTCAAGGGGCTGAATGGTCTACTCCTGCTCCTAATTCTTATGTTCTTATGTTCGTATCCTCTTATGTAAGGCCATAAGAACAGAAATAGGCCATTCAGCCCATTGAGTTTGCTCTGCCATACAATGAGATCATGGCTGTAATAATTGGGTGATGAAGCTAACATCCATGGGATTCATCGCTAAGGAAAGTAAGAGCAGAACGTTTGGAAAATCATAAACACATCATGCTGAGTCAATGAGGCTTCATAAAAGGGAAATCATGTCTGACAAATTTATTAGAGTTTTTTCAAGAAGCCTCACCCAGAGTGGATAGAGGGGAACCAATAGATGTGTATTATTTGGATTTCCAGAAGGTGTTAGACAGAGTACCTCACAGAAGGTCATCAGAGACAGTTCAGAGAATGTTCAG
>NC_063337.1:18872-20205 GCF_021869965.1 Rhincodon typus | reverse complement strand
AGTAAGCCCTTTTGCATGCATACATCATTAATCCCACATACCAAACATAGAACATAGAACATAGAACAGTACAGCACAATACAGGCCCTTCAGCCCATGATGTTGTGCCAAACTTCTACCCCTAAACTTAAGGTCTATCTAACCTCCACCCCTACCTTATACTATCATCCATATGCCTATCTAATAGCCGCTTAAATGCCCCTAATGAGGCCGACTCCCACTATCCTCTCCGGCAATGCATTCCACGCCCCAACCACTCTCTGAGTAAAGAACCTACCTCTGACGTCTCCCCTATATCTACCTCCACTCACTTTAAAACTATGCCCCCTCGTAATAGCTACCTCCAACCTAGGAAAAAGTCTCTGGCTGTCCACTCCATCTATACCTCTGATCATTTTGTACAAGTCACCTCTTGTACAAGTCTCTATCAAGTCACCTCTCATCCTTTGCTGTTCTAAAGAGAAAAGCCCTAGCGCTCTCAACCTTTCCTCGCAAGACCTTCCCTCCATTCCAGGCAACATCCTGGTAAATCTCCTCTGCACCTTTTCCAACACTTCCACGTCTTTCCTGTAATGAGGTGACCAGAACTGGACACAATACTCCAGATGTGGCCGAACCAGGCTTTTGTATAGCTGGAGCATAACTTCACGGCTCTTGAACTCAACCCCTCTATTAATGAAAGCTAACGCACCATACGCCTTCTTAACAACTCTATCCACCTGGGTGGCAGCTCTCATTGACCTGTGAACAGGTTAGTTGCGGGGTCAGGGGGGGAATGAATGTACAGTTGAAGGTAAAATCGGATCAGCCACATTCTCTCTGAAGGAAGGAGCAGGCTGGAGCGACTAATGGCCCCCTCCTCTCTTTGTGTGATTACATTTGTCTTGATGAGTCTTAAATGAAAGGCCAAGGCAACAGGTCTCATTTCTGAGCTATACCCTCGATTTAGTTTCCTGTAACTGCTAATATTTTCTGTACATGACCTGAGGACACAACATTTCTCTAAATTAAACCCCAATGGTACAATACGGCCAAAATTCAATCCATTTTAAAACAACAAGGCTGCTCTCTGCCGGAAAGCCCAGAAACCATTGGAAATGAACTCAGGTCAGGCTGGGAGACACTGTCATACTGCAAGAGTCAGAGAGCAGAACCAGGCCCAGTGAGTGTTCACAGAGCCAAACCACGTTCACCTCAACAACAGGGAGACAGAGATACACTCAAACCACACACACAGGAAACACAGGCAGCAGTAGTCCCACTAATACACACACAGACACATACACACACACGCAGACACACACAGACACGCAGACACACACACACGCACACA
>NC_063337.1:7392-18862 GCF_021869965.1 Rhincodon typus | reverse complement strand
TTCACACACACACACGCAGACACACACACACACATGCAGACACACACACACACGCACACACACGCAGACACACACACTCACACACAGGAGTTCTGCTTTCAATAATCATGAAGAGCTTCGAGAGGCTGGTCATGGCCCACATCAACTCCAGTTTCTCAACCTGCCTCGATCCCCCACAGTTTTCCTACCGACACAACAGGTCCACAGAGGATGCCATATCCCTATCCCCGCACTCATCCCTGAAACTTCTGGATAACAAGGATACCTACATCAGACTCCTGTTGATTGACTACAGCTCCACCTTCAAAACCATTATCCCCTCCAGACTGATCTCAAAACTGCATGATCTTGGTCTCTGCTCCACCTTCTGCAACTGGATCCTCAGCTTTCTGACCCGTAGCCCGCAATCTTTGAGGATAGGTAACTGCACCCCCTCCACAATAACACTCAACACTGGAGACCCCTAAGGATGTATCCTTAGCCCCCTGCTGTACTCCTTGTACACCCACGATTGTGCTGCCAAATTCCAAACGAATGTCATCTACAAGTTCGTTCATGACACCACCGCAGTGGGACGGATATCAAACAACGAGTCAAAATACAGAAGGGAGGTAGAGGGCTTGGTGACCTGGTGCAATGAAAACAACCTCTCTCTCAATGTTGGCAAAACTAAAGAACTGATCATTGTCTTCAGGAAGAAAGGAGGAGAACATGCCCCCATCTACATCAATGGCATTGAGGTTGAAAGGTTGGAGAGCATCAAGTTCCTTGGAGTGACGATAACCTGTGCTGTAATTTTCTTTGTTCTTTGTTTGTTCTAACTCCTATAGATGCCCCATTGAAAGCATACTGTCTGGGTGCATAATGGCCTGGTATGGCAACTGCCTTGCCCAGGACTGTAAGAAACTACAGAAGCTGGTGTGCACATTCCAGATCAACACGGAAGCTAACCTTCCATCCATGGGCTCCATTTATATGGCTCGCTGCTGCGGAAAGGCGGCCAACATTATCAAAGACCCATCGCACCCCGGTGATGCTCTCCTACAACCTCTTCCATCAGGCAGAAGATACAAAAGTTTAAACACATGAACCAACAGATTCAAGAACAGCTTCTTCCCTGCTGTCATTAGACTTCTGAACGGACCTCTCAAATTCCAAATCTAATGTTAATCTTGTTTTGTGCACTGCCTGTGCAGCTGTAACCTGTATGCCTCACTCTAGACGCCCTATGATCTGTATGTCCTTGTTTGCTATGATCTGCCTGTGCTGCTCGCAAAACAAAGCTTTTCACTGTACTGAGGTACATGTGACTACAATAAATCAAATCAAATGTGCACATGGACATACAAACATGCACTCACTCATGTGCACTCTTACACATGCTCAATGAAACTCACACAAACATACAGAGACAGCAAGAACTGCTGATGCTGGAGTCAGAGATAACACAGTGTGGAGCTGGATGAACACAGCAGGCCAGGCAGCATCAGGGAAGCAGGAAAGCTGACGTTTCAGGTCAGGATCCTTCTTCAAAAATGGGGAGGGGGAAGGGAGCTCAGAAATAAACAGAGGAAGGAGGGGTGGGGCTGGGGAAGGTAGGTGGGATGGTGATAGGTGGATGCTGGTAGGGGCTAGTGGGGGGATTGGTCAGTGGGAAGGGTGGGGCGGATAGGTGAGAGAGAACATGGACAGGTTGTGTCAGGTCAAGGAGTCGGGATAAAAAGGAGGTTTGGTCATGGGATGAGGCTGGGGTTGGGGAGATTTTAAAACTGGTGAATTCTATATTTAGGCCATTGGGCTGTAGGCTCCCAAGGTGGAATATGAGGTGCTGCTCCTCTAGTTTGTGGGTGGCATCACTGTGACACTGGAGGCGGCCCAGGATGGACATATCAACCAGGGATTGGCATCCATGAGGCGCTGTGGGCCATCAACAGCAGCAGAATTGTACTCCAGCACAATCTGTAACCTCATGGTTCGGCATATCCCCCACTCAACCATTACCATCAAGGCAGGAGATCGACCCTGGTTCAATGGAGAGCACAGGAGGGCATGCCAGGAGCAGTACCAGGCATACCTAAAGATGAGGTATCAACCTGGTGAAGCCACCAAACAGGACTATTTGCACGCCAAACAGCGTAAGCATCATGTGACAGAGCTAAGCGATCCCACAACCAATGGATAAGGTCTTAGCTCTGCAGTCCTGCACATCCAGTCACGAATGGTGGTGGACAATTAAACAACTCACTGGAGGAGGAGGCTCCACAAATATCCCCAACCTCAATGATGGAGGAGCCCAGCACATCAATGCAAAAGACAAGGCTGAAGCATTCGCAGCAATCTTCAGCCAGAAATGCCGAGTGGATGATCCATCTCGGCCTCCTCCAGTGGTCCCCAGCCTTACAGATACCAGTCTTCAGCCAATTTGATTCACTCCACGTGATATCAAGAAACGGTTGGAGACACTGGATACTGCAAAGGCTACGGGCCCTGACGACATTCCGGCAATAGTACTGAAGACTTGTGCTCCAGAACTTGCCGCTCCCCTAGCCAAGCTGTTCCAGTACAGTTACAACACTGGTACCTATCTGACAATGTGGAAAATTGCCCAAGTATGTCCTGTACACAAAAAGCAGAACAAATCCATCCCAGCCAATTACTGCCCCATCAGTCTCCTCTCGATCATCAGTAAAGTGATGGAAGGTGTCATCAACAGTGCTATCAAGCAGCACCTGCTCAGCAATAACCTGCTCAGTGACACCCAGGTTGGGTTCCGCCAGGGCCACTCAGCTCCTGATCTCATTACAACCTTGGTTTAAACATGGACAAAAGAGCTGAATTCCAGAGGTGAGGTGAGAGTGGCAGCCCTTGATATCAAGGCTGCATTCAACCAAGTGTGGCATCAAGGAGCCCTGGCAAAACTGGAATCAATGAGAATCAGGGGCAAACATGCCAACGGTTGGAGTCTTGATGGCCTTGTGTGTTGGAGGTCAATCACCTCAGCTCCAGGACATCTCTGCAGGAGTTCCTCAGGGGAGTGTCCTAGGCCTAACCATCTTCAGTTGCTTCAACAATGACCTTCCCTCCATCATAAGGTCAGAAGTGGGGATATTCACCGACGATTGCACAATGCTCAGCACCATTCATGACTCCTCAGATACTGAAGCAGTCCATGTTCAAATGCAACAAGATCTAGACAATATCCAGGCTTGGGCTGACAAGTGGCAAATGACATTCACACCACACAAATGCCAGGCTATGTCCATCACCAATAAGAGACAATCTAACCACCGCCCCTCGACATTCAATGGTGCTACCGTCACTGAATCCCCCACAATCAACATCCTGAGGGTTACATCTCAGTTTGAGGTCCACAGGGACACTCAGTTCCTGACCTCATGGCAGACTTGGCACTCCCTCCACCACCAACGCTCAGTAGCAGCAGTGTGTACTATCTACAAGATACACTGCAGAAATTCACCAAAGATCCTCAGACAGCACCTTCCAAACCCACGACCACTTTCATCTGGAAGGATAAGGGCAGCAGATACATGGGAACAGCACCCCCCTCCAAATTCCCTTCCAAGTCACTCACCGTCCTGACTTGGAAATATATCGCTGTTCCTTCACTGTCACTGGGTCCAAATCCTGGAATTCCCTCCCTAATGGCATTGTGGGTCAACCCATAGCAGGAGGACTGCAGCAGTTCAAGAAGGCAGCTCATCACCACCTTCTCAAAGGCAACTAGCGACGGGCAAGAAATGCTGGCCAGCCAGCGACAGTGAATAAAAATATTTCTAAATACCTCATGCTGATGTGAATAAATGACTGAAGTGTGAGAGTGTCATTTTTTTTGTTTGGTTGGGATGTTGAGGAACTGATAGGTAGACTATCCAAGATTTGATTTTCTGCAACAGAAGGGGTTAATTAATTGTCTTCATGTGAGCAGGTCTTTCGGAAAGAGTGATCATGACATGGTAGAATTCATCATTGGAATGGAAAGTGAAATCCAAATCCAGGGTCCAAAATGGAAATAAAATAAATGATTAACACATGAGATATCTAAGATTCACTGGATAATTTTTTAAATGGCTTAACAGTGGGCAGGGAACCGTTAATATTGAAAGAACGAGTGCACGCATTGTAGCAAGTATAAAACAGAACAGGAAAATTGACCCGACCATGGCCAGCAAAAGAAGTTAATGTCAGTATTAGACCCAAAGAGGCATCATATAAAGTTATTAGAAACTCTCAAGTCTGAGGATTGGAAGCAGTTTAGAATTCAGCAAAGAAGCAGTAAGGGGTTGATTAAGAAAATAGAATGTGAGTAAACATGTAAGGAAAACAGAAGTGGGTTGCAAGTGCTTCTGTAATTATGTTAAAAGACAAAGATCTTTGAAGACAAACACAGACCCTTTACAATCTGAAGCAAGAGAATAGTTATTCCCAGAATCCCTACAGTCTGGAACCAGACCATTTGACCCAGTGAATCCACACCAATTCTCTGAAAAGCATCCTACCCAAACCCCTCATCCCTGTAACCCTGCCGAGGAGGCGGGGATGGAGCCAATATAGGTGAGTGTAGGTAGGGAGTTGGGATGGGCGTTGGTCAGTGGGGAGGGAATGGCGGGTAGGTGGGAGGGAAGATGGACAGGTCAAGGAGGTGGGGATGAGGCTAGTAGGTAGGAAGTAGGGAGTGGGGGTTGGTCAGTGAGGTGGGAGGAGTGGATAGGTGGGAGAAAAGACGGACAGGTCAAGGAGGCGGAGACGAGAGAGGCTGGTTTTGGGACGAGGTCGGAGGTGGGGAGATTTTGAAGCTTGTAAAGTCCACATTGACACCATTGGGCTTCAGGGTTCCCAGGGAGAATATGAGGACCATACCACCTGAAGCCACCCGATGCCACCCGAAGGCTGGAGGAACAGCATCTCATATTCCGCTTGGGAACCCTGCAGCCCAATGGTATCAATGTGGACTTCACAAGCTTCAAAATCTCCCCTCCCCCGACCGCATCCCAAGACCAGCCCAGCTCGTCCCTGCCTCCTTTACCTGTACGTCTTTTCTCTCACCTATCCACTCCTCCCACCTCACTGACCAACCCCCACCCCCACTTCCTACCTACCAGCCTCATCCCCGTCTCCTTGACTTGTCCATCTTCTCTCCTCCTATCTGCTCCTCTACCCACCTTCTATCCGCCTCCCACTCTCTCTATTTATTTCAGAGCCCCCTTCCCGTCCCCCATTTCTAAAGAAGGGTCCACACCTGAAACGTCAGCTTTCCTGCTCCTCTGATGCTGCCTGGCCTGTGTTCATAGCTCTCTACACTGTGATATCAGAGACTCCAGGATCAGCAGTTCCTACTATCTCCCATGAATTCAAACCTGTTTCTCCCACATCAATCTTTGAGCCACATGTTTACCTCTTTAATTTTGTTGAGCCTATGCCAATTTGCTCGTGGCTCAGGTGGTAATCTGGAGATTATTAACTTTTTGGTTCTGCTTTATAATTTAGCCCCTAGCTGCTCATATTTCCTCAGCAGTTTCTCTTTCCTCTTTCTACTGATATCATTCCTACCTGCATGGACCATGACAACTGGATCTTTCTCCTCCCAATCCAACTTCCTCTGCAGCCCAGGTGAGATATCCTGAATCCAGGCAACACGGCCTTCGGGACTCTCAATCTTGGCAACAGAGAACATTGTTTATTCCCCTGACTGTGCTATCCCTGATTACAATTCCATTTCTCTTTTCACCGTTCTTGAATGGTGCTCTGTACCATGGTGCTGTGGTCAGTTTGCTCATCCTCGCTGCAGTCCCCACTCTCCTCCATTTGTAGAGGAAGAATCTCAAACCTGTTAGTCAAACTCAAGGGCTGAGGCTCCTTCAGCACTGCATCCTGGATCCCTTTGCCTGCCCTACTGGTAGTCACACCCTTGTGTCCCTGACCACTGACTGACTGACTGCTAATCAGTTAATCTAAGAGATGTGACTGTCTCCTGAAACATTGCGACCAGATAACTCTACTTCCCACTGATATGTCATAGTGTTCTAAACTCAGATACCAGCTCATCCACTCCTAGAGAGACACATAGTCTCGGCTTCACCCTCTGCAACTGGAGCCTCAGCGCTCTGACCCACAGACCACACTCTGTGAGGATAGGTAACTGCATCCCCTCCACAATAACTGGAGCCCCCCAAGGATGCATCCTCAGCCCCCAACTGTACTCCCTGTACACACACACTGTGCTGCCAAATTTCAAATGAAGCCATCTACAAGTTTTCTGACAACACCACCACAGTGGGACGGATATCTAACAACGACGAGTCAAGCTCCAGCAGGGAGGTAGAGGGCTTGGTGACCTGGTGCAATGAGAACAATCTGTCTCTCAATGTCGGCAAAACTAAAGAACTAATCATTGACTTCAGAAAGAAAGGAGAAGAACACGTCCCCATCAACATCAACAGAACCAAGTTTGAGAGGGTGGACAGCGTCAGAACTTCCTAGGAGTGACGATAACCAACACCCTGTCCTGGGCTTCCCACGTAGATGATACGGTCAAGAAGGCACAACAAACGCCTCTTCTTCCTCAGGCATCTCAGAAAATTTGGCATGTCCATGAGGACATCACCAACTCCTACAGATGCACCAATGAAAGCGTACTGTCCGGATGCATAACGGCCTGGTATGGCAACTGCTCTGCCCAGGACCTTAAGAAACTACGGAAGGTTGTGTGCACAGCCCAGACCATCACAGAAGCCAACCTTCCATCCATGGACTCTATTTACTCGGCTCGCAGCTGCAGAAAGGTGGCCAACATCATCAAAGACCCATCGCTCCCCAGTAATGCTCTCCTACAACCTTTTCCATCAGGCAGAAGGTACAGAAGTTTGAACACACGCACCAGCAGATACAGGAACAGCTACTTTCCAATCGTTATCAGACTGTTGAATGGGCACTAGCCTCAAATAATGTAACCTGCAACGTAACCTGTATGCCTTTAAGTCTTTTTGATCTGTACATCCTTTGCTTGCTGTGATCTGCCTGTACCGCTCGTAAATAAAGCTTTTCACAGTATTTCGGTACACATGACAATAAATCAATCCTCAAGAACTAACATTTGCTGCAGATGTGATCATTATGAACCACAATGTTATCCACCAGCTCCGACATGATGTGGATGCAACACACCGCCTAGCCCTTCATCTCTATTTTATTTACTTAGTTCTTAATTTGATTTTTATTTAAATCGCACAGGTCTTTTAGTTTGTAGCCTGTAAATATTTCCCCTATTTATCTTCAATCTGCATGTTACACATAGGCAAACTAACAACTATCACCAACTTGTTGTTTACCTGTGATGTCACTCCTGTGCTGGGTCCCTGATCCTGGGTTTCGATTTATCCTGATTTTAAAAAATCTTTAAAAATATGAGCCAAAAAATGCAAAAAGCACCTCTTCTACTCTGCACCCAATTGCCACAGTACTTCCAAATTCCCTGAACTATATCCTCACTCGTGCTGTGTCTCACACTGGAAAGGATGTGATAACAGGGGTCAGACAGAGATGATAAGTTTCCGAAAGGGAATAACATTGATAAACTGAGGATGTTGATGATCTGAAGTGAAAACAGGGAATGGAGAAAGCAGGATGGCAGTATCTGTGGAGAGAGAAACAGAGTTAATAGCTCTGGTGCAGTATGACTCTTCTTTGGAACACAATGAAAGGGAAATCATGTTTGCCACACGTCCTGGTATTTTTGAGGATTTAACTGATAGAATAATTGAGGGTGAACCAAGGGATGTGGTTTGCTTGGATTTTCAGAAGGCTTTTAATAAAACCCCACACAAAAGGTTATTGCACACATTTAAAGCACATGGCATTGTGGTATGATCCTGGCTCCAGTTGAGAACTGCAGACAGGAAACAGCAGGAACAAATGGGTCTTTTTTCAAATGGCAGGCAGGGACTAGTGGGGTACCACAGGTATCAGTGTTTGGACCCAGCTATTCACAATGTATATTAATAATTTAAACAAGGAAGCTAAATGACATACCTTCAAATTTGCAGATGGCACAAAACTGGATGGGAGGGTGAGCTATGAGAAGGATGCAGAGATGTGGCAGTGTTCAGACAGGCTGGATGGGTGGGCAAATCCATGGCAGATGCTGTAAAATGTGAACAAATGTGAGGTTATCCACTTTAGGAGGAGCACAGGGAAGGCAGATTATTGTCTGAATGGTTGTAAACTGAGAGAGAGGAATATGGGTGTCCTTGTGCACCAGTCACTAAAGGTGAGTGTGTAGCTGCAGCAGGTGGTGAAGAAGGTAAATGGGATGTTGGCCTTCACAGTGAGAGGTTTCGAGTACAGGAGCAGGAGTAATTTGCTGCCATTATACAGGACTTTGGTCTCCTTATCTGAGGAAGGATGTTCTTGCTGTAGAGGGAATGCAAGCTGTGCACATCAGGGTTGGTGCAATCTCTGTGTTGGCTCTTGGGGCACAGTGGGTCCCTACCTCTGGACTGGGAGGCCTGGGTTCAAGTCCCACCTGCTCTAATGATGTGTAAAAATATTTCTGAGCAGGTTAATTATAAAATATCACCCAGGATTATGCCTTGCCTATGTAAAGTAATTTAACTGGTAAAGTACAAGACACTGATGCACCCCTGTCAGAGGAACATTCTAGTGATTATCAGGAGCTGAAATGAGCTACTCTAAGTACATATGGCAGAGGATTAGCAACTTAAGGAAATAGCCTGAACCAATTGATACTGAGTTTGAAAGAGTTAAACACAATAATTTTGATCAGTCAACAAGCCCATTAAAGGCTGAGAATAATTATGATGCTTTTAGATTTTAGAATAATTTAAGTCTTCCTTACCTTCCAAAGGGTAGACATGATGTGGGGGTTCCAGTAGGGATGGCCAGTCCACCCTCCACTTCACCTGACGAAGGAGCGAGACTCCGAAAGATTGTGTTTTCAAATAAAACTGTTGGACTATAACCTGGTGTCTTGTGATTTCTGACCTTGTCCAAAGGATAGCAACAGCTAGAGAAGTAGACTATCATTGCTGCTGATTATGAGCTGATCCATTAACCCCCAGAAATCTGAGCAAAATAAAATGTGAGAGAGTGAAAGGAAGGCAGATAGCTGGGGTGGGGGATTGATAGCAGAGAACAGCCCAACAGCTCCTCCCCAGATTAGGACAGAAATTGCTGAGGGTGGAGGTGACGCTTGGAGGCTTAAATGTTTGTTGTAATAAGTCAGGTCACATGTTGTTGGAATGTTGGGAGTCACAAGAGAAACCCATGGGACTTATAGGAGTTAGTAAAAATGAGTCGGAGGAGGAACTGCAGCAAGTTAATCCCTCGGAGCAGGCTGTAATTCAAATCATAACAGAAAGGCCTGAGGTGAACTTGGTCATTAGTAAAGAAAGTTGTCATGGGTGATGAACCAGAAGATCTACCCCCTTCTGAAGTCCAGGCCTGAGGTATTCAACATTTCAGGTATAACTCTGCCCTATACAGGAAATCTAGGTATGTCCTTCACAAAGCCATCAGGCACTCCCACAGAGAATACCAGACTAAGCTCAGGTCCCAAACTAACCACACAAACACACAGCAACTGTGGCACGGTCTACTCATTATAATGGGCTACTAAGCAAAGTCAAGTAAAATTCCTGGCAACTATTGCATCCCTCTCCGATGAGCTCAATGCATTCTGTGATAACAAGGTGTAGAGCTGGATGAACACAGCAGGCCAAGCAGCATCAGAGGAGCAGGAGGGCGATAGGGTTTGTGTTCATTTCAAACAGAATGACAGTGAAATGCCGCCTGCCCCAACAGGCCCGGGTGCACCTGTACTCACAGGTGTCGGATTGGCATTCCTGAGGGTGAACCCACAGTAAGTGACTGGCCCGGATAGAGACCCCGGCCATGCACTCAGATCCTGCGTGAATGAGCTGGCAGGAGTATTCACAGACATCTTACTCCTTATTTTACTTGATTTGATTTGATTTAATTTGGTTTGATTTTTTTGACACTTGTGCCGAAGTACAGTGAAAAGCTTTGTTTGTGAGCAGTACAGGCAGATCATGGAAAGCACGGATGTACAGATCATAGGGTGAAAGAACTTGGACACAGTAAAGCATACAGGTTACATTGCACAGGACGTGTGTGAGGCAAGACCAACACTCCCCATTTCTGAAGAAGGGTCCTGACTTGAAACGTCAGCTTTCCTGCTCCTCTGATGCTGCCTGGCCTGTGCTCCTCCAGCTCCACACTGTGTTATCTCTGACTCCAGCATCAACAGTTCTTACTATCTCTGAGTTAATCCAGGAGGAATGTTTGGTATGACATCCCAAATTACAGCCCAAACAGCAGATCCTGAATGAAATCAATGAGCACAGTCAGCTCAAACTGAGTTTGAGGCTGAAGGAGTTGCAGAGTGCTATTATCATCAGATCTGAGTGCTGATGAGGAAGTAGAGAGCCCCTCATAGACCCACAACTGAAGAATGATTAATTTTAAACCAGGTAGTGGGGCTGCCCAGCTGTTGTAGGGAGATATTGAGAGTAGCTCATGAGGTTCCCAAGGCAGGACAAGTAGGGATTTGGAAAACTCAGGAGTCCATAATCAGGTATTTTACCGACTACAAAGTACATAAAGATGTGGTGCGGTTTTGTAAAGTATGCCATCCTTGTCAATTTGTAGATAAACATGCACGGTGGCTCAGTGGTTAGCACTGCAGCCTCACAGCACCAGGGACCTGGGTTTGATTCCACCCTCTGGCGACTGTCTGTGTGGAGTTTGCACATTCTCCCAGTGTCTGTGTGGGTTTCCTCCAGGTGCTCCAGTTTCCTCCCACAGTCTCCAAAGATGTGCAGGTTAGGTGGATTGGCCATGCTAAATGCCAGTAGTGTCCTGGGTTGTTTAGGTTAGGTTAGGTGGGTTAGACATGGGGAAAATCAGGGGTAGGGGAATGCGTCTGGGTGGGATGCTCTTCAGAAGGGCAGTGTGGACTTGTTGGGCCAAATGGCCTGTTTCTGCACTGTAGGGATTCTATGATTCTAACCAAAAAGTTCAAAGCAGGATGTGATGTTTGGCCCTGTTACCCTTTTCAAGGTGAGCCAGGAAGAGAAAAATCAGTGCTCCCTACAAAGTAATTAAAAAGGTCAGTCAGGTAAACTATTTAATTGTTACACCTGAGATAGTAGGAACTGCCGATGCTGGAGAATCTGAGATAACAAGGTGTAGAGCTGGATGAACACAGCAGGCCAAGCAACATCAGAGGAGCAGGAAGGCTGACGTTTCGGGCCTAGACCCTTCTTCAGAAATGGGGAAGGATTTCTGAAGAACACATTTCTGAAGAAGGGTCTAGGCCCAAAACATCAGCTTTCCTGCTCCTCTGATGCTGCTTGGCCTGCTATGTTCACCTGAACTGTTATTCCTGATTGGAGGAAAAAGAATTGATTGTGTC
>NC_063337.1:0-6892 GCF_021869965.1 Rhincodon typus | reverse complement strand
GGGACTCCCTTCCCCTCGCGCTGCCCTGGGACACCCTTCCCCTCGCACTGCCCAATCCTCTCCACCACCTACCTACTATCACCACACGCTCCCCCCTGCTTCTCTATTTATTCGAGAGCTCTCTTCCCCCTGCCCCATTTCTGAAGAAGGGTCTTGACCTGAAACATCAAGTTTCCTGCTGCTCTGATGCTGCCTGGCCTGCTGTGTTCATCCAGCTCCACACTGAGTTATCTAAAACCTCGTGGTAATGTTACTGGATTAGCAATGCAGAACCCCAGGCTGAATCTATGGAAACATACATTCAAATCCCACCATGTTAAACAGTAACATTTAAATTAAATAAAAGAAAATCTGGAGTAAAAACAGAAGCTCATCAAACCATTGTTGATTGTTGTAAAAATCTATCTAGTTCACTAGTGTCCTTCAGGGAAGGATACCTGCCATCTTTACCTGGCCTGGGGTACATGTGACTCCAGACCCACAGCAATATTCATAATTATCCTCTGAAATGCTATAGCAAACCACTAAGTTCCAGGGCAAATAGGGACGGGCAATAAATGCTGACCCAGTCAGCTATGCCCACAAAACAATATCTAAAGAATTGTGGATGTTGGAAATTGGGAACAGAGACAGAAATTGCTGGAGAAACTCAGCAGGTCTGGCAGCATCTGTGGAGAGAAAGCAGAGTTAATGTTTCGGGTCCAGTTCTGAGGAAGGGTCACTGAAACTTAAACTCTGTTTCTCTCCACTGCCAGAAGCTGGCAGACCTGCTGAGTTTCTCCAGCAATTTCTGTTTTTGTGGCAGCTGTGCCCACATGCTGTAAGTAAGTGAATAAGATTACCTGTCCTGTCATCAGTATTGTACTTGATTTAATTAATTCCTGTAGATTCCCTCCCACTGCTGCTAGTCTCACTGATATCTAACCTCTCAATGCAGACCTTCGGTCCTCTCCCACTCACTCACCTCTCGCAGTGAAGACCCCAATTAATGGCCCTCTGACCCCGCTTTGCACTAAACTTTTCCTTTAAACTAAATTCCTAGTTTCACTCGCTGTATCGGTCTCACTCAGATACAGTCTACCCCTTGGATCTGCTCTAAGCTACTTTTTTTATTCATTTGTTGGGCGTGGGCGCTACTGGATGGATCCAGCATTTATTGCTCATCCCTAGTTGCCCCCTTGAGAAGGTGGGGGTGAGCTGCCTTCTTGAACTGCTGCAGTCCATGTGCTGTGGGTTGACCTACAATGCCCTTAGGGAGGGAATTCCAGGATTTTAACCCAGTGACACTGAAGGAACGGAGACATATTTCCAAGTCAGGATGGGGAGTGGATGAGGCCACAACATGAAAACTGAAATGTAAAACTGGTTGGATGCAATAGGAGGAGGGAATTAACTTTCTGGAACTTTCTACTTCATGGCTCAACAAATATTAGACAATAAATAATCCCTTCCAATCAAACAAATGTGTGAAATCCATTGGGCAATCAACCAGGAATCTGTGACAGAGCTGCGGCAGGGATCTAGCTCCAGGATCTAGCCCAGGGATTCCCCTCAGTTAACTGCACTCCGTTCATGTTTAATGTCTGGAGAATAAAGCCTATTCCTTGCCAGACATTTTAAAAAAGGTTTACTTCACCCTGTGCCAATCCTAGCCAGCTTCTCAATCCTTCACAAATCCTTAGCTTCCATCCTGAAACAGATTCTTTCCAGAAATCCTTCCTGATCTTGCCAGGAGCTGAGGTCAGTGATTACAAAACGTTGCCAGTATCCCAGTGAAAGCAACCATGTCATACAGGGAGGCCATTCAGCCCCTCATGTACCAAGGGGAAAAGAGTGATCCATCCTTATCATACTATAACTGTCCTCCTCATAAAGCTCCATAGCCATTTTCAACACAGCAGGAGGCCATTCAGCCTATTTAGTCTATGCCAGCTCTTTGCATTAGTCCCACTCCCCTGTCCCATCACCATGACATCAACAGCTCACCTTCTAGAGTGTCTGTCCCTTGGATGGCCTCCCAAATCCTCCACTCCCCCCGCACTCTTGGTCCTATATCCCCTTCCTTTTCATGTCCTCGTCCAGGGGCTTCCTGATTGCTGCTGTTGTGTCTGCTTTCAACACCTCCTCTGGCAACGCGTTCCAGGCACTCACCACCCTTTGTGTGAAAAACCTGCCTCGCACATCTCTTTTAAGCATCCCCCCTCACACCTTGAACCTGTGTCCCCGAGTAATTGACCCCTCCACCCTGGGAAAAAGCCTTCATACTTCCCACTCTATCCGTACCATTCACAATCTTACAGACTTCTTTTGAAGTCGCCCTCCAACTTCCTGCATCCCAGTGAAAACAAACCTAGTCTATCCAATCCTTCTTCACAACTAAAATCCCCCATACCAGGCATATCCTTTTCTGTACCTTCTGCAAAGCATCCACCATCCTTCTGGTAGTGTGGTGACCAGAACTGTATATAATATTCCAACTGTGGCCTAACTAAAGTTATATAAAGCTGCAGCATAACTTGTCTATCCTTACACTCAATGCCCCTTCCAATGAAGGCCAGCATGCCATAGGCCTTTTTTTACTACCTTATCCACCTGCACTGCCACCTTCAGTGATCTGTTGATCTGTACACCCAGATCCCTCTGCATATCAATACTCCTAAGGGTTCTGCCATTCACTGCATAATTTCCACCTGTATTTGACCTTCCATTTGTCCAGATTAAACTCAATCTGCCATTTTACTGCCCGTGCCTCCAAATGATCTATATCCTACTGTATCCTCTGACAATCCTCCTCACCCTCTCAACTCCACTAATCTTCGTATCATCTGCAAACTTACTAATTAGACCAGTTACGTTTACCTCCAAATAATTTATGTAGATCACGTGCAGCAGAGGTCCCAGCACTGATCCCTGTGGAACACCAATAGTCACAGCCCTCCATTCTGAAAAGTATCCTTCCATCGCTATCCTATGTCTCCTTTGACTAAGCCAATTCTGGATCCATCTTGCCAGCTCACCCCTGATAATATGTGACTTCATCTTTTGTACCAGTTTGCTATGAGGGACCCTGTCAAAGGCTTTACTGAAGTCCATGTAGACAATACCAATCACTTTTCCCCATCAATCATTTTGTCACCTCCTCAAAAAACTCGATCAAGTTACTGAGCACGACTTCCCCTGCACAAAGCCATACTGTCTGTTGTTAATAAGTCCATTTGCTTCTAAATGTGTATAGATCTTGTCCCTGAGAATCTTTTCTAATAATTTCCCTCCTACCGACGTGAGACTCACAGGCCTGTCTTTTCCAGGATTATCCCTGCTACCCTTCTTAAACAATTGAGTCATGTCATTGAGTGTGTTTAAGACAGAAATTTTTGGGCTGTTGATTGGTAAGTGGACCAAGGGTTACAGAGACAAAAGAATGGGTTGAGAGACATCAGCTATGATTGAATGCGGTGCAAACTCACTGGACTGAATGGCCTAATTCTGCTCTTATATCTTATTGTTTTTAATTCAGTTCAGAAGACACCAGTGTTGAGGTCAGATGCAAATTTGATTTCTTTCCTGGAAGGAATTCAGGGAACAGGTTACGCCAGGAACAGGGCTTAGTTTGTGAGTGTTCCAAACCAGGAGAGTTTAGTCAGCAGTCTGCAGATTATTAAAACTGAGAACATTTAGACTCCCAGGTTTGTGAAACATTCATGTAGACAGATTTGAAAAGGACTTGTCAAATTGTCTTCATAGTCCATGGTAAAGAAACTGTCAGAAGTCAGTTATGTAGAACTTCATTACTGCTGGGTGGGGGGCGGGGGGATTTGATGGGGAGGCAGAACCGACATCATTGGTTCTGGTATCTATCTGGCTTGGATTTCTCAGATTCTCTGTGGCTCAGGCTGGGACTGTGCGGAAAGCAATGCGACACAGTTTTGAACCATTTGTAGTTAATGAATTGGATTGTGGCAAATGTTGCTCACTTCAGGTTTAACATTGTCTGTCATTGACCCAAATGTACAAATGAGGGGCAGAATAAAATACAAATCTGACCCTTCAGCCTGAATCCCACCAGAGATTATTCCACATTCCCATCTACCCCGCTAGCCTTTCATCCCCTTTATTTTTATTCATTCCTAGTAAGGGGGCGTTGCTACCTGGGCCCAGCATTTCTTGTCCGTCCCTAGTTGCCCCTTGAGAAGGTGGTGGTGAGCTGCCTTCTTGAACCGTTGCAGTCCTCCTGCTGTGAATTGACCCACAAGGCCATTAGGGAGGGAATCCAAGGATTTTGACCCAGCGACAGTGAAGGAACGGTGATATATTTCCAAGTCAGGATGGTGAGTGGCTTGGAGGGGATCTTGCAGGGGGTGGTGTTCCCATGTATCTGCTGCCCATGTCCCTCATGATGGAAGTTGTCGTGGGTTTGGAAGGTGCTGTCTGAGGATTTTTGGTGAATTTCTGCAGTGCATCTTGTAGATAGTACACATTGCTGCTACTGAGCATCGGTGGTGGAGGGAGTGGATGTTTGTGGATGTAGTGCCAATCAAGCACGCTACTTTGTCCTGGATGGTGTCAAGCTTCTTGAGTGTTGTTGGAGCTGCACCCATCCAGGCAAGTGGGGAGTATTCCATCACACTCCTGACTTGTGCCTTGTAGATGGTGGGACAGGCTTTGGGGAGTCAGGAGGTGAGTTACTCGCCACAGTGTTCCCAGCTTCTGACCTGCTCTTGTAGCCACAGTATTTATGTGACAGGTCCAGTTGAGTTTCTCCTCAATAGTAACCCCTATGGTTAGGTTGGATTATGTGGAGGTGCTGGTGTTGGACTGGGGTGGGCAAGGACAGAAATCACATGACATTGTGGGTCAACCCACAGCACATGGACTGCAGCGGTTCAAAGGGCAGCTCACCACCACCTTCTCAAAGGGCAACTAGGGACAGAACAATAAATGCTGGGCCCAGCCAGTGATGCCCCTGCCCTGTGAATGAACCAGGTGTAACAGTGTGTTTGCTGCTGGCGTCCCATCCTCAGGAGTTTTGTCTCCATGGCTTCATGCTACTATTTATTGTTGTGCACACTACTCTCTCAAATGAAAACAGAAGGAAGAATTGCTGGAATATTGTCCATCACTGACACCTAAGAAAATTCCGGAACCTCTGTAGGACCACTTAATCACACGAGGCTCTCCACTTCTCTGGAATAATCTGTTTTCAAAACTGCTTTTCCCATCAACCTCCTATTGGACAAGGTCCAGGGCCCATTGGAAGCTGGTGTGTCTCCAGATGGGGTCTGTTACAACATTAGTTCCAGCCTCGAGGGAGCTCAGTTTCCTCTGAAAACACACAAACATTAGCAGAATGATTCAACTCACTCCCCTTCATCATATCAAAGCACAGAACTTCAAACAACTCTCCAAATGAAACAGTACATTAAGAGATTGAAGGAGATTACTGTCAAAATCACAGTATCGTCCAATCGTTACAAACCATGACTCTGCTCCAAAAAAGCAGGCCCTGCTGAAGAAAGAACCTGAGCGTAGTGGGGACAGTGAGAGAGGGAGAGAGAGGAACTGAAGCTAGAAATGACAGGAAAGGTTTCAACTGCAGAATATGGAAATACAGAAGCTATTATTGGAAATACAAATGGAACACGAGAATAATTGGTGTTTTTCATGGTTTTAGAAGAGTCAAAGGTGAGGAAGCCCCTCACACCGTGGCCCCTGCTCCAACTGGAATCAAACCCTTTGCTGACCCATTGGTAAAGTAGGGAAAGGTGGGGGAGAGCGGGGTGGGGGGAGGGGGCTGTACCAGGGGTCAGACATCGGCCTGCACCCACTCTGTCTGCCAGAGCTCCTGGTTCAGAGTGCACCTCCACTCCCTCTGTGCGAGAGAGCACATCACCTCAGGGAGCTGTGGAAACACAAGAGGGCTCCTGCCTCTCTGCAGACCAGCCTCACTGTTCCAGGGTAGATGTCACTCCAGCTCCCAGGTACAACAAGAAGCAGCCTGAGCTCCAGGTGAAGTTAGTGTCACTGCCTTAGGGGATGAGACTGGTGCCAGGATGAAACAGGAGAAAGACGTTCATACTGGGAATGTGAGAGGCACAGCCTGCAATGTTGGTATGAGGTGAAGAGAAATTATTTTACCCAGAGAGTTGTATTTCTGTTGCCCAGACAGGGCTATGGAAGCTCAGGTTAAGGTAAAAGGTAATAGATTTCTGATTCCCAATGGCACACATGGATGTAGGGCCAGGGTGGGTAATATGCAGTGAAGTGTTCAAACAGCCATAATTGAGTTGAATGGTGGGGTGGGCTTGAGGGGCTGAATGGCCTGTTCCAGTTCCTATCTCACTGGTTGGGTAATTCTGAACCCCAGGCTAATGTTCTAGGGACATGGTTCAAATGCCATCATGACAGATGGTGACATGTGAATTCAATATAAATTTTCAATGAAAAAGCTTGTGAAAAAACCCACCTGGTTCACTAATGTCCTTTAGGGAAGGAAACTGCCATCCTTACTTGGCCTGGCCTACATGTGACTCCAGACCCACAGCAATGTGGCTGACTCTGAACTGCCCTCTGAAATAGCTGAGCAAAGCCACTCAGTGCAAGGGGTAATTAGGGATGGGTAACAAAGATTGGGATCTATTATTTGACAGGTGATGAGCCAGCAAGGGGTCGTCACTGCGTTCCTACTGAGCTGGACAGTTGTGTGCATGTGCAGCTGCTCTGCTGTTCTGCACGGTGATCTGTGTGGGTATTTTAATCACAGCATTGATGCCTAATTACAGAGGTCACTGCCATGCACCAGCCTCCCAAGCCTGTATAGCTGGTCAAAACCAAGCCGAAATGCTGGGTGTTATAGTATGATACAAACTGTGGAGTCGATTTATACTTTCACTGT
>NC_063336.1:120216803-120224078 GCF_021869965.1 Rhincodon typus | reverse complement strand
ACCTCAGTCAAAGAAGGTTGTTTCAAGGAGTGTCTTAAAGAATTAGAGATAAAGGAGTTTCGGACAAGAATTCCAGAGCCTTAAGGGCCATGGTAGCTAAATACCACAATGGAGTCAGTCATACTCATCCGCGTTGATCAGACATCTCAGTCTGACCGTGTCCCATTTGCCAGCATTTGGCCAATATCCCTCCTAAACTCTTCCTCTTCATATACTCATCCAAAGGCCTTTTAAATGATGTTATTGTGCCTGTCTCTATCACTTCCTCTGGCAGCTTGGACCATACATGCACCACCCTCTGCATGAAAACATTATCCCTCAGCTCCTTTTAAATATTTCCCCTCTCACCTCAAACAATACCCTCTCGTTTTGACTCTCCCACCCTAGGAAAAAGATCTTGGCTAACAACCTTATCCATGCCTCTCATGACTATATAAACCTCTATAAGGTCATCCCTCAGCCTCTGACTCTACTGGGGGAGAAAAGCCCCAGCCTATTCAGCTTCTTCCTCTAGCTCAAACCCTCCAGTTCTGGCACCATCCTTGTAAATTTTTTCTGCACCTTCAACTTTAACAACATCCTACAGAAGGGTGACCAGAATTGTATGCAGCATTCTTAAAAGCAAAGGTGGTGGAGACAAATGGCTGGAATAACATGCTAGGTATAGAGTCGCATGCCAAGGGTCTAACCCAACTAACAACTAATTTAAAATTGTACAGACTAATTAGGGTAAAACAAGTTATCAAGGTGATGGTGTCAAAATAGGTCAGCAAGGAAGATTTTATAATTACAGAACAGTATGAGTACATGTAGCACAACATGAACCCAAGATCACGGTTGAAGCCATCTTTATGGGTATGGAACTTGGCTATCAGTTGGTGATTTTGCTTTGTCATGTACCTTGAAGGATGCTTACCCAAAGATCTGAGGCTGAATGTCCTTGACTATGGAAGTATCCCCCCACTGGGAGGGAACATTCCTGTCTGGCAATTGTTGCACGGTGTCCATTCATCTGTTGTCGTAGCGTCTGCATGATCTTGCCAATATACCATGCTTCAGGGCATCTTTGCCTGCAGCGTATGAGGTAGACAACATTGGCCAAGTCATATGAGTATCTGCACTGTACGTGGTGGGTGATGTTCCACATGTGATGGTAGTATCCATGTCAATGATCTGATATATCTTACAGAGGTTGCCATGACAGGGTTGTATGGTGTTGTGGTCAATGTTGTCCTGAAGGCTGGGTAGTTTACTGTGAACAGTGGTCTGTTTAAGATTTGGTGGTTATTTGAAGGCGGGAAGTGGGGGTGTAGGGATTCTCTTGGCGAGATGCTTGACATCATCGATGACATGTTGAAGGCTGTGAAGAATATGACGTAGTTTCTCCATTCCAGGGAAGAACTGGATGACAAAGGGTATTCTATTGGTTGTGTCCTGTGTCTGTCTTCTGAGGAGGTCGTTGCGGTTTTTCACTATAGCACATCAGAACTGACGATCTGAGTGGAGCATCGTATCCCATTCTTATGACAGTGTCTTTCAGCATCTTTAGGTGTCTGTCGCATTCCTCCTCATCTGAACAGATCCTGTGTCTGTGCAGGGCTTGTCTGGAAGGGATGGCTTCTTTAACATGTTTAACGTGGAAGCTTGAGAAGTGCAGCATCATGAGGTTTTCTGCAGACTTACGGTAGAGTGAGGTACTGAGGAGTCCGTCCTGGATGGAGATGTGTGTGTCCAAGAATGAGACTGATTCTGTAAAGTAGTCCATCATGGGATGAAACTTGTAGATATCGTTGTGTAGTCATTTCAATGATTCTTGCCATAAGTCCAGAGGAAAATGTTGTTGATGTATCTGGTGTATAGTGTTGGTTGGAGGTCCTGTGCAGCAAAGAAGTCTTGCTCGAACTTGTGCATGAGAATGTTGGCGTATTGGGGTACAAATTTTGTCCCCTTGGCTGTTCTGTGTGTCTGGATAAAGAACTGGTTGTCAAAGGTGAAATGGATGAATTGTAAGATCGTGTCTGGAAGTTGGCAGTTGGTGCTGAGTACTGAGGTTGTTGCAGCGATGCTGTCATTGTGGGGGTAGATGGTGTAGAGTGCCATAATGTCCATTGTGATGAGGAATGTTCTTAGTTCAACTGGTCCATGGGTGCTGATTTTCTGTAAGAAATCTGTAGTGTTGCAACAGAAGCTGCATGTTCCTTGTACAACGAGTTTCAAGATGCCCTTGACATAGCTGGAGAGATTCTCACACAGGGTCCCATTGGCTGATATGATGGGATGTCCAGGTATCTTGGCTTTCTAATTATTTAGAAGGCAGTCGAAGGCTCCTTGGCAAGAAGTAATCAGGATGAGTGCATAGGGTACTCTGAAGGTCTGGATCAGAGCTCTTGATCAGTCTGTTGAGTTGCTGGGTGTGTTCTTTGGTCAGATCAGCAGGTAGTTGTCTGTAGTGTTCCTGGCTGTTGAATTGTCAGTAGGCCTCTTTGTGGTAGTCAGTTCTATTCTGAATGACGATGGCTCCTCCTTTGTCTGCTGGTTTGATGACAATGTTGCGAATGGTCTTGGGAGCACGGATGGCGTTATGTTGTGCTTGGATGATGTTCTGCACCGTCATATGAGCACAGCTGATGAATCTGCCATTAACTCATCTGCTGATGGCTTGAGCATACATGTCAAGCCTAGTGGACAGGCCCTACGTATATACAGGATTTGCTCAGCTGAGGAGGAACATGAGACACGTAAAGCTTCTGAAAGACACCTTCATAAGAAGGGGATATGATGCTCAGCTCATTGATTGCCAGTTCTGACATGCCATAGCGAAAAACCGCAACGACCTCCTAAGAAGACAGGCACAGGGCACAACCGATAGAGTACCCTTCATTGTCCAGTACTTCCCCAGAGTGGAGAAACCACACCATATTCTTCACAGCTTTCAACATGTCATTGATGATGATGAGCATCTCACTAAGATCATCCTTACACCTCTACGTCACACCTTCAAACAACACCCAAACCTTAAACAGACCATTGTTCGCAGCAAACTAACCAGCCTTCAGGATAACATCGACCACAATACCACACAATCCTGCCATGGCAACCTCTGCGAGACATGTCAGATTATCGGCATGGATACTATCATCACATGTGGGAACCCCACCCAGCACATGCAAAGCAGATACTCATGTGACTCGGTGAATGTTGTCTACCTGATACGCTGAGGTAAGGATGCCCTGAGGCATGGTATATTGGCGAAAACATGCAGACGCCACAACAACCACCAGACAGGAATGTTCCCTCCCAATGGGGGATCAATTCAGTGGTCAAGGATATTCAGCCTCTGATGTTTGGGTAAACGTCATCCAAGGTGGCCTTCAAGATACACAACAACGCAGAATCGTCGAGCAGAAACTGATAACCGAGTTCCATACCCACAAAAATGGCCTCAACCGTGATCAGGTTGTGCTACATGTAACCCCATCATACTGTTCTGTATCTGTAAAATCTTCCTACTGTCCTGTTTTGCCACCATCACCCTGATAAATTATTATGATCTCTCTACCTTAATTAGTGTATTGAGTTTTGGATTACTTGTTACTTTGGTTAGACCCTTGGCAGCCAACTCTTATACGTCTAGGCCCGAAACGTCAGCCTTCCTGCTCCTCTGATGCTGCTTGGCCTGCTGTGTTCATCCAGCTCTACACCTTGTTATCTCATGTTATTCCAGCCATTTGGTTTGTCTCCAGCATGGCCTTATTTTTAATTTTTTGTAATTATTCCTCTGCCTCAATTATTTGGATCATAGGTCAATCCTACATTTACTACTCAGCTGTTGACACTTTACTCACACCATCTGATATTTTTGATCACCTGCGGAGACTTATTATTCAGCCTATTGACATTCCACTCACACCATTTGTATGATCTTTCGATCTCTCTGACCATCGATCTCTATGCCTGTAAATTTGGCGCCTGTATGTCCTTCTTCACTTCACCTGACAAAAGGGCAGCACTGTTGGACTGTAACCTGGTGTTGTGCGACTTCTGAACTTGTCCACTCCAGTCCAACACCGGCACCTCCACATGGTTTAATATGTAGCTGCCTTGTGGAGTTCTGAACAAATGATACAGATATCCATGGACAGCTCCACTAGAGGGAGCAGTGATACTTCTGCCAACTTTGGCTGTATTGCATTTGCTCTCGTGGTATTGTAAATAGAATTACAGAACGTGAAAATCTTATATAAAAATTGAAAGAACTGTGGATGCTTAAATTAGAAACAAAAGCAGAAATTGAGTGACCCTTCAACTGGGTCTCTCAACCTGAAATGTTAATTCTGATTTCTCTCCATGGATGCTGCCAGACCTGCTGAGCTTTTTCAGCATTTTCTGTTTTTGGGTCCATTGAAAATCTTTGACTATTTGAACCTTACTTTGATTGACAGCTTAAATAATTGTAATCTTTTAAGGTTCTTTTCTAAAAGCTTTATTAAAGGACGTTATTTAGCTCAGGTAATATATTATTTATTTTACTTTGCTAGGTGAGCAATGAGTTGGCTAGTTCAATGCAGCATGTAGATATTCTTGATTGTGAATGTTCAGTCTAAACAAATGATATGGAACAAATTTGACTTTAATGTTGTGTCCTAGTGAAATGTGTCATGTTTGCTCTTACTTCTGCTTAATTTTGTTTCTTGATGAAGTTGTTCTGTTGCTTGTTTTTGACGTAAGCTGTGGGATAATATTTTTTAATACTATTCATTGCAAATTTGGGTTTCTGGTTTTAAATTAGTAGCCAGTGGATTTTGTGTGTGTGTGTGTGTGAAGTTAATAATTAATCTGTATTTCTGTAACTCTGGTGATTTCTTTTAAAGCAGTTTTTTTTAGGCTTAGTCTTAGAATTAATGGAATTTTGTGTTCTTTGGTAGAGCTTTATGACCCAACATGATAAATAGGCTCTAGGTTAGCATGTCAGGAGATGTTTTGTTTCAAACAGAAGGAGCACACCCATACCTTTGAGAGGGAGATTATTGTTATTACTGCAAGTTATCTTTAATTCGTCTACTTATTGAGAAATCACACAGATAATCAAATACTGAAACAATTATTTAAGCTTTACTGCATGTAGCAACCAAAATAAGACCCCCCCAAATGAACAAGTTCAGCCTCAAAACCCAATATGGCTATTACCCGACTAATGATGGAATTTAGTGATGATCCAGCCAATAGTGTCTGTCTCTGATGTGTCTAATGTTCGACCTTTTGCACTGTTGTTCTTCGAAGTCCTGCTGCTGGAGAATCATTGGAGTTCAATTGTTATGCACTTTCCTCTTTTTCAAGTTTGTGGTGTGACATTAGAATTAGAATTAGCTTTATTGTCACATGCACTCGAACGATGGTGCCATCGTAGGTACATATTCTTAAGTACAAAATCTTAGGTGGGGGAAAATTGGAGAAATAAAGAAATAAAAAGCCCACTAATACAGATCATAAGAATAAATTAAAAAAGGAAATAAAAAGTTCACAACAACAGTTGTTCCATCCCAGTTCATGCTGGAACCTAGCCTGTAATCTGCGCTAGGCCTAGACTCCACACCTTGCCAGGCTTCACCTCACGGTTTGCGAGGCCGGGAGACTGCTCTGGAATCATTTCGAGGCTGGACGTCTATGCTGGGACTGAAAGACCACTGCGCAGGACTGCCGAGAGACCGCCACGCCGTGCCAAGGATCTGCCACGCCGGGCCGAGAGACTGCCATGCCAGGTCTGTGTTGAGGCTGAGACTCCAAGTCTACATTGAGGCTGGGAGCCCAAGTCCGCACTGAGACCAGGAGTTCAGGATGTCACCAAAAGAAAAAAAAGGAAAGAAAACACAAAAAAGAAGAAAATGAAAGGAAACAGACAGAATGGGCAAGCTCTGGTTGAGGACTCCTACTCTGCTGCCATCTTAGATCTTATATTATCAATAATCCTTAAGATTCTTCCATCCACAACATTGCAATTAATCCTTCAGGACATTCCTTCTGTAGGCAATCCAAATTTTCCATTTGTCACAGGCCAGCAGGTTATCGAGCAGTGTTACCTCCTCTCTCCCGGGAACAAATTCTTTGTTGCTTTGACTCCTCCCTCCCATGGATAGTTAACTACCATGTTGCTTTTAATTGCTTTATAACAGTTTCTCCTTGTCCCTTTTATCTCAGGAAACAGTTTATTCCAGAAAGAGTTCCTGCTGACTCTCTCAGGTTTTGGGGTCATGGATTTGAATCTCACCAGGGCAAATGGTAATGTTTGAATTTAATAAAAACCTGGAATAGAGAGCTGGCCAAAGGGCTACCATGTGGCTTCTGTCAATTGTCACAAAACCTCATCTCGTTCATTAATGCCTTCAGGGAAGGAAATCTGTTGTCCTTACCTGGTTTGGGTGATGGTCATAAAGAGCCCTTTGTCAATTATCAATTGTCAATTCTGATACGTGGTGGTCACCTAGCTTCATTCCTTTGTATTCCCTGTCAATACTAAACCTTAGCTATGCATTTACTTATATAAGGATTTACAGTCGGGTGCATAAAGATTTATTCAGTCCTCTGTTGCTTATGTTTCTTTCATAGCAATTTTAATAGAGCAGAGGGTACATTTATTAATGGTCTTTTGCACAACTGCAGAAATACAAATATGAAAATACATTTTAGTTGTTTTGGAAAAATAACCTATACATTCACAAATATACAGACACGCAATCCTCAGATAGCATCAGTGG
Source organism: Rhincodon typus (assembly GCF_021869965.1). Lineage (NCBI taxonomy): Eukaryota > Metazoa > Chordata > Chondrichthyes > Orectolobiformes > Rhincodontidae > Rhincodon > Rhincodon typus. Next base: position 120,217,326 of record NC_063336.1, on the reverse strand, counting down.
TGGTGAGCTGACCAAGTGCAGACTTTAGGTGAGGCCCAATGCAGACTCAAGGGTCCCGACCTTGAGGTGAATCACAGTGCGGACTCCTGGCTTCGAGGTGAACCTAACGTGGACTTGAGGGACTCCTGCTCTCGAGGTGAAGCCCAGCACATACCCCCAGCCTCGAGGTGAACCCAGTGCAGACTCCCAGCCTTGAGGTGAACCCAGTGCAGACTCCCAGCCTTGAGGTGAACCCAGCACATACCCCCCCGGCCTCGCGGTGAACCGAGCGCGGACTCCCAGCCTCGCGGTGAACCGAGCGCGGACTCCCAGCCTCGCGGTGAAGCCCAGAACAGCCTCCCCGGCCTCGAGGGTGAACCCAGCACATACCCCCCGGCCTCGAGGTGAACCCAGCGCGGACTCCCAGCCTCGAGGTGAACTGAGTGCGGACTCCCAGCCTCGAGGTGAAGCCCAGAACAGCCTCCCAGCCTTGAGGTGAACCCAGCACATACCCCCCGGCCTCGAGGGCGAACCCAGCACATAC
>NC_063336.1:120213710-120216793 GCF_021869965.1 Rhincodon typus | reverse complement strand
GCCTCGAGGGCGAACCCAGCGCGGACTCCCAGCCTCGAGGGCGAACCCAGCGCGGACTCCCAGCCTCGAGGTGAAGCCCAGAACAGCCTCCCAGCTTTGAAGTGAACTCAGTACAGACACGCGTTGAAGCCCAGTGTGGACTAGTCTGCATCGTCTGCTTTTACTTTCTTTTTATCTCTCTTTCACTACTTCAGAAGGATTGTAATGCTGAACTTTTAATATTATTTCTTTATTTTTCTCATTCATACCTAAGATTCAGTACCTAGGCACCGTCGTACCAAGATGGTGCCAGAAATTGCAAGTTTGTGCAGTTTTCACTGTACTCATGTACCCCTGTACTTGAGTACATGCAACAATAAAACCTGATTCTAATTCTAAAGTACCATATTTTGTCATTCTGAGCATGGTAGAATAGAACTTCCAGCTTCCAAAATTATACAATACAGACTTTGTCCCAAAATCTGGTGACCTGGTTCACATGAGTGTAAGTGTGTGTCAGATGTGCACACCCCAATGAAGACCTGGTAATTGCAATGGCTACATTCTGTTTTGAAAACCAGTAAAAGTCCTGGAAGGATCAAAACTATTCAGTGAGTTTTTCTGCACTTTTTAGTGTTTGCAAAGATTTCAAGGACACTGGCAACAACAAATGCTGGAGATCACAGCAGGTCAGGCAGCATCAATGGAGAGAGAGCAAGCTAAGATTTCGAGTCTAGATGACCCTTCATCAGTTGACACTTCATGTCGACGCTGCCTGACTTGCTGTGATCTCCAGCACTTTTTATTTTCAGTCCAGATTCCAGCATCTGATTGATTAATTTATATATTGTCACGCTTACCGAAATACATGAAAAGCTTTGCTTATGAGCGGTACAGGCAGATCACAGCAAGCAAAGGATGTACAGATCAAAATGACTTAGAGGCATACAGGGTTACAATGCAGGTTACATTATTTGAGGCTAGAGAGTCCATTCAACAGTCTGATAATGGCTGCAAAGAAGCTGTTTCTGAACTTGCTAATGTGTGTGTTCAGGCTTCTGTATCTTCTGCCTGACGGAAGAGGCTGGAGGAGATCATTACCAGGGCGTGATGGGTCTTTGATGATGTTGGCCGCCTTTCCACGGCAGTGAGCCATGTAAATGGAGTCCATGGATGGACTCAACCATCCGCGACACATACCACGCCCTCCACCATATTGGAAACTTTCAGTTCCCTGGCCTCCAGCACTTCATCTTGTCTATGGACATGCAATCCCTATACACATCCATACCCCTACCCCCACATCCAGTCCTGAAGAAGGGTAATACCCAAAACGTTGACTTTTCCTTTTCTCCAGATGCTGTGTGGCTTGCTGTGTTCTTCCAGCCTCCTGGTTGTCTACTATGCATGTAAGGTTGGCTTCTGGGATGGTCTGGGCTGTGGACACCACCTTCTGTTGTTTCTTACAGCTCTGGGCAGAGCAGTTGCCAAACCAGGCCATTATGCACCCGGACAGTATGCTTTCAATCTGCAGAAATTGGTGAGGGATCTTATGGACATGCCAAATTTCCTGAGCCACTTGAGGAAGAAGAGGTGTTGTTGTACCTTCTTGACTGTCACATGTATGTGGGAAGTCCAGGACAGGTTGTTGGTATCGTCACTTTGAAGAACTTGATGCTCTTCACCCTCTCAACCTCAGTTCTGTTAATGTAGATGGGACCGTGTTCTCTTCCTTTCTTTCTGAAGTCGATGATCAGTTCTTTAGTTTTCATTGCGCCATGTCACCAAGCCCTCTATCTCCCTTCTGTATTTTGATTTGTTGTTGTTAGATATCTGACCCACTTTGGTGGTGTCATCAGCGAACTTGTAGATGGCGTTCGTTTGGAATTTGGCAACATAGTCATGGGTGTACAGGGAGTACAGTAGGGGACTGAGGATGGATCCCTGGGGGTCTCCAGTGCTGAATATTATTGTGAAGGAGGTGCAGTTATCTATCCTCACTGCGTGCAGCTAAGGGTCAGAAAGCTGAGGATCTAGTTGCAGAGGGCTGAGCACAGACCAAGATCACACAGTTTTGAGATCAGTCTGGATTAATTTGCTCCTCCTTTCAAAGACACAATTGCCCTTTGCTTTGGGGCATCTGCTGGCAGGGCAACAGAATTCACAGCAGTTCAGAATTCTATTGTAATCTGCCAAGATGTTAAAAAGTTAAAAACAAATCCATAGAAATGTGAGAACTCCCCCAAACACAGGAGACATACCCATTGATGTCAGTCAAATGGTTCATTCGTGCCTCACCCCACTGAATGTGTAATGATGACAATGATGAAATCAGATTCTGTCAGTGTTTCAGTGCCCTGTCTGGGGATTGTGCGCTTTTGTACTTATTCCTGTCCTCAACACCAATTGATTGAAGTAATGAATTGCACAATTCTGAGCTTTCTGCTACCATTCACCACCGCGAGTCACTATTCCACACTATCTACAGAATTATTTATTTCATTATAGATAGGGCATGTGAAGTACTTGATTGGATGAAAATGCGGATTGAAGTTCGGATTCTAATGCTATATTGTTGACTCATCAGTCATGAAAATAAATGATTTAATTTATTCATGTTCCAGGATGTAATCAAAAGAAGGCGTATTAAACATGCCCCTCTCAAACTGCTTCTGAAATCTTTGCAGTACTCATGCGCACCCTCTCCAACACCCTGTTCCTGTTCTGTAGCATACATCTTCACCAAATATTGATATATATATATTCCCATTTTTCTGAGGTCGGTTGCCCCAAAATAAGTTGTTCTATCATTCTGATAGTATACATACGGTTCTCCATATATTCAACCGCTCCTATTATTAATCTTTAAAATTGATTAACTGATGTACAATGTTCGCCAACGGTAATAATAATGCCAGATCAATTAAATCAATAGCTTGGCCCTCTTGTGGTGCAGAGGTAGTGTCACCACCCCTGAACCAGGAGTACCTTATTTCAAGTCCCACCTACTCCAGGGCTGTGTAATAACATCTCCAAGATAACAAGGTGTAGAGCTGGATGAACACAGCAGGCCGAGGAGCAGGAAGGCTGACGTTTCGGGCCTA
>NC_063336.1:120176423-120208710 GCF_021869965.1 Rhincodon typus | reverse complement strand
ATCAGATTTAAATTTAATTGGTTTTTGGTATCTAAGGGCCTGGTTTAAATTAATTGGCTAAAATTTAAAAACCTAATGTCGTGGTCAAATGCTGCTTTGCCTGCTAACAGTACAGCCTTTTGATAGAAATGTTTCAATTCAGGTGCTCTGTGCACCTGCAAACCCACAGATATCTGTTTTGAATCTCTAAGTGTAGAAAAAGCACATCATCTTTTAAAGGGATCATGCACTGCTTTCCCCATAGCATTTTACAAATTTCAACGTCCTGCCTTCCAGTCCACAAGTACCCTACCCAAGTGTAGGGGGAGGGAGTCAGGAGTAAACGATAGGTGGGGGTAGAGCCCAAAGGAAGAGAAGAACAGTTGGACAGACAAAGGAGTGGATAACTATCTGGCCCTGGAGGGTTAATAGCTGTTAATGGAGACTGTTAGTGGCTAATGATAGGTAGTGTGTAATGGCAGGCTCTGTGATAACCAGGCCTGGTGTGGGATAGGGGGCTAGGACATGGGAGAGTTCAGGCCCTAAAATTACTGAACTTGATATCGTGTCCAAAAACAAAGTTGCTGGAGAAGCTCAGCAGGTCTGGCAGCATCCGTGAAGGAGAAAACAGTGTTAATTTTTCGGGTCCGGTGACCCCCCTTCTGTTATGAGGAAGGGTCACCGGACCCAAAACGTTAACTTTGTTTTCTCCTTCACAGATGCTGTCAGACCTGCTGAGCTTCTCCAGAACTTTGCTTTTGTTCCTGATTTACAGCATCCGCAGTTCTTTTGGTTTTTATTTGATATTGCAGAGGGCTGCAGGGTCCCCAAGCAGAAAATGAGGTGCTGTTCTTCCAGCTTGTGCTGAACTTCATTGGAACACTGCATCAGGCCAGAAACAGATGTTGGCCAGGGAACAGAGTGGTGTGATAAAGAGGCAGGCAACTGGAAGTTCAGGGATTTTTTTTTTGCGAGCTGAATGTAGATGTTCTGCGAACATCAGTCTACACTTGGTTTCCCCAGTATAGAGGAGGCCGCATTGCGAGCAGCAAATGCAGTAGACTAGTTTGTGCGAAGTGCTGGTTCATCTGGAAGGTGTGTCTGGGCCCTTGGATACTGGGGTGAGAGGAGGTAAACGGGCAGGTGTTGCACCTTTGGCGGTTGTGGGGGAAGGTGCCGTGGGGCTGTGGAGGTGTGCTGGGAGTGAAGGAAGACCAGATGTCCAGGAGGGAACAGTCCCTGCAGGTGTTGCAGGACAAGGGAGGGGAGGGGAATATGTGTCTGGTGGCGTCTCAATGGAGGTCGTAGAAATGGTGGCTGATAATCTTCTGGATCTGGATGCTGGTGGGATGGTAGGTAAGAACAAGGGGAACTCTGTTGCTGTTGTGGGAGGTAAGAGAGGGGGTGAGGGCCAAAGTGTGGGAGATGGGTTGAACCCAGTTGAGGGCCCTGTCGCCAACAGTGCTGGGGAATCCTCGGTTGACAAAGAAGATGGACATTTTGGAGATTCCCTTGTTGAAGTTGGCCACATTGGAACATATGCGATGGAGATGGAGGAACTGGGAGAATGAAATGGAGTCTTTATCGGAATTTCCAACCTGCTGTCACTTGCACCTGGTCCATCTTTGTCTCCTCCCTCCCCTTCTTTGACATCTCTGTTTCCATTTCTGGGGATAGACTGGCCACCAATATCCACTATAAACCCACTGACTCCCACAGCTATCTTGTCCAAACAGGCTTGCACACTGCTTCCTATAAAGATTCTATTCCATTCTCCCAGTTCCTCCATCTCCGTTGCCTATGTTCAGATGAGGCCAACTTTGACAAGGGAGCCTCCGAAACGTCTCCATTCTTGCTCAACCGAGGATTCCCCAGCACTGTTATCAACTGGGCCCTCAACCGGATCTGACCCATCTCCTGTACTTCCGCCCTCACCCCCTCTCTTCCCTCCCGCAACAGCGATAGGGTTCTCCTGTCCTAACCTACCATCCCACCAGAATCCACATCTAGAAGACCATCTGTGGCTCAGGCTTGCTACAGTGTTCCAGCGAAACTTAGCGCAAGCTGGAAGATCAACACCTCATTTTCTGCTTGTGGATCCTGTAGCCCTCTGGATACAATATCAAGTTCAATAGTTTTAGGGCCTGAACGCTCCCATGTCCCAGCCCCCTATCCCACATACCAGGCCTTGTTATCACAGAGCCTGCCATTACACACTACCTATTGTTAGTCACTAACAGTCTCCACTAACAGCTATTCACCCTCCTAGCCAGATCGTTATCAACTCCTTTGTCTGTCCAACTGTCCTTCTCTCTCTTTGGGCTCTATTCTCACTTGTCATTTACTCCTGATTCTCCCACCCTATCTTCTGCATATAAACTGACATATTCCTAGCTATCATCAGTTCTGAGGAAGGGTCACTGGACCTCCAACGTTAACTCTGATTTCTGTCCACAGATGCTATCCGACCTGCTGAGCTTTTCCAGCAATTTCTATTTTTGTTTCTCCTTAGCCAGCCTGGCCTGCATGTGACTCCAGACCTTCATTGTCAGCCAGTTCATTGCCCTGTACAGTAAGCTACCAGTCACTCAGAATAATGAAAAACAAATCAGGCTTATAGAAAAACTCTTCCTGCGTCTCAGAAATTTGCTCCAATAAAATTAGGTGTGTTCACCATAGAAGCAATATAGTATAAATGACCCATAAATATGAGTTAAAACTTGATTTAAAAACCATTTTTGTGGATCATCTTTCTATTCATAGTTTGAAAACAACAGTAGAAATTGAGTGGACTAAATGCTTTGTGTTTTGCAGCTAAGTTAAACAGCGTAATCCCAGTCACTGCTATTAGACCGTAGAACATAGAACAGTACAGCACAGTTTGCGCCCTTCGGCCCACGATGTTGTGCCGACCTATTATCCTACCAAGATCAATCTACCCTGCACACCCGACATTTTACTGTTCTCCATGTGCCTATCCATGAGTCGCTTAAAAGTCTGTAAAGGATCTGACTCCACTACCACTGCCGGCAGTGCATTCCACACGCCTACCACTCTCTGTGTGAAGAACCTACCTCTGACATCTCCCCTATTCCTTCCTCCGATCACCTTAAAATTATGCCCCCTCGTAATAGCCATTTCCACCCTGGGAAAAAGTCTGACTATCCACTCTATCTATGCCTCTCATCATCTTGTACACCTCTATCAAGTCACCTCTCATCCTTCTTCGCTCCAATGAAAAAAGCCCTAGCTCCCTCAACCTTTCCTCATAAGACTTGCTCTCCAGTCCAGGCAGATTCCTGGTAAATCTCCTCTGCACCCTCTCTAAAGCTTCCATATCTTTCCTGTAATGAGGTGACCAGAACTGAACACAATATTCCAAGTGTGGTCTAACCAGAGTTTTATAGAGCTGCAGGATAACTTCACAGCTCTTAAACTCAGTTCCCCTGCCAATGAAAGCCAACACACCATACTCCTTCTTTACAACCCTATCAACTTGGGTAGCAACTTTGAGGGATCTATGGACGTGAACCCCAAGATCCCTCTGTTCCTCCACACTGCCGAGAATCCTGCCATTAACCCTGTATTCCGCATTCAAATTCGGCCTTCCAAAATGAATCACTTTACACTTTTCTGGGTTGAATTCCATCTGCCACTTCTTTGCCCAGCTCTGCATCCTGTCTATGTCCTGTTGCAACCTGCAACCTCCACGCTGTCCACAACTCCATCAATCTTTCTGTCATTGCCAAACTTACTAACCCACCCTTCCGCTCCCTTATCCAAGTCATTTATAAAGATCACAAAATGCAGAGGTCCCAGAACAGATCCCTGCAGCATGCCACTGGTCACCAAGCTCCAGGCTGAATACTTTCCATCTACTACCACCCTCTGTCTTCTATTGGACAGCCAGTTTTGTATCCAGACAGCCAAATTTCCCTGAATCTCATGCCTCCTTACTTTCTGAATGAGCCAACCATGAGGAACGTTATCAGATGCCTTGCTAAAATCCATAAACACCACATCCACTGCTCTACCTTCATCGATGTGTTTTGTCACATCCTCAAAGAATTCAATCAGGCTTGTGACTGACTGGTCTGTAATTTCCAGGATTATCCCTATTTCCTTTCTTGAACAAGGGAATGACATTTGCCACCCTCCAATCTTCTGGTACTACTCCAGTGGACAGTGAGGACGCACAGATCACTGCCAAAGGGGCAGCAATCTCTTCTCTCGCGTCCTACAGGAACCTTGGGCATATCCCGTCTGGCCAAGGGGACTTGCCTATCCTCATGTTTTTCAAAATTTCTAGCACATCCTCCTTCCTGACAACAACCTGTTCAAGCATATCTGCCTGTTTCATGCTGTCCTCACAAACGTCAAGGTCCCTCTCCCTGGTGAATACTGAAGCAAAGTATTCATTAAGGACCTCCGCTACCTCCTCTGACTCCACACACTAGTTCCCTCCACTGTCCCTGATTGGCCCTACCCTCGCTCTGGCCATCCTCTTGTTCCTCACATAAGTATAGAAAGCCTTGGGGTTTTCCTTGATCCTACCCACCAAGATTTTCTCATACCCACTTCTAGTTCTCCTAAGTCCATTCTTCAGTTCCTTCCTGGCTACCTTGTTGACCTCTAGAGCCCTGCCTGATCCTTGCTTCCTCAAACTTAAGTAAGCTTCCTTCTTCCTCTTGACTAGATGTTCCACATGTCTTGTCATCCAAGGTTCCTTCACCTTACCATCCCTTCCTTGCCACGGTGGGACAAACCTATCCAGTACTTGTAGCAACTGCTCCCTAAATAACCTCCACATTTCTGTCGTGCATTTCCCTGAGAACATCTGATACCAATTGGTGCTCCTTAGTTCTTGCCTAATAACATTGTAATTCCCCCTCCCCCAATTAAATACTTTTCCACGCCATCTGCTCCTATCCCTCTCCATGACTATAGTAAAAGTCAGGGAGTTGTGATCACTATCACTGATATGCTCTCCTCCTGAGAGGTCTGACACCTGACCTGGTGCGTTGCCAAGCACCAAATCCAATGTGGCCTCCCCTGTAGTCGGCCTAACTACATATTGAGTCAGAAATCCTTCCTGGACACACTTGACAAAGTCTGCTCCATCCAAACTATTTGCACTTAGGAGGTTCCAGTCTATATTCGGGAAGTTGAAGTCGCCTATGATAACAACCCTATTACTTCTGCACCTTTCCAAAATCTGTCTCCCAATCTGTTCCTCAGTGTCTCTGTTGCTACTGGGGGCTCTAAAGAGAACTGACAATAAAGTGACTGCTCCTTTCCTGTTTCTGACTTCCACCCATACTGACTCAGTTGAGAAACCGTTCCTGCCACTGTGTTATCCAAGTCTCTGTAATGGCCACAACATCGTAGCTCCAAGTACTGGTCCATGCCCTAAGTTTGTCACCCTTATTCCTGACATTCTTAAATTGAAGTAGACACACCTCAACCTGTTGCACTGACTGCCACTTTGCCCTATCAACTGCTTATCCTTTCTCATAGACTGTCTGCTTGCTCTATCTGTCTGTACACTGGCTACCCTATCCTCTGATCTGTAGCTCCAATTCCCATCCCCCTGCCAATCTAGTTTTTACGAAGTAAATCACAACTTGGGACTTTTTTTTTCAGAACTATCTATTTGCCATATAGTAATGGACTCTGAAGATATCCTAGAGCCACTTTTTAAATTGGACCAAACACAACCAATGCATCACCGTAATCACCATTTACAGGTTAGTAACCACAGAACAGTTTTTTAGGTATAAGTGTTTACCCATTTAATATGTTTTCATTTTAGCACAGTTATTAAGTTAAGGACACTCCCAAATAGTGCTACTGCCATTTTAGTTTGTGTGAGTATTTTTGAAAAAGTGAACTGCTGCATACCGCCTTCCTACCCCCTTTCTTGCACCTTTTCTCAAGCAGTCCATAAAGCCTTTAAATGCAAAAGTTATGGGTTAGGAACAAAATCTATCTTCATTAATTTTTTTCTAATAAGAAATTGGTTTTTGTTTGGTATGTCATTTTTTTATGAACATATTACGAGTCCAAAATGGAGGGATAGCTGTACTCTCCCAGAAAATTGTTTATAATTGTAGTTAAATCACATTGTGCTTCTCAGCAATGATTCCCATTAGAATAGAGAATTGTACCTCTAGTGAACCTGAGCTGCTCTTAGTAAATATCCTTGCCTTTTGCTATGGACACCCTCACCATTTGCTGCTCCTTCCTACACTCACCACTTTTTTTTACAGCTTAAAATTGATTACTTTCTGTGGAATGCAAGCAAGGTAAAAAGGAGGTATGAATAAAAACTAGAAATATGTAGTTCATTTTAACCACTGGGCTTAGTTTAAAGTTGAGCTTTGCATTTACGACAATTAATCAACACATAGAACATGGAACATAGAACATTACAGCGCAGTACAGGCCCTTCGGCCCTCGATGTTGCGCCGACCTGTGAAACCAATCTGAAGCCCATCTAACCTACAATATTCCATTATCATCCATATGTTTATCCAATGACCATTTAAATGCCCTTAAAGTTGGCAAGTCTACTACTTTTGCAGGCAGAGCATTCCACACCCTTACTACTCTCTCAGTAAAGAACCTACCTCTGACATCTGTCCTATATCTATCACCCCTCAATTTAAAGCTATGTCCCCTCGTGCTAGCCATCACCATCCGAGGAAAAAGGCTCCCACTGTCCACCCTATCTAATCTAATTTAAAAGTTTCGAACCAATGTGTGACTTTTGCCAACATCTTCATTACTATGGAGAAACCAGAACTAGTAGTGCATTATACCAAGTATCTGCAAACGTTCTGAATGGAATCCCAAAGTGTTACTTGACTAATTTAAAAGCATTGATTCTGCCCTGTTAGAAGCAGGAGTTCATGAAATGTTCATCAATTCCACTTATTCTTTGCACTTCTCGAAGTTGGCTTGCCTTTACACACCTTCCTTAATCAGACTCCTCTGAGATGTCTGCCTTTAGTAATCTCTAATCATTCAATATGTATGTGAAAACAACTTCCAGTTAGTGTTCCTCCACTTCTTATGAAAATGTTTTGCCTTTGCTGAGCATCAATGCTGACAATAGAAATCATAATCTCACCTTTTTAGGAAGCTGTTGACAGAAACATTTCAGCCTCTGTGCACTGATGGACTGGCTTTCATCGATCCAAACGTGCATAACTCAGGGAATTTATCCTTATTTTGGCTTTGATCACCTTCATACTTTTAATGTAGTCACTTTAAAAAAAAGTATAATGCCTGGAAGTGAACAGTTGCTAAGTTCAGATAGTTAATTTAAAAATTACCATAAAGGTGTGTGACATGAATTGAAAAATTGCAGCATTTGTAACGCAATTGTAATTCACAGTTCGTTAACTTGAGGTTTTGTTGTTTACATATTATGTATCTGAACATTATGGATTTTAATTTTCTGAAGGGAGGCAAAGGGGAGGCAATGGTGTAGTGGTATTATCGCTGGACTGTTAATCAAGAGTCCCAGGCAATGTTTTGGGGATCCAGGTTCAGCAGGTGGTGGAATTTGAATTCAATAAATATCCGGCATTAAGAGTCTAATGATGACTATAAATTAATTGTCAACTGTCAAGAAAAACCCATCTGGTTCACTGATGTCCTTTAGGGAACGAAACTGCCATGCTTACCTAGTCTGGCCTACATATGACTCCAGACCCACAGCAATATGGTTGACTCTTAACTGACCCTGGGTAATTAGGAATGGACAATAAATGCTGACCTAGCCAGTGATATCGCATCCTGTGAATGAAAAGAAGAAAACAACTACAAGAGAAAAGTTTGTCATTTTATGTCAGGAAATGTCAAAAAATCTTTCTGTGCAGTAAAACTAGATTTTGATAAATTGTGATGCATATATTTAAAAGGCATCTGGATGGGTATTTGAATAGGAAGGGTTTCGAGGGATATGGGCCAAATGCTGGCAAATGGGACCAGTTCAGATTGGGATGTTTGATCCATGTGGATGAGTTGCATTAAAGGGTCTGTTTCTGGGCTCTATTGCTCTCAAAGCTATGTAATTTGCTTGATGGACATTTCTTATTTTTTTTTTGAGGAAGGTTACATTGTTATAAATATTGTAATGCAGTGGCTAACATTGCATATTTTCAGCAATGGTATTTTAGATCAGACAGTAATTAATGTTTAAAATTACTGTTGGATGCAGTAGTCATTTTCTAACTTTTTTGTTTCCCTATAATAGACTTTACCACTTAGTTACTCTGGGAATCAGCTTGAACTCGAAGAATGCAAGATTCGAGTAGTCCAAAGTACACAAATGCAAAGTAAGCCGGTTTCCTTGTGGACACAGGACGAAGTGTGTGAGTGGCTAAGAAGCCAATATCCAAGACAAAGCTCTATTTTTATAGAAGCTATGTCTGAGCATGCAATCTCAGGTAAGACTTCAGAGTAAGCTAATGTACCTCTCCTAGTACAATCAGAAGTGATTTTTGTTTCTTTTTGCATAGACATGTTTCAGTAACAGCAAAAATTTCATTTTTATTTAAGATTTTCCCTATTTCATCCCTGCCACCCCTTAGGTTTCTAGGCAACATACTGTGAAGGGAGTTGTAGAAATTTGTAAATGTGTTATATTTTAAAGCTTGCCTTGAATGTTTTATCATATAGAAATGCTTCATATGTTTCATATAGTGCAATCAAGTTCATGCATTATAATCTGTGTAATTTATGATGCATTATTAAACAAAATAATGAAAATGGTGTATTTCTATACATCGTTTAGCTGTTCTCCCATGACACACACAGTATCTTCACCTTCATATTGCTTTTGAGCTTGGCCAAGTCTTTTTCTTGGAGTTTCCTGACGATAGGGATGACTACCCTCATCTCCATTTTTTATTCTGTTAATATTGTGTTATTCACAGACAAAAGGTAACTAGAAACTTCCCAACCTAGGTCCAAAGTTTACTTAATTGGCATAATGAGTTCATCATTTACAGGCCATTTAGGAAACTTGTTAATATTTTAACTACCTATTACTTCAGTGCCTTTATTTAATGTTTATGTTTTATTGACTTTGCAAACAAGATATTTGGAAGTGGTTCTTGTTGGATGTGGGCAATGCTGGCTGGGCCAGCATTTATTGCCTGTCCCTAATTGCGCCTTGAGAAGGTGATGGTGAGCTGCCTTCTTGAGCCGCTGCAGTCCATGTGCTGCAGGTAGACTTACAATGCCTTTAGAGAGGGAATTCCAGGATTTTGACCCAGTGACAGTGAAGCAGTGGTGATATATTTCCATGTCAGGATGGTGAGTGGCTTGGTTGGGAACTCACATGTTCCCATGTATCTGCTACCCTTAATAAAAACCAAAAGAACTGCAGATGCTGTAAATCAGGAAAACAAAACAAGTTGCTGGAAAAGCTCAGCAGGTCTGGCAGCATATGTGAAGAAAAAAATCAAAAGGGTCACCAGACCTGAAACATTAACTCTGATTTTTTCTTCACAGATGCTGTCAGACGTGCTGAGCTTTTCCAGCAACTTCTGCTTTCGTATCTGCTACCCTTGTCTTTTTAGATGGTAATGTCTCAGGATCTTTGAATTTCTGCATTGCACCTTGTAGACAGTATATAGTATTGCTATTGAACTTTGGCATTGACCCTCCTCCACCTCCAATGAAGTGGCTGCTTTGTCCTGGATGGTGTCAAGCTTTTTAAATGTTGCTGGAGCTGCATCCATCAAGGGATATGTAATCTGGTGCCTATTGTATTGACAATTATTTTCTATTAATTTTGTGCAGTTTTCATTCAATCCAAACAAGAAATTAATACCAAATTAACTAATTTCCAGTATTAACAAAAACCCACATGGGATGAAGGACGGTAAGAATGGCAATTGTTGGTTATAGGGTGAAGAAGGAAAGGAGGGTCATTGCTTCATTTATACTCCAAATAAAAAATGGGATTGTTATTTTATGGGGAGGGAGATTGGCAGGTTCTTGCACCTGGACGGATCAGACCTAAGGTGATGGCATTGAAAATAGCAGCAATGTAAATATAATTTTCTTCAGCAAATGTAGAGTTGTCAATTTGAAGTGCTTGTAATACATGCTGGAGGTACCAGCAGGGAGTAGATTAACTTCATCATCATTGTAATCTATGAGAGGGAAACATTATTTTGGGTATGATTCTTAAGTTCTTTTATGGTGAGAAGCATCTCTTTCCACAATTAGCTTGTTGCTGGAACACATGTAAGTATGCTAATAAGAACAAATAACATTTGGCCTCCAACTGAAACTGCCTGTTGCTGTGGTTTGTTCTCCTCTCCAAGCAAACTGCACACGTTACAGCAACCCACTGAATTGCCATGAAGGTCAAACATGGTTAAAATGCATGTATTGATTTATTGCTTGCAGTATCGTGATGCAATCAAAATGTACAGGGTAGAGAATCTTTGGAATTTTCTATCTCTGACTGTGGAAACTCAGTTATCAAGCAGGTTTGAGACAGAGATCAAAACGTAATGGGATACAAAATGAAGCAGCAAGATAGTGGACGAAAACACATCCCTCCCTCGTGCTGAATGCTTTCTATGCTCGGTTCGAGCAGAAGGCCAGCGGTGTAACATTACCTGCTTCAACAGCCGAGGATGCACTTGTTTCATCTGTCACTGCTGCAGGTGTCAGGTCGGTCTTCCTGAGAGTGAACGCAAGGAAGGTAATGGGCCCGGGCAGACTCTGCGGCCGTGCATTTAGATCCTGTGCGGACCGGCTGGCAGAGGTATTCACTGACATCTTCAGTTTCTCCCTCCTATATGCTGATGTTATGATCTGCTTCAAGAAGACCACCATCAATGTTGGTACATGCAATATGCCTTAATGACTACCATCCAGTGGCTCTAACTGCCGTAATCATGAAGTGCTTCGAGATGTGGTCCCTGACCAGCCTCAACCTGAGCCTCCCAGCCTGCTTCCATCCCCTGCAATTTGCCTACCGACATAACAGATCCACATCTGGACAACAAGGACACCCATGTCAGACTCTTACTCATTAACTCCAGCTCCACCTTCAACACCATAATCCATTCCAGACTCCTCTGCAACTGATCCTCAGCTTCCTCACCCATCGACTGCAATCAGTGAAGATAGACAACTGCGCCTCCTCCACAATAAGCCTCAACACTGGAGCCACCCAAGGATGTTTTCTCAGCCCCCGACTGTGCTCCTCGTACACCCAGAACTGTGTTGCCAAATTCTGAACAAATGCCATCTACAATTTTGCTGACAACAGGAGCGTGATAGGATGCATATCAAACAACGATGAATCGGAATACCAAAATGAGATAGAGGGCTTGGTGTCATGGTGCAATGATAACAATCTCTCTCTCAATGTCAGCAAAACAAAAGGACTGATCATTCCTTTCAGGAAGAAAGGAGGAGGACACGCCCCCATCTACATCAACAGAGTGGGGATTGAGAGCGTCAAGTTTCTAGGAGTGATGATAACTGATAACCTGTCCTGGGCTTCCCACTTAGATGCGATGGTCAAGAAGACAGGACAACACCACCTCTTCCTCAGGAGGTTTAGAAATTCAGCATGTCCATAAGGTCCCTCATCAACTTCTACAGATGCTCCATAGAAAGCATACTGTCCAGGTGCATAACGTCCTGATACGACAACTGCTCTACCCAAGACTGTAAGAAACTACAGAAGGTTGTGTGGACAGCCCAGACCACGATGGGAGCCAACCTGCCATCTGTGGACTCCGTTTACACATCTTGTTGCAGAAAGGCTGCCAACATCACCAAAGACTCCTCCCAACCCGTTAATGCTGTCTAACAACCTTTTCAGTCAGGCAGAAGATATAGAAGCTTGCACACATGCACCAACAGGTTCAAGAATCACTTCTTCCCTGCTGTTATTAGACTGAATGGACTGTCTAACTTCAAGTAATGATCTTGTTTCTGTTCTTGCTTTGCGCACTTCCTGTGCAGTGTAACCTGTATGCCTCACTCAATCTAAGCACCTTAAGTTGTGTACATCCTTGCTTACTATGATCTGCCTGTGAAACAAAGCTTTTCACTGTACTTGGGTCCATGTGACCACAATAAATCAAATCAAATCAACAAATTTGAAATTAGTTTTATTGTCTGACCACAGCCTTAAATTACCTTCACTGAGTACAGAAGGGTAAAATATCATTAAGACTTGCATAATAGACTTTGTTAGCTGCTTGACCATATCGGGATTACTTTTTTACTCTTTGGCCGGTGGGGTCCGGAGCGGAGGCGACTGCTAGTTGGGAACCGGTCAAGCCCAATAAGATCACATAGACATTACGGCCTTTCTATAAGGGCTTCTATCATTTTTATTTTTATTTCTTATTTTCCTAGCTTATACAGACAGTTCTGCTATAATGTGATAGCTGCATTTCTGTGCAACATTGCGTTATAGAAAATCGTATTATAGAAATGTTGGGGCCAATGGAAAAAGCAGGGTTGGGGCAGACCACCAAAAAAAAAATCACTCAGAAACCTAACAAAAGGATAGCACAGTTTGAATAAATGTTTAAGTCCTATCTAATAATGAAATAAAAGTAGATTTAACACCTTACTTTGAAAAAAATGTCAAGATGACTTGATGGGGGAGGAGGTTTTGAGGTTACTGTGTTGTTAATGCAGGGGCTGAGGGTCGTCGTCGTCATCATCATCATCACCATCACCACCTTCAGGTGCAGTTGTGGTTGCAGGGTTAGGGTGAAAATTAGTTAGTCTAGAAGTGGGTGGCTGTGCTCCATTGTCTTCTGATTGTTTCTTGAGGGTCGGTTTAAAAAAAATACAGTTTTTGCTGCTTTGCCCTTCTTTCATGAAGAAGCTGTTCATAGGGTGCCAAATGAGATCTTATTCCAATAACTGCTACTCTGCTGCGTTCTGCATTGTAATCATTGTCCTCTAAGAGCTGCTGCAACTGCTTCTCCGTTTTGCTCAGGATAGAAGACAAAACAGAAGTGGAAAGCTCTCATGGTGCTGTATCCTGGATGACTTCTTCATTTCCAGCTTCCATGTCCCCCTCAGCGACAAGTTTTTGTAGATCAGCTGTAGAGAGGTCATCACACTGGGACTCAAGCAACTCTTCAACAACATCACTACACTTCTTCAAATGCAACTTGCTTTGCAAGATCAGCATAATGTTCTTTGATTCTTGGGAGCTCCTCTGATGGATCAAAGCCTTTAAAATCTTTCAAAGAAAATCTGGGAGAAGCTTCTGCCAAACTGCATGCAAGCAATCCTTACTGACATCACCCTAGGCCTCCACGATAATGTCAATTGCATTCTTGATGTTAAAGCTCTTCCAAAATTGAAGAACACTGTCCTTGCTGCCCAAAACTATCGTATGATGCTGACGCAGAGACTCTTTTGGTGCTAACTTTGCGGATGCTCAGGACAAAGCCTACAAAATGATCATGAGATGTCAACGCATACTCCTCTGCACACCGATGGAATCGCGTTATAGCCAACACAAGTTCCCATTTTAGAGATAGCGTTCCCCTATTCATCAGTCGTGTTATAGCCAGTTCATGTTGCTGGAACACGTGTTATAGCAGAGCCGACTACTATATATATCTGTAATGTAGTGGAACATTTTTTTTATTTTCTCTTTTTTTATAGCTAAGATTTATACCGAGGTACTTTATACTTAAGATGGTACCGTGTTGGTGGCATTGTACACTTTTCACTGTACTTTAGTTCTTTTGTACTTGAGTACATGTGACGTAAGCTTAATTCTATAAATCGAGTTTTTAAAAACATGCAGTGAGGATGCATACATTTATAGATTATGAGAGCAACAGCGTCTGGACTTGGGTCATGGTGTTTTCTTCAGTACACATGTAGAAGCTGTGGCTAGTTGCTGGAGAAGTTTGGAAGGATGCAGTGCTATCTCTCAGCCTGTAGGAACCAGAGCTTGGAGCAAAAACAAACACTCTGTCTCTCTCAGTGGAACAGTTTGAAAGATCATGACAAAATTTCAAATATCAGACCTCCTTACTGTTTCCCATCTGAATCTGAAACCTGGTTTGAAGATTTCCCATCATTCTTTAACCATTTCAAAGAAAAGGATATTATCTTCCCTTTTCGGAGGTGCAATGACTACTAACCAACCTTTCACACCCAGAAGCTGTTCAGCTCTCTGGGAACCAGTCAGAATTTTGGCAGGTGGAAGGTCTTTGTCATTGATAATCAGTCACTATGCCACAGTCCAATCAGATACTTGTCACCAGCCAAATCGCATTTTGTATACTAAAATAAAGCAAGGATCTGCGGAAACTGGAAATCCCTAACAAAAGCAGAAATTGCTGGTAAAACTCAGCAGCTCTGGCAGCGTCTGTGGGAAGAAAGCAAAGTCGTCGTTTTGAGTCTGATGACTCTTCATCAGAACTGTTAGCAGTTAGGAAAAAGTGGTATTTATGCTGAAGCCAAAATTGCGAGGGATGGAAGGAAGAGGTGAGCGGAGAGGTGGAGATGGAGTCCAGAGAGAGAGAGAGAGGGAGAGATGTGAAAGGGGTAAATAAACAAAGATTGTGGATGCTGGCCATTCCTGTTGCAGGTCTGCTGCAATGTTCTAGCAAGTCTCAGCGTAAGCTTGAAGAACAACATCTGATTTTCTGCCCGGGACCTTGCAGCCTCTAGGATTCAACATCGATTCCATCTTCCATTTTTTTTTTACCCATACCACATTCGGTCTTGTTATGACACGGGTTGCTTTTAGCACAGTCCCCTTTCTCTCAAACTGCTAGGCCTGTTATCATATACGGGTTGCATCAGTAGAGCTCACCCATTTTCTCCTACTCTTAATTCTTATCACTTGTGGACAGAAATCAGAGTTAACGTTTTGGTTGAGTGACCCTTCCTCAGAACCAGTTCTTCCCACAGATGCTGCCAGATGTGCTGAGCTTTTCCAGCAATTTCCATTCTTGTCTTTTTTTCTGTCCTAGCCTGGTTGCATAAATAACATTGTAACCAGTGCTTGGTAATCAGTAACCTTTTTAAAAAGTGTAGCAAATATTTACACAATCCTTCGGTTTTCAGAACAGTCCTTTTCACATTTTTAGCATTAATGGTACAGAAAAATAAAAAGATCTAGTTCTTACGATTCATCATAAGCAAGCCTATAGGTAAAGCAACCAGTTAAGTGAAATATTATGTTGGCCCTCTTCTTGCAAGAGGGTTTCAGTACACAAGTAAGGAAATCTTACTGCATTGATGAGATATACTTGCTGCGGAGGAAGTGCAGTGAAGGTCCAACAGACTGATTTCTGGAACAGCAGATTTGATATGTGAAGAGAGATTAGGGCAACTTGGCAATGTGACAAGGCTAGACAGACTGAATGCAGGATTGCTATTTCCCCTATCTGTGCTGGTCCCAAACAAGTGGCCACAGTCTCTGAAAACCTGGTTTGAGATAAGAAATTTCCTCATTCAAAAGGGTGCTGAACCTGTGCACTTCTCTATCACAGAATGCTGTGGAGTTGAAGTAGCTACTGCAAGAAAGAAATAGATTTCTAAACTATACCAACTGACTGTGCAAAATATTCAACGCAGTGTACAATGTTAGGTGTGATTCTGCAAGTGGACAATTTTTGCTGGATAAACTAGAGTATGCGAAGAATAACACCGATAATTTTGGATTGTCAGTTGGGCTCACAGATTAAGCATTTGCATGTACTGTAAGCTACATACATTATGAGATGGCATTTCTTTGAAGACAGAATGGACATGTGAAGTTTCACGTCAAAGCAATAGATTGCAGTCATTTGCTGGTTTGTTTCTCAGACTAATGCCTTAACCAATCAACGTGAACCCACGTGGTTTGAAATTGGAATAAACCTGGCAGTTTAACTGTTAATCAACATTAACTGCTGCATTCTCCAGAGCATTGCCTCTAGAAATCAGAGTCCACTTTTCAAATAGTTAGCAGCCTTCTTTCGTGCAGCATAAATGTTGGTTTTCTTTATTGGTATTCTTAAGAATTGTCCTAATGAGTGCCAGAGTAAAACCTTTGACAAAATATGCCTTTTCTTCAGCATTAATCTAATTAGAGATAGAAGAAAAGTATAATGATGGAGGATGTGAAATGCTATTGAGAAGTAATTTCTGCCTCCAGTTACTGGTCAGATTCTGTGTCCAATTATGAAGAAGGGTCACTGGACCTGAAATGTTAACCCTGATTTCTCGCCACAGATGCTGCCAAACCTGCTGAGATTTTCTAGCAATTTCTCTTTTTGTTTGGGATTTGAACTTGCCATTTACCTTTGACAATTCCCATAAGGTCAGGACATAATGTCTTCTCTGCACACACGTGGAACATGTGTAATCAAATGGTCCCCATACTCATTTATAGCCAGGTACTTGGCAGCCTGAGTATTTCAATTGTGATCGATATGTAAGTTGTACCGGAGGGACTAAGATTCATTATAACTTTAGAAGAAGAGCAATGAAAGTCCTAATAAACATGACATAAGCACCATTTTTTTCCCGATTTCCTCAGTTTCTTACACTGTGGTTCTGGGGACAATCCGGAGTCGGGTGCAAGAGCTGTACTCTTTTGTTTCTGACTCTTAAGCAAATGTTTTTTCTTGGAATGCAAGACAATGAGTTTAGATAGTAGAACATTTGATGGATATGGCGTATATGATGTGAAATACCAAATCTCCTGATATTTGGTACATTTAAAAATATTGATGATATATTAACATATCAAGGGATATGTGGATGATCCAGGAAAATAGTGTTGAAGTACAACACCAAAATTATCTCAATGAATGATGCAGTTGGTTCATGGAGCTGAATGGCCTACTCCTGCTTTTATCTCTCGTGTTGTTGTGTTGAAGATTCATGATTCATGATTATTTGTTAACTTACATTGTAAAGTGAAGGCAAAATGGATTTTGGTTTTCAGTTTTGTGAGGGTCTGACTTTTTTGAAATGTTAGAAAGTAATTTTGAACATTGAATTCAAAACAGCATTTACAAAAAGTCATATGATTTTAGCTGATGACCAACGTGCCACCAAGAAATAATTGCTAAGTTGTTTATTAATTTGAGTTTTATAACCAGCAGAGAGAGAACCAGAAGCAGATTCATTAAGGGAGAAGAGACATAACAGCAAAGGCACTGTAATTATGACTCTCCAAGTAGTCAGGGATAGGGAGTATCTCCAAATCAGTGAAAAGGGTGCTTCAGAAACGAAGGCTGTGGAAGTGTCATAGAAGAAGAAATCCTAGAAGGCTGTTGAGGCCACATTAATTAACGTAAGCTGAGTGAGAAGTTTGTTTTAATAGTTTAGGGGAGAGACATTGAAGAAAATAAGAAAACAGTATCTTGTGAATGTGTAGAAATTTGCTGAAAAGAAACCGGTTACAGTTGTGCTAGTTGAGCAAGAGCTTCAGTGTAGATATATGGATGACTCCTAATTGAAGTTTGAGTGCCTTTTAGGGTATTGCTGAGATAAAATGGATGAATCTTCTGATGCTTGTAATGAAATTATTCTGATAATGCTCATATCGGGGGAAAAATCGGTTTTCTTTTTGTGCAATAAATGTTTGTTCTTTTGCTAAAAATACATTGGTAGCCTCTTGTGAATACGTTCAGAGACTGATCTCCTCTAACCAAAAATAAATTTTGGTCTACCAAGCCAGGTTTCAGTATAGAATATGACTTGTCCAATATAAACATCAGCTTGGATCATAATAAGATCATGTTCTTATATTTGTATAGTTCTGTTGAAATTGCTGACTAGCTACAGCCTATTTTGGCAGTATTTAAACCACTTGCACTAATAGTTTTAAAAAAGACCTGTTTGTAGTGCAGATAAGTGTGTTTTATCTGTGTAATTATCTAATAAACCTCAAACATTGTAAAGCATTACAGTCTTTCTCATGCACCTAATGTAGGAAATCAGATATGAATTTATCAACCACAATTTCTTTCTGGAGGTTTTAAGACTATACTGATCAATAATGAGTGTCAGGCCTTTGAGTTCATCAGTGATTACTCAGAATGCTGACTCTCAATGAGACATACCAACCTGCCCATGCACTTCATCCAGGATATGGTTAGATGTTGTTTACCCTTTCCAAGGTATGCCCTTTTGCATTGGCAGCTGTTTTGGGCCTGAATTCTTCTTGTGTAATTTTTGAGATTGGTCAAGTTGATGATAATGACTGAGTTTTATGTGTATGTTTTCCATTCAGATGTGATGTTGTTATGCATTATTTTAGCAGGTAGCCTGTAAGAAGAAAATTACAGAATGGTATCTCTCGCTAGCATCATTTGCTCATTACTTGAACATACTCGTTCGTTCTCAGGTTAGGAAGTAATTTAATGCTCACAATATCAGGGTGCATAAGTTTTCAACTAAAACCGAACTAAGTAACAAGATATAGCTTTTATAGACTGTCAATGACCTAGCTTCTAGTCTCAAAAGATTAAAGCACTGAGATGGCAGGACTAGATTCTTCAAAACCTTTTGATAATGTTCCTAATAAAAAATGTCTTGTCCAGACTTCTGTACTATGGATTATTAAATTAAATCTGGTGCTTATGAACAGAAGACAAAGAGTGGTGTGTGTGATGGGGAATCATCCAGTCTTAAAGATGGAATTTTTTTGGAATCTTTGTTCATGTGTCACAAAAGCATGCGTGCAACTATTTGCGGTTGTTTGCATGGTTTATGGATCAAGGAAAACTGACGGTAATATCAATTTAGTACAAGATAATCTTCTAAAAATGAGATGGCATTCAGTACCAAAAATGCTGTGCTAATATCATTACCTGCTAATATTGTCCATCAGCAGGTAGTTTTATTTTCTATACAAATTTTCCTCTAACATCCATATCTGTGAGTTTATCTTAGAATCTCCACTGAAGGTTTTACGTCTAGAAGATAACATCAAAAACAAATATGGCCCTTGGATTTCTGAGGTGGAATCTTTGGTATTACAAGAAAACTGTTAGTTATAGCTTGAGACATTTGTTCATCCAAACTTGGAGTGTGCCAGTTGTGTGCGGTTATCCTGCAAGGGCAGTGATATAAATAAAGTCGAAGTGAATTGTTATGTAAACTTACCAGTTTCACCTCCTTCGACGGGAATCAAGGATTACATGAGGAATGTCAGATCAGCTGTGATCGTATCGAATGGCAGAGCAGGCTCAAGCGGTCGAACAACCTGTTGCTGTTCCTATTTCCTATGGTCTTCATCAAAGATTTGGAGCAGAAACCACTACAGGAAAGGAGGGAGAAAATTAAGCTATGTTTTAAAGACAATCTTTCTTCCCAAGCAGAATCCCATGATAGAAAACACTGCCAAAGAAATGGGCAAAACCCCATCACTTGAACGCATTAAAAACTCATTTTTAGAATATCTCAATTTACATATTTTTATAATCAGGACTACGATGGTTTAGATAAAACTACCCAAAGAAATATTGATGAAATAGAGATGTTGGTTTGTGATGCTGACACAATGAAAGCAGAAAGAATCGCAAGGAAGTAAAGCATATACAATGATCACTTGCATAATCTGCTTTTCATCTCGTCATTTTACCAAAACGCACACAATAATAAAATACCATGCAAACACATATTAAGAACATGTAACTTAAAAATTTGAACACTGTGGACAATTAATGACACCACGCAAGAGCTTCATACTGTGGTTATTGGTATCAAGACATCAGTGGTGGACCTGTCACTGCTCGGGAAGCATGACAGGCAAACTGTGCTGTCCTCCTGGAGCGGGAGGGGGTGGTCTCTTACCAAAGGCCTTCAGTGTCTGAGGGATTTTTTTTTTAGTGGGGCTAGGGTGACTGCAGCTGAGTGCCCCCTAAATCCATCCAATCCCTCCTGTAACTTTGCGGGGATTGGGTTACTTCTTGGTCCTGGACTTTCTGATATTCCCTGGTGATGCAGGTGAACAGAAGAGCTGCTGGCCTTAACTGATCAACATTTCTGGGTTGGTGGAATTTCTACTTTCAGGGTCCTCAGGCCAATGGCAGGCCTTTCCAGTGGAGGCAAGATAAGACATTCACTGGATCTCCAGCTAAGTCCCTAATGCTCTACAATATCCCCACAGGGCAATAAAATTCATTGGACAATATTAGTCTAGAGGATCAGGAATAGCTGTAATTGTTCTTTCTCCTCACGCATGTGCACAGACGAAGTTGAATTTT
Organism: Rhincodon typus; assembly: GCF_021869965.1. Lineage (NCBI taxonomy): Eukaryota > Metazoa > Chordata > Chondrichthyes > Orectolobiformes > Rhincodontidae > Rhincodon > Rhincodon typus. The sequence continues at coordinate 120,188,488 of NC_063336.1, read as the reverse complement.
TACTGTTAGTAGCAAAGGTTTATAAAATGCCAATGCAATCCAGCTTGTCCCAGCACACACTATATACCTGGTGCAGAATAATTTAATATTTAAAGGTTAACTAGACACTTGTAAATCTTATGTGCCTGTTAGTTTTTTTATGGTCAATTTTCAAATATCCTGATGAGAATCCATATCCTTTATGAACAAAAATAAAGTTGCGGGAAAAGCTCAGCAGGTCTGGCAGCATCTGTGGAGGAGAAAACAGAATTAACGTTTTGGGTCCGGTGACCCTTCCTCCTTTTATGATTGTTTATATCCCTAACTGTTACAGTGTTTAGGGTGTAGTTAGATCCTTACATTGTATTTTGTTTTTTTTTTTACTTTTTTCTCTTGTTTACATGGCTGGTTTCCTTTATAACTTATTCTATCCAGGCTTGTCATGTTGACAGATGTCTAATGGTTGTGACACTAGAATACCCAATTATTTTGCATGGCTGTATGCATATGAGGATTTTGTCCTGGTTTTTCAGAGACTGTTTCCCCAGAATTCAGCATTAGTCCTCCAGATTCTGAGAAAGTCTTGTAGCAATAAATGTCAGGGTTCAGCGCACATGCAGTGCCCCACAATTCACCAAAATAAGTCTACTGACACTTACTATTAGTATGGAAATCACTGGTGAATAAGTGATATTTCATGGGATGTTGACTGTCATTGATTTATAAACTTGGGTTTTAACCTTGTGGAAACAGCAACACACTCTAACTTCATTAACTTTAACAAAATTATACCACTTACTATATTCATTGCCTATTAAATGGTCAACATGAAGGTAGGTTTGTCAGCTAAAGTTAGGCTAGTAGTGTAAATATCTCGTATTGAGAATATCTGCGTTCCTGCAATACCAATCAAACTATCCATTCAGGGGAAAAAAAAATTAAAACTCTTTTTCATTAAAGTGGAATATCTTCCCTTAAAGTGGTAAATTGTCCTTGAAAAAGCTTCCTCTTATTATCAATAACATAATATTTATTTTCAGGCTGATTTGGTTTTATTTTACCTTGTTTCTCTGTCATTTCTCAGTCTATTATCAATCTTTAAATCTTATTAAGGAGGCAGATTGGTCCCATCATTCACATGGGTCCCAGATACCCCATTTCCCTCATTGTACTTTTATCAGCCATACACTTGGAAAGAAAACATTTTTGAGCTGGTGTGTGAGGGGTTAAAGAAAATCAAATTGACCGTGCAGCTGCAGTAAATTCTAGGCCAACATATTAAATACTACTTAATTGTTCACTTCAGTCCTGAAGTCCTGAGACTGATTTTTAAATTTTATGCAAAGACGAAATGGTGTTCAGGAGTTCTGGGAAAGAATTTTTTAAAAAATTCATTTATGGGATGAAGGCATTGCTGGCTAGGCCAGCATTTTTTGCCTATCCCTAATTGCTGAGAGTCTGGAATCACATGTATATCAGACCGGGTAAGGATGGCATTTTTTCTCCCTAAAGGACATAAGTGAACCAGATGGGGTTTTCTGACAATCGAAAATGGATTCATGTTATCATTAGACTCTTAATTCCAGATTTTTATTGAATTCAATTTCCACTGTCCACTGTGGCAGGATTCGTACCTGGGTCCCCAGAACATTACCTGGGTCTCCAGTAGACCGTTGCCTTCCCAAATGGGGATTGGGATCTTGTAGAATCAGCAGTGAGATATGGAGAATTGGGAGAATACTTCGGTGTTAGTTGGTGCAGCAATGATGACAGGGAGGACACGAGACATTAGGATTGGAAATTATTAAGTAGGAATATGGAAAGGGATTGAGAGCACTATTCACAAATACATGGTCATGGTCATGGTCATTTCTCCAGGAGTGGCTAACTATGAGGGATTGGGAACAACAATGATCTTTTAAGAAGCAGTAGGTACTCAATGAAGTGAATAGGTAAATCTGGTAATAGGGTGAATGGGTAGCAGACCAGTAGAAGTTGATTGATTTATGTTTTCTCAGGCTAAGAAATCTATCCATTGTCCTAAGAGTTCTGTCACCCTGTGTAGCTGCTATCATCTCTAAACCTAGTGTTGACAACTGGGCAAAATGCAACAACTGGTTGTTCAAGGGAGCATACAGATGGAGAACAGACTTTAATACTGTTTCTGAACAGTGGTTGATGACGCAGTCTGTAGGACTAAATTTGTATTCGAGCTAATGTGGACATCTCCATTGCCAGGATTAAATTTTGCGCAAATCCTGAATGCTGTTGTGACTGGTCACCCCCTGCCACCTTCATGACGGCCAATTCCCCTTGTCTCAATTGCAACTCTCTCTTTTACAGAAGTACGCAGGCTTTTGTTTGATTGAGAATGGTTTCAGGTTAGATGATGGTCTGTGTATTGTGGTTCAAAGATTTAGATTTAGATTTAGATTTTATTGGCATGTGTACTCAAGTACAGGAGTACAGTGAAAAGTGTGCAAAGTCACCGTTCTCCGGTGCCATCTTAGTTTACAAAAGGCAGGATTAAAAACAGAAGCACAAATAAAAGAAACAGCCGGAAGGAAAGGAAATGCTCAGATCACTCCTAAACCCCCTACACCTTGCCCCCTCCTGCTGTGAGTCCTTGTTGCCAGAAAAACAAAACCACAAAGTTCATCCCTCAGTCTGCGAACACTCAAGGGCCCAGAACTATAGAATCCCTACAGTGTGGAAGCAGACCATTTGGCCCATCAACTCCACTCTGACCCTTTGAAGAGCATCCCACCCAGACTCAGTCCCCTACCCTATCCCTGTAACCCTACATTTCGCATGGCTAATTCACCTATCCTGCACATCCCTCGACACTAAGGGTAATTTAGCACGGCCAATCCATCTAATCTTTGGACTGTTGGGGGGAGCCAGAGCACCCAGAGGAAACCAATGCAGACACAGAGAGAGCATGGAAACTCCACACAGACTGTCCCGTGAGGGTGGAATCGAACCCAGGACCCTGGTGCTATGGTACACTGCTACAGCAGGAACACCACCGCCTCTGTCATTAGTACCCGAGCCTAGCCATGATAATGAGCTGCAATGCTACTACTGGCACTGTGTCACCATTCTTCTGCATAATCTTGCTTCCATCGATTTCATCGCTGGCACATGTCTGCTGAAGCCACCGGATGCTGAACTGGGCTTAAACTTGATACTGAGCCCACTGTGCCGAAACAACCAGTGCAGCCTCCTGTCTTATGTTACTGCTGCTGCCACCTCCTGGGCCCATTCTTTTGGTCCATTGTAGGCAGCAATGGACTGAGGGACCTGTTGTTTATTTTAAACATGACTGGTACCCACTCCATATGGCTAAATTTTAGATAAAATCAGGGTCGCCTTAGTTTCCATGTTCTTTTAATAGCTTGACATCATGTTCTTAAAGGGACACTTCTGGCCCTCAGAAAACTAATAGATTTTGTATTACATTTCTGCCCTTTCAAATCATCTCATTTGGCATGAAGAATTTCACAGAGAATGCATTTATTGATGCATGTGTAATTCCTTCTCTGTGTCGACAGTAAGAGTCAGGGTTGTAAAGAGTTGAATAATTTAGAACTAAACTGCCGAAGTTGATCATTTAGTTCATGCAAGGCTACTACAATTGAAAGTCAAAACGCAATTATGATTAAAACCCTGTATGGCCTATTCTGATGAATGTGGGCAATAAACTGCATTCAGATGAAGGCTGTGTGGAAGATAAATAATTTAGCTTTCTTATGCTTTTCTGTCCTGAATTACACTTGGGGCTGACACTGACCAATTATTGCCCCTCGCTGTTCTATCTGAACAATGTGCCGTCTTGATATTCTGCAGAATTTAACTTGCTGTACAGATTCAGTCTGAAACCAAATGATCTTTGTACTGGAGAGGCCTAACGTTCATTACTTGCTGTGTTCAAATTGTATCGCCATTCTTTTCAATCAGTTCAGAATACAAATTGCATATTTTTTTCCCCTGAGGTTTGCATTTTATTTGTTTATAAGCAACTTGTTGCCAAAATGTTAATCATTTTTGCAGGTACATTTTTATAAAATGGCTAGAATCCTGGTTAAAAAAAAATCAACATTTATAGTTGCTAATTATTGACTAAAACTTTTTTTACCTTAGATGTTTCTAACAAAAATGTTGAAGAAAGTTTACAGTTTGTTTTTTAAAAACGTTTCTTAATCTGGTTGTAGATAGAATTTTCATTAACTAAAATATAATTGCTTGGAAATATTTACAGGGTAATGAATAAGTTATAATCAGGTTTCATTTCCTATGTAATGATACTGTTCAGATGTTGTCATTTATAAACAAGTAAAACCATCTAAATTCATTATCAACAGGGCGTGCTTTGTTAAGACTCACTGCTGGAAAGTTGAAACAAATGGGTATTGCTCAGGAGAGCCATCGTCAATTACTACTTAAGGAAATACTGCAACTGCATATACGAGATGATGTGGAAAGTCTTGCTTCTGCCTTCGCAGGTATAATTCAATCAGAACTTTGCAGCTTTTTTCTTTCTTCGTTACAATAAATTAAAGCCCCATCAACAAATGTTTTATGCTTGGGTATAAGAATGTGATTGTGTAAACATGGCTTCCTGATGCTTTTAATTAGATTTTTAAAAACTTTAATAATATCAGGGATTTTTGACTTGAGAGACAATCTTGATATTCTTGATATTCTTTAGGCCAAAACAGTCAGTTTTCTATTATAATAACTTATTTTGATTTTCTGCCAAGCTATTCTATCACATTCCTAATGTGTGCCTTATAGATAATCTTTTGGGAGATGAGTAGCGTCATTTGCTGCAGCATATCCATCCTCTGTTCTGCTTTTGTTGCATCAGTTAAGTTTCTGGTTAGTGGTCATCCCAGGTTGTTAATGTGGGAAGCAGTGAAAATTATTCTTTTGTCAGTGGAGGTGGTTAGACTGTATTGTCATAAATGATCACTATCTGGCACTTACATGGGAAAAATGATACTTGCCACTTATCAATCTAGGCCTGAATAGTGTCAGGTTTATGCTGCATGTAGGGATAGACAGCTTAAGTATCTGAGGAGTTGCTGATGAAACTGAACACTATGTAATTAATCAACAGTTGATGGATGAAGCAACTGAAGGCTGCCTTGAGAACCTTTAGCAGCAATGCCCTGGGGCTCAGATGTGGCAACATTGATGATCAAACTTATTTGTGCTTTCCAAAATTCCTTTTTAAGTTTCCCCTTGTACATTCAGTACTCCTCTATGGCTTCTGTTGTTTTGAGCCCTCAATGTGTGCTATAAGCCTTCCTTTTTCTCTTTATATAATCATGCATATCCCTTTATATCCAGGGTTCACTGAATTTGTTGGTTCCATGCTTTACCTTTATTGGAACATGCTGGCCCTGTGCTCCTCTTGTTTTCTTTTTGAGTGCTCCCATTGGCATGGATTAAACTAAAAGTATCTGCTCCCAGTCCATTCTGGCCAAAGCATGCCTGATCTTCTTAAAATTGGTCTCCCACCCCAGTTGCGAACTTTGATTTCAGGGCCATCCTTCTTTTTGTTAACAATCTTGACTGTAATGAAGTTCTGCTCACTGACTGCAAAATGTTCCTGCCTTGATACTTCAACCACTTGTTTGACTTCTTTACCTAAAATTAACATAAGATTTAAAGACAAATTGCAAAGTAAAATCTGTGGAATGTTCTAAGTGTTGTCTCATTGGTAATCAAACAAAGTTATCATAATTGTTTCAACCAAATGATCATATATCCAAGTCCTTTTCTTTTGAGCTTTTAAAAGTTTGTTCATTAATATTTGTTCATTGCTAATGGTTTCTGTGGTAGGGACCATTAGGATTGGTTAGAGTTAGCATTATTCTCCATTAGTGTCAGGGTTAAGGTTAGGGCTAGGTGTTCGGGTTCGTCTCACCTGCGATGGTTAAAGCAGAGCTGATCTCACCTGCGACAGGATTAGGGTTAAGGCCGATTGGGTTATGGTAGAGAGAGAGTGGGGGTTAGGATTAGGCTGTGATAGAGTTAGGGTAGAGCTAAAATTAGTGTTAGAGGTTAGGTTTAGTTCAGGGTTAGGTGGGGTTAGTCTCCGATGGGATTAGGAGTTTGGGATTAGGGATAGTGAGAACTAGGAGAAAGAGAGATGGGGAGAAGCAGAGGTCTAGAAACATGGGTGGAGATACCAAGACAGAGAAACAGTGGGCCATTGAGAAGTAATTGAGGAAGTTTCTTGGAGAAGTTGGCTCAAGACCATGGGGAGAAGCAGAGATGGGGTAACAGTGGGGTGAAATAGAAGCTGAGAAGCAGAGGGGGAGAACAGAGTGGGTCGCTGAGAAGTAACTGAGGAGGTTTTTGGGAGGAGTTGGTTCTGTCATCACCACTAAGAAGGATTGCGAAAGACCCAGCGTCAAAGAATGGAGTGGCATGTAAAATGTAGGTGGTTTTGGATCTACAAGACATCCAGGACAGTCATGCCTGCATGAAATGCCAGAGGGAGCAGTTATTGGAAAACATGTCTGATTTGGAGCAGTGGCTGTCCTCACTCCACACCATACAAAAAGAGGTTTCTGGGACAGAAGAGTACCAGAGAGTGGTCACTCCACATCATGATAGATAGGCACGGAGGAGTGCAGAGACGGCAAGAGATTGGATGACCATTTGCTGAAAGGAGATGGCAGCTCCAAGAAACTCAGGACACCTTGGAGCTGTCTAATAGGTCTGAAATTTTAGATACCAATTTAGTGAGCAACACGACCGAGTCGGAGGTGGATTACCTGAGGGAGAACACAGTACCATGGTAGCTGAGGCTATTCTGGGAAAATAGAGAAAGGCTGGTAGGCAGATTACTAAGGGATAGTTGTGAGTGACTCAATAGTTTGAGGGATAGATAGTCCAGCTTGCAGTCGAGATTGTGAGTACAGTATGGTCTGTTGCCTCCTGGGTGCAAGTGTATAGGACGTAATGGAATGACTGGATAAACTTATGGAAGGGGAGGGTGAACAATGAGTGGTAGTGGTTCATGGGGGAACCAACGACATAGGATAGATTGGAGGTCTGGCAGGATAAGTTTCAGGAGTTGAGGAGTAGGTTGAAATGCAAGGCTTCACCATTTAGGCAAAGACAGATCAGGGAGGTAAAATATGTGACTTGAAGGGTGGTGTAGAATGGAGGGGCTTAGACTTTTGGGACATTGGGGATCATTTTTGGGAAAAGAGAACGCTGTTCAGAAGAGATGGGCTTTACCTGAGCAGTAAAGGAACTATCCCGTAGCTGAGAGAATAAATAGTGTAGTGTGGGTGAATTTAAACTTATAAGGTTGGGGTGGAGGTTGATTGACAAATGGGCCTAGTTTTGGAAGTAGCAGAGGGAGTAGAAGAGTGAATATGGTGAATGGGCAAAATGAATTGAGGGATTACAAAATTCATTGATGGCAGTGAACAAAGAAAAATCGCTGCCTTATGGACACGAAAGAGATAAGGGCAGGGTTAAATTGTATGTATGTAATTGCATGGGGTATACTTGATCAACATTGTTCTTTTCTTGATAAACTGCAATTCATTTTATGCTTGTTTTGAACAGAAGGTCAGTGAAACAATATCACATGCCCCAACAGCCTTGGATACACCGGTTTCCCAGTTACTGCTGCAGGCGTCACATCGGCTTTTCTGAGAGTGAACCCGCAGAAAACAACGAGCCCAGACAGAGTCCCCGGCCATATACTCAGATCCTGCATGTACCAGCTGGTGGGAGTATTCGCTGACATCTTTAATCTCGCCTTACTGTGATCTGAAGTCCCCACCTGCCTCAAGAAGACCACCATCATCCTGGTGCCAAAGAAAACTCAGGCAGCATACCTCAATGACTGCTACCCAGTGGCTCTGACCTCCATAATTATGAAGTGCTTCAAGAGGTTAGTCATGGCTCATGTCAACTCCACCTTCCCTGCCTTGTTCCCTTACAATTCATCTACCATTGCAACAGGTCCATGGCAGATGCTTTCTCCTTGGCTCTGCACTCATCCCTGGAACATCTGGATATCAAGCATACCTACATCAGGTTCCTACTCATTGACTACAGTGTCAGCTTCAATGCCGTAATTCCAACCAAACTAATCTCCAAACTCTAAGACCTAGGTCTCTCCTCCGCCTTCTGCAATTGGCTCCTCGACTTCCTGACCTACAGACTGCAATGGGTGCGAATAGGCAACACCACTTGCACGACAATCCTCCACAGCAGCACCCCACAAGGCTGATTACTCAACCCCTTACTGTACTCCCTATACATTCGTGACTGTGTGGCCAAATATCATCCTAACTCCAACTAGAGGTTCGCTGCAGATACAACTGTTGTAGGCTGGATCTCAAACAATGGGGAATCAGAATACAGGGAAGAGTGCTTGGTGTCATGGTATAAAGATAACAATCACTCCCACAATGTCAGTGAAATGGAAGAACTGTGCATTGACTTCAGGAAGCAAGGTGAAGAGCACACCTCTGTCTACATCAATGGAGCTGAGGTAGAGATGGCTGTGTGTGTCAAGTTCCTAAGAGTGATGTTAACCAACAATCTATCCTGGTCCACTCATGTTGACGCCACGGTCAAGAAAGCACAACAATGCCTGTAGTTCCTCAGCAAGCAAAGGAAATTCAGCAAATCCATAAAGACTGTTATTAGTTTTTATAGATCGACCCCAGAAAGGATTTTCTCTGGATACATCGTGGGTTGATAATGACAACTGCTCAGCCCAGGATCATAAGAAATGACAGAGTTGTAAATGCGGCCCAGTCCATCATGCAAACCAACCTTCCATCCATACTTCTCGCCGCCTTGGGAAGGCAAAGGGAAGATAAAGAAGTTGAGTTCTGAGGAAAGGTCACCGGACATGAAACGTTAACTCTTATTTTTCTTCACAGATGCTGCCAGACCTGCTGAGCTTTTCCAGCAACTTCTATTTTTTGTTCCTGATTTACAGCAGCCACAGTTCTTTTGGTTTTTATTTAGCCAAGATAAAGAACTCTCCCACCCCAGTTATAATGTCTTCCAACATCTTTCAGTAGCCAGAAGATAAAAAGCTTAAACAGATTTTTAGATTCAAGAACAGCTTTTTCCCCATTGTTGTTAGACTTCTGAATGGATGTCTCAAATTTTTAAACTTTATGTTGATCTTGCTGTCTGTGCACCTTCTCTGCAGCTGTAACATTGTATTCCTTGCTCTGTTCTTTTACCCTCATGCACTTTGCAAGATATGATCTGTGTGTACTACATGCAAAACAAAAGTTTTCACTGTACCTTGGTATGTATCACAATAATAAATCATATCAAATCAAAGTTAGGGAACTGGAAGCAGGAAATGCTCTAGGGTGATCTAACATGGTAACAGCGACAGAAATGTGGCTCAAGCTAGGACAGGACAGGACTGGAAGACTGGCAGCATTCTAGGTAGAAAAGTTGTCAGACCCAGATGGAATGCAGCCCAGATTGCTGAGAGAGGTAAGGGAGTAAAGGGTGGAGTCATTGAAGAAATTTTCCAGGTCTGTCTGAGCATGATTTGTCCTAAGGGACTGGAGGATTGCAAATGTGACACCATTATTTCAAAAAGGAACAAAGGATGACTCAGGAAGTTACAGATCTGTCAGCTTGACGTTAAAAGTGAGAAAAATAATGGAGGTCATAATATTGCAAAACAGAATGGCGAAATGGGGAGGAAGTGTGGGGTAGAGACTGACAAACAGAGGGGGGAAGGTACAGAAAACCAGAAGGTGAGAAAGAGATACAGAACAACAGAGACTCTCAAACTGAGGGGTAGAAAAAGACATTGGGAAACAAACATGTGGGAGAAATGGAGGGAGAACATTGTGAAGGAGAAAGGGAGAGGAAGAAACCTGGAGAAATAGGGAGAAGCGGTGAGAAAGATATCATGAGAAATGGGAGTTAGAGAAAACTGGGGGGAGAAATGAGGGTAGAAACTGACAGAAGCAGTGGATGAGATACAGACAATGGGAAACTGAGATCGAGATGGAGAGATGGTGCCAGATGGAGAAATGGGGACTGATTTGGGGTGGTGGGAGGGGTGGAATTGTGGAGGAGGAAGCCGGGTGGGTGAGAGAATCAGTCAGTGAGAAAGAGACATTGGGAAATGGGAGGTGGAGGAGAAACAGAGACTGAAATGGAGAGTGGATGCCTAAACAGGCAGAGAAACTGAGAGAAATGGGCATGAGAAATGGCGAGAGAGAAATAGAGACCAATAGCTGTGTGAACAAAAGGGGGTGAAGTGGGGTGGGGGTGGGGTTGGTGGGAGAGGGGCAGAAACAGGGTAGAGAAACAGATGGGCAGAAACAGCTGGGGGAAACAGAGTGGAGAAATAGATACTCAGAACAGAGGTGGATGAGCAGTCGGGTGGTGGGGGGGGAGACCGGAAGGAAGAGACTCTGGGAAGGAGGGTGAAAAATATACTAAGAAACTGGTGTATGATCAGAAGGGGGAAACCAGAGGGGAAGAAGGAGACCCTAGGAAGCAGAGGCTGGCAATCAGAGAATGAGAAACGGGTGGAGAAAGAGAGGAAGAAATGGTGATGAAGAAACTGGGTTTGAGAGTTTAAACATAGGGAGGAAAAACAGTGACAGAGAGACAGAAAATGGGAAATAGTGAGTGAGAGCTAGAGGGGGAGAAATGGAGGGCAGAAACAGGATGAGAAACAGTGGCAGAAAGTGAAGATGAGAAACAGAGGATGAGCACAGAGAGGTAGAAACAGGATGAGAAACAGAGTAGCAGAAACTGGTGGAAAGAGAGGATGAATTACGAAGGTGCAGAGTGGCAGAAACAGAGAATGAGAAACAGGTGATGAGAAAGAAAGTGGCCAAAACACAGGATAAGAAACAGACAATGCAAAACAGGACGAGAAGTAGACTGGTGGGAACAGAGAATGGGAAGAGGAGAATGAGCAATAGAGTGACAGAAAGAGAGAACGAGGAACAGAGGATGAGAAACCAAGAATGAGGAACTGAGGATGAAAAAGTGGCAGAAACGTTGGTGGAAAGAGAGGATGAAAATCAGCGAATGAGATGCAGAGTGGCAGAAACAGGAATGAGCATCAGAGGACCAGAAACAGACGATGATAAAGGAAGAGAAACAGAGTGGCAGAAAATCAGGTTGAAAAATGAAGGATGAGAAACAGAGGCAAAAGCAGAGAATGACAAACAGGATGAGGGCCAGAGTGGCGGAAAGAGGAGGAGAAACAGAGGATGAGAAACAGAGCGGCGGAAGCGGGATGGAAAACAGGATGAGAAACAGAGGGGCAGAGACAGAGTGCGAGAAACAGTTTCTTGCACTCTGTTTCTCGCTCTCAGTGTTTGAGTAACAGCGTGCGAGGAACTGAGAGCGAGAAACAGAGTGCAAGAAACAGTTCCTCGCACGCTGTTACTCAAACGCTGTTTCTGACACTTTGTTTCTCGCGATCTATTCAGCCCCTCTGTTTCTCGCACTCTGTTTCTCGCGATCTATTCAGGCACTCTGTTTCTCGCACTCTGTTTCTCGCTCTCAGAGTGCGAGAAACACGGGCTGAAACAGAGTGTGTGAAACAGAGTGCAAGAAACAGAGGGGTTAAAACAGAATGAGTGCAAGAGAGCGAGAAACAGAAGTGCTGTAACAGAGTTTGTGAAACAGAGTGTGAGAAGCAGAGGTGCTGAAACAGATTGCGAGAAACAGTGGGGCTGAATCGGAGATTGTGAAACAGAGTGCGAGAAACAGAGGAGCTGAAAGACAGTGCGAGAAACAGAGGGGTTGAAACAGATTGCGAGATACAGAAGGGCTGAAACTGAGTGCGAGAAAAAGATTGCAAGAAAGAGATGGGCTGAAACAGAGTGTATGAAACAGAGTGCGAGAAACAGAGGGGCTGAAAGACAGTGTGAGAAACAGAGGGGCTGAAACACAGTGGGAGAAACGTAGGGGCGGAAACCGAGAGCGAGAAACAGATTGCGAGAAACAGATGGGCTGAAACACAGTGTATGAAACAGAGTGCGAGAAACAGAGGGGCTGAACAGAGTGCGTGAAACAGAGTGTGAGAAACAGAG
>NC_063336.1:120160714-120175923 GCF_021869965.1 Rhincodon typus | reverse complement strand
CAGATTTCTGAATAACCATTCCCAGACTGTGCAAATAATCACTTCCAGACCTTGGTTTGTGTCCTAATTTTAATAGCAAGATCGTAACTTTAGCGGAGAGAAAATGAAACAACAAAGTAATCTAATTGGTGTACACTTTAAGCCTAACAACTTTTATTTTAATCCCCATTCACACAAAAGACAGTTGAATGCACATACTTAAGGGATAATAAACAAACCTAAGTAACAAAACTGGCCAGTGGGTCCATGTAGTGCATTGTTCGACAGGTATAGATGATGGTTTCTTGGTTGATTTCCTGAAGATGTTATCAGGATCACCTTTACAATTCACACAAATAAAGGCACGAATATGTATAATTTTATTTTTCTATTCTGAGCTTTCAAGAGCCTCTCATGGTAGCTTAGGCAGAGAGCTTTCAAATCTGCGCATTGTTGCATCAACAGCCAGATTCAACCAAAAATAAACTTTAGCTCAGTTCCAAACCAAAATTGATAAGAGAATAAAATAAAAATTAATGAAAATATCAGCAAGGGCTCTAACGATGTATTAAAAAATTAAAAAGTGACCATAACATTTGTCCATGTGTTATTTGGCCAATCATCCTAGGGCATAGACGAGAGTACTGTGAGGGTCATAGCTCTGAGGCAGCCATTTAAGCCGTCTTGCACTGCTGTTAAAACAAAGGAGAAAGACACACACACACAGCTGCTATCTAGTCTGAAAAGAATGAGGACAAAGGAATTTCAATCAAACTACAAAACCAAGAATCTCTAAATTAACTGAACAAATGTCAATGTTACTGGTGCTGTCTAATAACATCACCTCTTCACACCTGCCCTTCATGAACAATTAGCAGACTGACCTGTATATCTTTTTTGAGAAAAACTTGGATTTCGGACTCATCTTACAACTAATCTGGGTTTACATTAGATGTGTTACTATTTCTTTTTTGTATTCAGTACTTAATAAACTCATATCTTTTGTCATTTCAACAAAGTCTGGCTAACTTGTTTCCTTTTAAGAACAATGAGGAATGAACAAAGAAATGTACAGCACAGCGCAGCAGCAGGGCATTTGGCCTACCAAGCCTGCACTGAAACATGACACCTCTCTAAACTGAAAACATTTTGCCTCGACACTGTCTGTATATCTACCCACTCATATCTGTCAAGATGTCTCTTAAAAGTTGCTATTGCATCTGCTTCTACCACCTCCTCTGGCGGTGCATTCCAAGCACGTTCACCCTCTGTGTAAAAAAACTTCCCCCATGTACTTCCTTTAAGCTTTCCTGAGTAATTGAAATTCCTACCCTGAGAAAAAAACTCCAACTATCCACGCCTCTCAATTTTTAAAATCTCTATCAGGTTGCCCCCTCAGCCTCTAATGTTCAAGTGAAAACTGTTTGTTCAATGTCTCCTTGTAGCTAATACCCTCCAAACTAGGCATCATCCTGGTAAATCTTTTCTTTACCTCTCCAAAGCCTCTACAGCCTTCTGGCAGTGCGCCAAATGGAACTGAGTGCAATATTCCAAATGTGGCTTAACTGAAGTTCCATATAGCTGCAACACGCCTTGTCAATTTTTAAATGCAATGCCTTGACCCATGAAGGCAAACTGCCATATACCGTCTTCACCACCTTATCCGCTTGTATTGTCACTTTTAGGGAACTGTGGATCTGCACGCCTATATCCCTCTCAATATTAATGCTTTTAAGGGTTCTGCCATTTACAATATACTTCCTTCCTGCATTAGACCTTCCAAAATGTAACACCTTACTTTTGCTCTGATTAAATTCCATCTGCTACATCTCCGCCCAAGTCCCCAAACTATCCATATCCTGCTGTATCCTCTGGAAATCCCCCTCACTATCTGCAGCTCCCCCAATCTTTGTGTTGGCCGCAAACTTACTAATCAGACCACCTACATTCTCAGCCAAATCATGTATATTGTAAATCATTTACATTTATATTACACTGATCCCTGCAGGACTCCACTGGTCACAGATTTCCAGTCTGAAAAAGACCCTTCCACCACTATTGCTTTCTATGACCAAACCAGTTCTGCATCCATCTAACCAGCTCAACCAAGAATCCCATGTGACCTGACCTTTCACATCAGCTTGCAATAAGGGACCTTGTCAAAACCCTTACTAAAGTCCATGCAGACAACATCTACTGTCCTGCCCTCAATCATCTTTGTCACTTGCTCAAAAAACTCAATTAAATTTCTGAAACTCAACCTCCCCACATAAAGCCACGCTGCCTGTCACTAATAAGTACATATTTTTCCAAATGTGAGTAAATCCTACCCCTGAGATTCTTCCCCAATAATTTTCCTACCAGTATTGAGAGGCTCACTGGCCCGTAATATCTTGGATTATCCCTGTTGCCCTTCTTAAACAAAGGAACAACATTGTAACTTGTTCTGTGACTAAACAGAATACAAAGATTCCATTCAAGGCCCCAACAATTTCCTGTTTGCTCCCCCATCCCCAGAACCACCAAAATCCCATCAGATACTGGGGACTTGACTACCCTAATGCTTTTCAAAACACCCAGCACCTCATTTTTCTTATATCCACATGCCCTAGAATATCACCAAACTCCTCTATAGGCTCAGTATCCACCATGTCTTTCTCCGTTGTGAATACTGATGCAAAGCATTCGTTAACAATCTCATCCACATCCCCCAGTTTCACGCATAAATTTCCTCCTTTGGACTGGAGTGGACCTACCCTTTCACCCTTTATATAATGTATAAAGCAACTTGGGATTTTCCTTAATCCTGTTTGCCAAGGTCATTTCATGGCCATTTTTAACCTCAACTCCTTGACTAAGTTCTTTCCTGTTTTCTTTAGATTCGTCAAGGGCTGTGTCTATCCTCAGCTTCTTAAACCTTACATATACTTCCTTTTTCTTTCCAATTAAGCTCTCAATTTCTCTTGTCATCAAAGGTTCCCAAATCTTTCCATCCACATCCTTCATTTTCATAGGAACATGCTATCCCTGAACTGTAATCATAGACTCAGATTCATAGAGTAATACAGTATGGAAGCAGGCCCTTCAACTCAAACTGGTCCATGCTGCTCACTCAACTAGTCTTTAAATGATTCCACATGACAGATGTGGATTTACCCTCAAACAGCCATAGCAAATTGCGTTCCCCAGTTCCTGCCTAAAGATTGTCGTAGTTAATCTTTCCCCAGTTTAGTACTTTCACACAAGGACTACTCTTATCCTTATCCATTAGCAAGTTAAAACTTATAGCATCGTTCCCAAAAGATTCCCCCCCAACGAAGCTTCGATCACTTGTCTGCGTTCATTCCACCAATACTTGGTTTAAAACATAAGTTCATTTGGATCTGGGAGAAAGATATCCACAAAGGGAATGGATCATTTCTAAATTAACTTTGTTAGAACCAATTTGGGGGGTGCCATGACTAACTAAGGGAAGCCTCATCTCAGAGATAAAGGATTTTGGGATTTCTATTTGGAACCATTACAAATTGGTAAACCTTGCCCAGAATTTGTTCAAAACAAGGTGTCAACTGGAGTTAGCTCAGTCCACGTAACATTCATTTTGTGGGGAATTCTTTGCACTAGTAGAGTTATATTTGATTGATAGAACCTGGAACACTTAGAGAAACTCCTCAAAAATCTACAATTAAGACACATTATTCCAGCACTGTAAGGAACTTTAAGAAAATTCATTCATGGGATATGGGTGTCACTGAGCGGCACAGTGGTTAGCATTGCTGCCTCACAGCACCAGGCACCCAAATTCAATTCCAAACTTGGGCAACTGTGTGTGGAGTTTGCACATTCTCCCCATGTCTGCGTGGTTTTCCGCTGGGTGCTCTGGTTTCCTCCCACAGTCTAAAGATGTGCAGGTTCAGTGGATTGGCCATGTTAAATTGCCCATAGTGTCCAAGTATGTGTAAATTAGATGCATTAGCCATTGGAAATGCAGGGTTACAGGGATAAGGTAGGGAAGATAAGTCTGGTTGGGATGTTCTTCAGAGAGTCGGTGTGGACTTGTTAGGCCAAATGGCCTGTTTCCACACTGTAGGGATTCTATTCTATTCAACATATATTCTGTCTATCCCCAACTGCCCATGGGGCAGCTAAGTGCCAACGACATTACTGTGGGTCTAAAGACACCTGTAGACCAGGCCAGGTATGGCGATACTATAGCTTTAAGGTGTATTTTGTCCTTTTCTTTTGAAGAGAGGCTTTAAGGCAAAGATGGAGAATGATCTATTGAAAACTGGTAAAATAAACATCTTGAGGGGCTTTGGTATTTTATTTTCTAAAGTCATAACAATAGAAGCAGCCTGAACAGGTGTGGTCAAGCTCTTACAGAACCAAGATTTTCAGTTTAGTATTTCAGTAGTAGCAGTTGTTGCTGGAGTCTCAACAGGTTTTGAAAGCTGCAGTACATCTCTTCCTGCTACACACAGTTTTCTCTTGGTGTTTTCTTCCTCGGCTGCTAGAATTGCATGCAAGATAATCTATTTTTCAGAACTTGCCCTTTGCCAAGCATGTGTTTATGTTTTGCTACTATACTGGAACAGTTAATTAATAGTCGTTAATAATCTATTATTCTGTTAAGTTTTCCAATGGAGTTAAGTTATTCCAACTTCTTTCTCGTTTGTTGTATTTTAAACTATAGTGGATGAATCAAGTGTATTTTGCTTTAAATTTGATAACTTGACCAATCAAATTGCATCTGGAACAAAACTTGCCTTTAAAATAAGTAGTAGTTACTGTCTAGGCTATTTTCTTAATGTATTTTGAGGGGATCTGGTCTGGCCCATAATACAGGTAAGGATGGCAGTTTCATTCCCTAAAAAGGACTTAATGAACCAGATGGGCTTTCCCTGACAATTGGCAATGGTTTCATAGACATCATTACAGGTAGTTCTCCTATAATATGATAGTTGCATTCTTGTGTGACCTCGCGCTACAGAAAATTGCCATCCAAAATCACGGTAGGGAAATTGCTACAGAAAATCGCTATGCCGGTACAGCAGAAAGCTTGCGTTATCCAAACAACATCCACTATTGATTAATCGCGTCACAGCCAATTCGCGTTAAATGAAACACGCGTTATAGCGGAACTACCTATACACTCCTAACTCCAGATATTTATTAAATTCAAATTTCACCATCTGCCATGGCAGGTTCGGACCCAGGTACCAGAACATTACCAGGGTCACTGGATTAATAGCCTAGTGATAATACCACTAGGCCATCATCTACCCATGCACTTTATATCGACTTATCACTGCAGCTGAGCAATGATATATCTAACTACACGACTCAACTTACAGCATAGAAGCTGTCAATTGGGAGTCATCTTCCCCTACATCGGGTTTCTTTTTTCAAAGTGAACAAGTTCATATTTTGTTATATTGTACTCCATTTACCAATTTTTGCCTACTCACTCAACTTACCACTTTGCTGAATCTATGTTCTCAATCTATTTTCCTACCCATCCTTATGTCAACAACAAGTTTAGTAAACAGATATTTGGTTCCCTCATCCAAGTCACTAATATGAAGTGTAAATAGTTGAAGTCCCAGCACTGATCACAAACTGGCGATTAGAAAAATGATCCATTTGTGCCTGTTTGTTTCTTGTTCCTTAACTAATCCTGTATCTATGCTGTTATGTTAAACCATTTACTATGAAATCTTATTTTGCACTATAAATGTTATGTAGCTTTTCAAATGCATTCTGGCTCATACCTCTCTAGCAACATTGCTTGTTTTGACTTCCTGAATGACAGTACCAAACACTATGTAGTCAACATCTGCTTTTGGAACATTGGTCCTTGCAAGTAGACCCCTGTATGAATAAAGACATGTTCAGTTTCCAAAATGAAACTAACATTCTGAAATGGAAAAAAATTACTGTAAATACAAGAATTCCAAATTTGATCATCTACTTACTGCAGAGCTGTTCTGGCCAAGTCATGCGGCATCAAATCTGCATATCTATGAGTAAAGATACTCCACATTATCAACATGCAATAAGGTTTTTAAAAAGTTATATTAAACATCCATTCTGATGTGAAACAGAATTACTCACAGCACTGAAATATTCATGATTTGAAAATTCAACATGTCTGCTCGCCAGAAACAGATTTTTCTTCAGCTCCACTAAATCGAGAAGGATCTTTTTCCTTATATTAATGTTTTCATTCCAGTAATCCTATTCTCACTGTACTCAATGGCTTCGATTGTTATGGTTAAGCTTGTGTATATAAATACATGGAAATAGCACCGAAAATGTCAACCTTGATTTGATTTGATTTACTTTACTGTAGTTACGTGTACCTAAGTGTAGTGAAAAGCTTTGTTTGGCAGATCATAGCAAACAAGGTCATACAGATCACACGGTGGTTAAACACAGAGTAAGGCATACAGGTTACAACTGTGCAGGAGGTGCGTAAAGCAAGATCAACATTATTTCAAGTTAGAGAGTCCATTCATCAATTGAATAACTGCAGGGAAGAAGCAGCTCTTGAACCTGCTGGTGCGTGTGTGCAAACTTCTATATCTTCTGCCTGATGGGAAAGGTTGTAAGAGAGCATTAATGGGGTGGGATGGATATTTGATGATGTTAGCAGCCTTCCCGCAGTAATGTGAAGTGTAAATGAGGTGCATGGATGGAAGGATAGTTTCAGTGATGGCCTGGGCTGTGCACACAACCTTTTTGTAGTTTCTTACAGTCCTGGGCAGAGCAGTTGCCGTACCAGGATGTTATACACCCTGACAGTATGCTTTCTATGGTGCACCTATGAAAGTTGGTGAGGGCTCTTATTGAGATGGTGAATTTCCTAAGCTGCCTGAGGAAGAAGAGGCATTGTTGTGCCTTCTTGACCATCACATCTACATGGGAAGACGAGGAAAGATTGCTGGTCATAATCATTCCTAGGAACTTAATGTTCTTGATCCTCTCCACCTCAGCACTGATGTAGATAGGGGCACGTCCTCCTTTCTTTCTGAAGTCAATGATTAATTCATTTGTTTTGCCTACATTGAGAGAGGGGTTGTTATCATTGCACCAAGAAACCAAGCCCTCTATCACTTTCCTGTATTCTGACTCATTGTTGTTCGATATCCATCCTACCATGGTGCTGTCATCAGCAAACTTGTAGATGACATTCATTCAGAATTTGGCTGCACAGTCGTGCGTGTACGGGGAGTACAGTAGGGGGCTGAGAAAGCATCCTTGGGTGGTTCCAGTGTTGAGGCTTATTGTGGAGGTGGTGCAGTTGTCTATCTGCACTGATTGCGGTCTATGGATCAGGAAGCTGAGGATCAGGCTGCAGATGGCGGAAGTGAGACCTGGGTCTTGGAGTTTTGAGATCTTTCTGGAGGGGTTATGGTGTTGAAGGCAGAGCTGTAGTCGATGACTAGGAGTCTAACATTGCCAGCCAGATGTTCCAGGGATGAGTGTAGGGCTAGAGAAATATGATGTGCTGCGGACGGACCTGTTTCATCGGAGGTAAATTGCAGGAGATTGCGACAGGCTAGGAGGCTAGAGTTGTTGTGGGCCATGATCAGCCTCTCGAAGCACTTCATGGTCAGAGCCCCTGGATGGTAGTCATTAAGGCACATTGCATGTTCTTTCTTTGGTACTAGAATGACAGTGGTCTTGTTGAAGCAGGTAGGGACTTTGGCTTATAGGAAGGGGAGGTTGAAGATGTCAGTGAATACTTTTGCCAGCTAGTCCATGCAGAATCTAAGTGAACAGCTGGGGACTCTGTCCGGGCCTGTCGCCTTCCTTGGATTGACTCTCAGGAAGGCCGATCTGATGTCTGCAGCAGTGACGGATGGAACAAATGCATTCTCAGCTGTCGGAGGTGATGCTGCACCGTTGGCATTCTGCTCAAACTGAGCACAGAATGCATTGAGTGCATCCAATGGGGGTGTGTTTTTGTTCACAATCTTGCTGTACTTCATTATGTAACCAATTATGTTGTGTAAGCCTTGCCACAGGCAGCAGGTGTCCATATGGTTGAGTTAGGCTTCTAACTCGGTCCAGTAATGCCTCTTGGCACCTCCGATGGTTTTGAGGAGGTCATATCTGCATTTTCCATATAGGTTTGGGCTGTTCGACTTGAATGCTGCATGCCTGGTCTTCAGTCGGTAGTGGATTTTCTGGTTCATCCAAAGTTTCCAGCTTGAGAGCACCCAGATTGGCTCCTTTGGCATGCAGTTCTCCACGCACTTTCTAATGAAGTCCGTGACAGTGGTGGTGTATTGTCTGCTGAGGTCTTTAATATGGAGCAGTCCTCGGATTCCAAGCACTCCTGAAGAAGCTGTTCCGCTGCCTCAGACGAGCACTGTACTACTTTATGTGAAGGATCCTCCCATTTCAGCTTCTGCTTGTAAGCTGGGAGGAGGAACACAGGATTGTGATCTGATTTTCCGAAGTTTTGTTAGGAAATGGAGGGGTGGGCTTCTTTGATGGCTGCGTAGCAGTGGTCCAGGACTTTTGGTCCTCTCGTGGGGCAGGAGACGCATTGGTGGTATTTTGGCAGCACCCAAGGTTGGATTGGTTGAAGTTAGTAGCCATGATGAATAAAGTTTTGGGGAATTTTGCCTTCATAACGTTTGTAGCAGTGTAAATTTCATCCAAAACATTCTTCACATCCACATGGGATGGTATGTAGATTGCTGTCAGGATGGTGGAGGTGAACTCGTGCGGCAGATATTAGGGTTGGCATTTCACTGTAATGTATTCTAGGTGCGGGGGCTTTCTTCCTCAACCGAGGATTTCCCAGCAGTATAATTGACTAGCTCCTCAGCTGGGTCCAACTCATCTTCCCAGCTTCAGCCTTCACCCCCTCTCTTCCCTCCCATAACAGTGACAGGGTCCCCTTGTCCTCACCTACTATCCCACCAGCATCCACATCCAGAGGATCATTAGCTGCCATTTCCATCACCTCCAGCGGGATGCCACCATCAAACACATATTCCCCTTCCCTCCATTATCAGCCACCTGCAGGGACCATTCCTCTTCACCTCCAGCACGTTCCCACAGCCTCACAGCACATTCCCCTGCAACTGCAGAAGGTGTAACACCTACCCGTTTACTTCCTCGTTTCTAACTATCCAAGACCCCAAACACATCTTACAACTGAAGCGGCGTTTTACCTGCACTTCACTCAATCTAGTCTACTGCATTCACTGCTCACAATGTGGTCTTGTGGGAAACATTGGGGAAACAAAGCGCAGACTGGGTGACTGCTTTGCAGACCACCTACATTCTGTTCACACAAAAAAAAAAAGACCCCTGCTTGCCACCTCAACACTACCATGTTCCCTGGCCAACATCTGTCTCGGGATTGCTGCAGTGCTCCAGTGAAGCTCAGAGCCTAATTTTGTGCTTGGGAACCCTGCAGCCTTCTGGACTTAATATCGAGTTCAACAATTTAAGGTCTTCAGCACCCTTCCCCATGCTTTCCTCCACCCTCATAAACCAGGCCATGTCATCACATGGGCTGCTACCACACATTACCCATTGTCAAACACCAATAGTCTCCATTAGCAGCTTTAACCACTCCTTTGTCTGTTTCTTTCTCTTTGGGTTCTATCTCTGCCTATTGTTTACTCTCACCCCCTCTTCCCACCCTACCTTCTGTAATAAAGAACATCTTTTACTTAGTTACTATCAGTCTGAAGAAGGGTCCCTGGACCTGAAATATTAACTCTGATTTCTCTCCATTGATGCTGCCAGACCTGTTGAGATTTTCCAGCAGTTTCTGGTTTTGTTTCACACCTCCATCCTGGCAGTGCACACCCATCCTGGGGAAGCAGCGACAGGCCAGAGATAGGCCAAGTTGAGCAAATGTCAAGGTGGGCTGGTCAGAAGGCAACTGTACTAACAGTTGAAGTAGAGTCCTTTCGTCAATTACTGTGTTGAAAACATGCTTAAACCTACACAAAAGCCTTAAACAAGTACTCAAATACTTTAAAAAAAGCAACACACCATCGAGAGATAGTAAGAACTGCAGATGCTGGAGTCAGAGATAACACAGTGTGGAGCTGGAGGAATACAGCAGGCCAGGCAGCATCAGAGGAGCAGGAAAGTTGACATTTCGGGTTGGGACCCTTGTTTAGAAAACATACCATCTGAGCATCTTTTAAAATTACCTAACACCAGACTAAAGATCTCCCCTACTTCTTGATTCCTCTAGTGAGCCATTAGCCACACATTCTGCAAGAGCTGGCCCAACTCCATCAAAATTGCATGGTGATCTGAATTGCCCATCCCTGCAATGGAGTTGGCTAGGTTGGAAATGTTGCACACAAGCTCACCATCAGTAACCTTGTTGAATGCTGACAAAAAATGCAGCATCTAGGAATGGGGCTGTAAGTCTTTGAATGGAGGTCTGCTCACCTTTTACCTCCATTCTGAAAGGTAATTTGGCCACAAGCATAATGTGCGGAGTTAAATCACATAAATCTTCATTACTTACGTAGTACCGGACATTAAGAATGGAGTTCGGACACCTTCAACGAGGACAACATTTCTTATCCCTGGTTTTGCTAGAGTTTTCTTGGTGGTCGATTGCACTGTTGGACAGAATTTTAAGCCAACATAAAGTTATGTTACTAAAACTTTTAAGACTGAAATATCAAGTTAACAAGTAAATGTATGCCGGTTATTAGGAAAATTGGTATGAAAGCACTGTACCTTGAGGTGGAGGGTGAGATACTGAACTCAACAAACGCGCATCTAGTTTCAAAAGAACAATAGCATCAATAACCATCACATCTTAATTGTCTCTTCGCAGATATGAGAACCTTATATTTAAATGCTCGATTTAAAAATGTCTAACAAAATAGCCTCACAAGAATCTTGGCATTATTATTTGATTAGGGCTGGGAATCCGAAATTTTCCACCAACTACCAAGAAATACCCTTGTCTTTTTTAATGAATCAAATGCTTCTGTAATCAATTTTACTTTAATAATCTTGCAATACATTTTGCAGCAAAATAACCAGATTGGTTATTTTAACTATTAATTGGCCCAAAAATCCTCTTATTAACTCTTTCACGTTATTTCTCAGTGTTCTGACATCCAATTAGCCCCTTCTTCCTAAGACTGCTGCTCACTCCTTCTCACCTCGACTTTCCCACAAAATTTGCCTATATGCAGCTTCCATTCCCAACTCGCTCACCTGTCCTTTTCCCTTCTCTCCATCCCACATGGTCTCAGGATAGGGGCACTGAGAGGGAGGAAGCCAGGAGGGATAAAGGTAATGAAGGGAAGTGGTGTGCGGAATGACCAACAAGTGGGCCATGGAAAAGACAAGGGTTGACACAGCTTCAGGATCCAGGAACTGAACCAATGGATTTTGTTAACTAACGTGACCCAATTAATCATGTCAGGTTTGTATTATATCTGTAATTTCTTGGTATGGGGAGTTTGCCAGCATTTTGTTCATACAACAGGCTGGCAGTAAACTCCATTTTGCTACAAAGATGAGCACAGCTGCAATAATTAAGTGCATGGCTCTTGATGGATTGTTGCACAACCATACAGCTTAGATGGAACACTGCCATATAGCGGTGGGAATTTTAAAATTAGGGTGCAGCTTAACCAACAGCAGTGTAGGTCAGTGAGTGCACAGGTGAAGGGTGGTCAGTACTTGTCGAGTTTAAGGACAATTTAAATAACCTCAAGCTTTTGGACGGTAGATTACAGGAGACCACCCACATATGCATTGTCAGAGTCAAAATTACAGTAAAGAAACCATGAATGAGGCTTTCAGCAGATGAGCTGGGATAAGAGCAAACTCAGGCATGGTTACATAAGTGCTACTAGTTGGCCCTTAGTGTTGATGTGGCTATGTGGTTGGTGCTTATTTTTAGGTAAAATGAAACAGCAAGGTTATGAACAGTTTCATTTGGTCTCACTTTTACCTCCCCACAGTGTGGAAACAGGCCATTTGGCCCAACAAGTCCACACTGACCCTTGGAGCATCCCACCCAGACCCATCCCCCTATAACCCACCTAATCTACACATCCCTGGACACTATGGGCAATTTAGCATGGCCAATCGACCTAGCCTGCACATCTCTGGACTGTGGGAGGAAACCGGAGCACCCGGAGAAAACCCACGCAGACACGGTGAGAATGTGCAAACTCCACACAGTCACCTGAGGCTGGAACCGAACCTGGGTCCCTGGCACTGTGAGGCAGCAGTGCTAACCACTGAGCCACCATGCCGCCCCTTTTCACAATTTATTCGGAGGAAATTTCTAAATGTAAGCATTTAAAACTCATTGCAGTAAACACTGTTGCAGTTTTAAATCACTGAAGAAATAGGTAACTTTAACATTACATACTTAACATCCTCAGAACTTAGGATTCTGATCATTTTTGGTTTCTCAGACTAATAAATGTTAATGTCAAGGAAGCATTAATAAGATTGCCACATCTTTGCGATGGTTTTCCTCAACTGATAATAACTGACAACAAGTCACAAAATTACATGAAAGCTCTGTAGGGAGATGCAAAATAGTTGATACAGAATATACATTATACAATGTAATACATCTCCCTCTTTTTTCCTACATAGCACATTACAGTTTGAGTTTAGGGAAGCAGTGGTAGTGGGCGGGGGGGGGGGGGGGGGGGGGGACCTATTCTCACATTTTAATCATGTCTACAAAAAGGGGACCACTTCACCCTCTTTATGCTCTCCACCAGCAAAGGATCTAAAGCCTCCCTTTAAGCATAGCAATTGGGAACTCTTCTGACTGAGTCAAGGTGAACCTACATTCTCTTACTCAGTGGTTTCATATATTAATGCTCCAGTCGGTGCCATCATTGACAAAATCAGATAGTAAAACAATAAGGATTCCTGAACGAGGTAAAATACAAGGCCTCAACCCAGCTGCTGGGAAGTAAACCAAAATGGAATTCGAGTAGATAGGTGCTTGAGGATCCAAGTGGACAAGATGGGCTAAAGGGCCTCTTCCTGTGCTGTAATACTCTATTATTTATTAAGATAGAAGTAGGCTCATTTGTAAAGTGCTTATATAAAATGGGAGAATCTTGCAGTGATCCTGATCCAATATGGTTTATTTACTTTTGAATATATTTTTCCCCAAAATGTCAATTTTTGGTATTACTTTTAGACATTTTTATCAAGCATCCTCATTTTGGATGGAAGATGAGATGGTCGCTCACATTTTCCTTTCACACCTAAAATAGGAGCACAGACAAGCATGTCCCAACCTCTACTATCTCCCCCTTCTCAACTCCATAGCATGGAATTTTAGCAAATGATGTGGCCGTCTGGTTAGCAAAATCAGTGATGGTAGGATCTTGGTACCCAAGAAAAGATATCAGCAGAAACTGGCAGTTAAATCTCATTAAGAACTGTTGTTTTGGAAATGAATATATTGCAAAATAGTATTGTTCACATACTTACTTAACTTTGCTGCCCATGCCACACTGATTGGGATATTTCTGAACGTGTGACCCAACATGGAAGCCATGATTAAAAGGTTAATTTCTAATGAAAGAAAGCAAGTACTGATCAGGGCAAAGTACTCAATAATCTAACGAAGTCTATTTTTCCCCACCAGGAACAATTTGAACAAAATGCACAAGTCAATTCCTGGATACATGACATAGGATAGGATCAAATTATTGCAGATACTGGAATTTGGACTGAAAACTAAAGAAATAATGGAAATCACAGTGAGGCAAGCAGCATCCATGGTGAGACAGCAAGCTAATTTTCAAGTCTAGATGACTGTTCATCAGAACTGCTAGATTCGAAACGTAGGTTTGCTCTCTCTCCAGAGTTGTTACCTGATCTGCTGTGATTTTCAGCACTTTTTGTTTTCAGCCTGGACACATGACATGACATTTGGCTAAGGAGACAAGGATTGCCATTCCTACATTGCTTGGTAAGCATTTCAATGTCACAGCTTTAAAATCCCAATAGATTTCATCTTCATAGGAATGCCAATACAGACTACCCCCACCCAGTGTTATACAAAATTGGGAATTCCCAGTTGGAACATTAATTAACGTAACACTTTTGACACTGATGTTTTGAGACAAATGTTTTTAATCATGCTGCAACCATGATGCAATACCAACACATAACCAAACTGTTAGGAAGATTTACATGACAAATATGCATTACATAAAAGGGTATTAACACATTATAAAGTTAGTTAACCACCTAAATAATTAAAATTGTATTGTGAAAGTAAACCAGCACTTTGCAATTTTTTTAACCTGCATTTTTTTTAATATGTGGCAAAATTGTCTTAGAGATTATCAAGCACCTTAGCAGTTGCAAAGTCAGTTTTGCAATGGTCACCTCATGGGTGAAAACATTTAGCATTAGTCACGCAATATCCTATTATATAAGATAATCTATGGAACAGTACATTTACATTACATGAAAGCGAAGTGGAAAACAACCAGAAATTTCCAGTCATTGTGGAAAAATTGAGAGCCTGACACAGATAGATCACAGACTTTAGAGTGCTCAGTTACTCTTGTTGCACTAGAATAGCCTGTACTATGACATTCAGGCAGAAGGTTTACCATTTGCAAAGAAGGGTAAAACAGAAAACATGACAAAAAAAACAACTGATGACTAACAAATATAACGAAATAAGAAACGGTTGGAGCCAATGTACAAAGGGTCAAAACTGCATAGGTTTGTAATTTGGATATTCTTGGGTGAGACCAATAACGTAACTCGTAAGAACATACTTACCACTGCCCTACTGATCAAATAAGGGGAAAAGTTACAACATGTAATCGATTTTAAAAGTTGTGGGCGAAAAATTTGAGCGCAATACTATCGTTTAACAGAATTGTAGTTCTAAGACTCCCAATGAAACCATCAGTGTAGATACTGCTGCTCATAGGCACCTTTCAGGCCCAGTTTAACACAGTCACAGTGACAGGGCCAGCAAACTGACGCAACAAGGAAAGTTTAAATGACTGAAATTTGCAGCGTCGTTTCACGGCCCGGCCGTCCACATCGGGGATGGGAAACCTTTCCCTCCCTCACCGAACTCTGCCGGCCCCGCTCTCGGTCTACACACACAGTTTCTGAATCCACAGCTCCTCGCACTGTTTTAGAGCAGGGATTTCCACAGCGAACTCCCGGACTCTGGGCCCTCTCTCTCTCCCCCCCCCCCCCCC
>NC_063336.1:120117716-120160614 GCF_021869965.1 Rhincodon typus | reverse complement strand
CTCCCCCCGGACTCTGGGCCCTCTCCCCCCGGACTCTGGGCCCTCTCCCCCCGGACTCTGGGCCCTCTCTCCCTCCCTGCTCCAGGCTCCAGATGAGGAAGCTGCAGCCCAGTGGAACCTAAACCCCGCCTTAATGGCAGCATTTCACCCACATCTGAATAAACGCTACCTGCAACCGTAAAGCCGATCAGTTTAGGGAGTTGAAGGCGATAGAACGAGTTGTGTTTTGTTGCCGACAGCAGGGTGTTTTGCTCAGGGAGAGTGGCGGGTTACCCAACGGGCGGGGCGGGGAGGGGAGGGGAGGGGCGGGGATATGGAGGAGATGGGCGGGGCCTGGCGGAGATGGGCCGGTCGAGGGCGGGGCCTGGCGGAGATGGGCGGGGCCTGACGGTGATGGGCGGGGCTTGGCTGGGCGGGGCCTGGTGGGGCGGGGCTTGGCGGGGCGGGGCTGCCCTCTCACCCAAGCTGGAAACGGAAATAGCAATGGCGGCGGTGCGGGCGTCCGGCATCATGAAGCGGTTCTCGATGTTTAGGCAGTTTTGTTATTCAGGTATTTCGTTGTGAAATATTTCTTAGTGTGAATTTAAAAGTTTCAATGGTAGGAGATAAATAACTTTATTCTGTCCTGACAGATATTCGACGTACTCTGAGTGAGTTAGTTACCAAAGTTGGTGTTTTGTAGAAACAGGCCGTTCATTGCTGCTGATGTCCACTTTGGGTCACTTAATTCATTTAATGTCGTTAGGGTAGTGAACAGTAGGATTGCACTGTTTGCTAGGCGTCTGGATTAAAAATGCGCGCACACGCACACACCATTTAATAATCTATAAATTATTTCCGTAGGGTAAACCCTCAAATTAAAAAATGCACTAGGTATTTTCAATCAGAAGAAACCTGATTACTATCAGTCTTAAAGACAAATATTTATGGCGTACTAAAAACAAGCTGCTGGGAAGACTCAATAGATAGGGCAACATCTGTCGAGAGAGATCGGAGTTAAAATTTCGAGCCTCACACGACTTTGGAATTTATTAATGATACCTGTCTCCAAGGAATGAGTCTTGTTTTGTTTTAATCTCTGGTGTTCGATTTAGTGAAGGTGTGCTTGGTGCTAAGCAAACAGATGGCTCGAAGTAGAGGATGAATGTTTCCTTTTATGTACTTAAAAACCACGTCTTTGCAGAACTAATTTACACACTAGACGAAATGTACGCTTTTCAGTGCCACCTGAATACCAGTTTAATTGTTAGGTTGCTTTTGTCAGTAGCAACATTTGAGTCAGAAAGTTCTGGATTCAAACACTGCTCCTCAAATGAGGCACAAAATGAATAAATAACCTCCGTTCTGAGGAAGGGTCACCGGACCCGAAACGTTAACTCTGTTTTCTCCTCCACAGATGCTGCCAGACCTGCTGAGTTCTTCCAGCAACTTTATTTTTGTTCTTGAATGAATAACTAATTTTTGATATGCATTATCTATAAATTAGATGTGAAATGAAAGACTGGCCTGGTTCATTTGGATGTTATACCCATATTTGGAAAGAGTAAGAGCCATTCTCTACATTTGGCTGACCCTGGATTTCAGGATGATTTCTACTTTGTCCATGAGTTTCTGTTTTGTCTTTATGGACTGTACAGGCCAATCTCGACCTGCAAATCTTCAAGCATATAGGACAGGATGCTCCATGAAGTATTGGCATTGGGAATGCAGGAATTCTTCCACTTTTTCCCTTCTCTAGTACAGCTGTTCCTCCATGATGCAGCTTGATGGACAAGTTGTTGCCATTTTGAATGATTAGCGGCAAGGTCCTCTCATTCATCAATTGGAGTGTTGCCACACTTGAGGGAAAGTTTGAGTAAATTGTGGCATTCTTTTTGTCCTGGCTGCAACACTAGCCATCTAAGAATTGAGAAAGCAGGACCTGCTGATGAAGTCACTTTTCAGTCATCCTAACATGCTGTGCACTCCAATTATACTTGATTTTTGAATGAGTTTTGGCAGAATGTTTCAAGTAAGACACTGATGTTTGTTGATTGATTTCTCAAGTGAATCTAGAGTATAGTGGAGGCATTGCTGATAGAATTTCTCTTTTGATATTACGTGTTGCTCATGTAGGTGGAAATTACTGAAAATGCTCCAGATCTGAGATTAAAAACCAAGTACTGGGGGAACTCTAGGTCTAGTAGCATCTGTGGAGAGAGAAGTTACCATTTCAAGTCCAATTTAACTCTTTCTGCTCAGTTTCTCCAGCGCTTTACTTTGGTTACTTGTGTTGTTGATGCATAATCCAGGATGCAGCACAGTACACAAGCGTTGTGACAACTGCACTGTGCATTGAACCTCTTTGACTTGTGGAGATCTTTGTTGCCAAAAGCTGTCTGCCATAGTTTGTAGAAGGCTGAACTGGTGCAGCTGATCCAGTGTTAGGTCTCTACATCAGTCTGCCCTTTTATGAGAGATGATTGCTAAGGTTTGCATTGCGAAGTCAAAGAACAGAAGTAGGCTGTTTGGCCCTTTGAACCTACCTTGCCATTCTAGAGTGTGGCTGAGCATCTTCTTGATGCTATTTTCTCGCACAATCCTATATGTCATTATTCTCCAGAAACCTATAGATTTCTGTCTTGAACCTGCTCAATGATTGACCCAAATATTGAGATTCCTTCATCTTTAGAAGGTGCAATAGTTGATTGACCAAGTCCGAGTTCTTAGGATAAAAAGGCAGATGTTGGAGATCTGAATGAAAAACAGAAATACGAGAGAAACGAGCCATCTGACGGCATCTATTGAGAGAGAAACAGATTCAAGTTTGACTGAGTCTCTTCTATACAGAATTGAGAAGATGAGTGGTTTACGAGTCTGGTGCAGAGTGAGCAGCAACACTATAGTCATCTGTATATTGTAGGTCCTGTATGTCTATGCTGGTCAGTTTAATTTTGGCTCAGTGGCAAATGAGGTAAGTTTTCATCTCAGTGGTATTTGATGCTCACACCAGACGACACTTGATCTTAGAACTTGGAACACTGCTGTCAGGTAGATGGTAAATAGTGTAAAAGCAACCACATAGCCTTCTTGACATTTTGGATTTTGATGGCATCTGTTTCAGAACCTGACTCAAGACATTTGGAGTCATCGTTATGCAGCAGTTGCAGGAGTGTGAAGAAGTTACTTAGACATCAATTTTTGGAAAACAATCCACACCATTTACTGAATCAAATGCTCTGATCACCCTCAAAGAGATATTTCCCTCCCCACCCATGTCTGCCTTTCGTAGGGACCGCTCACTCGGTGATCCCCTTGTCCACTCCACACTCGTCATCAACCCCACCACACCTGGCACCTTTTCCTGCAACCACAGGAGGTGCTGCACCTGTCCCTAAACCTCCCATCTTGCCTCCATCCAATGCCCAAGACAAACTTTCCAAATCCGACACAGGTTCACCTGTACATCCTCCAACCTGGTCTACTGTACCGTTGCTCCCGATGTGGCCTCCTCTGCATCGGTGAGACCAAGCGCAGACTCTGGGACCAATTTGTGGAGCATCTGCGCTCTGTATGCTATAGTCAATAACACCTTCTGGTTGCCAACCATTTTAACTTCCCTTCCCACTCCATTAGTGACATGTCCATCCTGGGCCTCCTCCAGTGTCACAGTGGTGCCGCATGCAAACTGGAAGAGCAACACCTCATATTCTGCTTCGGGAGCCTGCAGCCCCATGGCCTGAACATAGAATTCACCAGTTTCAAAATCTGCCCATTCCCCTGGCCTCATCCCATGTTCAACCCTCCCTCTCATCCCTGTATCCTTGACCTGACACAACCTGTCCATCTTCTTTTCCACCTATCTGCCCCACCCTTCTCACTGACCATCTCCACTACCCACATCCATCTGTCACCATCCCACCTATCTTACCCCAGCCCCACCCCTCCTTTCTCTCTTTCCCAGCTCCCTTCCCCCTCCTCAGTGCTACCAATGCAAGTCATGGGTTATAGGACTTGAGTGAATAAATTAAATTGACTCCCAGTGTATTGGCAACAAATGTACCTTGTGGATAAGATTGTTTTGTTGGGATCCTGATTGTCTGTTTCAATAGTTCATTTCTGCATCAAGAGATGTCTTCTGTAAATAGATCCACTGAATATTCACCATGAGCTATTTCATAGAATCCATACAGTGTGGAAGCAGGCCATTTGGCCCATTGAGCCCACAGCGACCCTCTAAAGAGCATCACACCCAGAACCACCCCCTACCCTACCTCAGCACTATGGGCAATTTAGCATAGCCAATCCGCCTAACCTGCACATCTTTGGACAGTGGGAGGAAACCGGAGCACTTGGAGGTAACCCATGCAGACATGGGGAAAATGTGTGGAGTTTGCACGATTGCCCGAGGCTGGAATCGATGAAGGGTCTAGGCCCGAAACATCAGCCTTTCTGCTCCTATGATGCTGCTTGGCCTGCTGTGTTCATCCAGCTCTGCACCTTGTTGTCTCGGATTCTCCAGCATCTGCAGTTCCTACTATCTCCGAACCCTGGTCCCTGGTGTTTTGAGGCAGCGGTATTAACCACTGAGCCACAGTGCTGCCAATACTTTGCAAAATGCCACGTTTGACTACTTGACATCCTAAACTGAATCCATTTCAGTCTTGAAAAATCTTTATTAAAATCTTACAAAGACATGAGTTATTTTAAATATAATCAAAAATTTAAAAGCTGCTTTAGGTACAAAAAAACTTAATTTCATTGCTTCAAATCCCAAGAGGCTGCATCTCAAATTAACTTTTAAATAGCTCCCAGATTGGGATGTGTATTTGTTATATATCTAGTATGTATTCTATAACTTTCACAAGTTTAATATTTCAAAATGTAAGAGAAGTTCAATTAATGTGATATTTCCTCTTGAATCTCTCAGCCAGAAAATGATGCAGGGATAGTTCGATGATTGTTGAGGAAAATAAAGGCTAATCTGAAAATACTAATAGTTCATTTCTGCATCAACAGATGTCTTCTGTAAATAGATCCACTGAATATTCACCATGAGCTATTTCATAGAATCCATACAGTGTGGAAGTAGGCCATTTGGCCCATTGAGCCCACATCGACCTTCTAAAGAGCATCACACCCAGAACCACCCACTACCCTACCTCGGCATTATGGGCAATTTAGCATAGCCAATCCGCCTAACCTGCACATCTTTGGACAGTGGGACGAAACCGGAGCACTGGAGGAAACCCATGCAGACATGGGGAAAATGTGTGGAGTTTGCACAATTGCCCGAGGCTGGAATCGAACCCCGGTCCCTGGTGTTTTGGTGTTATAGTCAATGAACATCGACAATAGCTGTTAATTAATCCTACTAGACAACTTTGTCTTGGCTCTACATTTTGTTTACATCTTTGCAAGCAGGTTTTTATTGTACAAATTTAGAGTCAAAATGAAGTAATTATGACTTTGCATCAGCACTACACTTGTGACTTCGTGTAATTTCTGTCACCAAAGACTCTTTCCACTTGGATTTGGGATGAATTTGGAGTCTGATTTGTTAGCAATAATGCTGTGGTAGTTGTATGAATGCAGCCATAAATGCAACTTTTTATTTTGCTTTTTACTTTCTGCTGTGTTTGCTCAGTTCATCCTCCTGCCATGAAAATATTTTAGTCATAAATAATATCCAACGACGAATGTTAATTAAGTTAAGCAACACCAGTATTGTGGGAGTGTCAACTAACAAAAGGGCAGATGATCTAATCTGTAAACAGATGTTCATGTGGAAGTAGGGCAAAGGTTGTCCCACTTTTTTTACAGCCGTGTACATGAAATGTGGAAAGAATCTGTGCCAAAGTTCAAATGTTCAAATAGTATGTAGGATCTAGCAGACATGTATGAGTCAGAGGACAGATGAGTTTAATATTCCTTGCTGCCTGTACTTCCCATTATACATTAAGGCTATTTCATATATTTGGATCATCATTAGAGTTTTTGGAAAAAAAAATTACAGCTTTAAATTCTATAACTGAGCATAATAAATATTGTCTGTTTGGGGGAAAACAATCCCATAAGAGATGATATTTTTGTGGTTAAAAACACATTAAACTTCTTACATAAAACTTTTTCCTGTAGACACGAATACCCACATAGAATATTGCAAATTGCTTCCTATTAACTTGCTATGATTAAACAAGACTGGCAAGATTATCAGAGAATATCAGATATTTGTGTTGCATGCTGTTTTTATGTTTCCTGTATTCTCAATTAGTATTCTTGCTCAATGTACGTGGCCTTCACGCAAAAGACCAGAGGGTGATTTAACCTTTTTATCTTGCTTAATGTTGGTCCAAGATACTGTTCTTGCACAATTGATGTGATTGATGTAATTTGCTTTGTTAACTGAACATTTGATGGTTATTTAGTAACATCATTAAATGGGGGAAAGGTTGTTCAGGAGAAAATATTAAATATGCAGATCCTACTTTTCTTTTTAAATATGACATTGTGCCTCGAATTTTCATAAGTAACTTTTGTTTCAATATTAAGCTTTCTTTTGAAAATTGGGAAGATCGTAAGAGCAAAGGGATTACATTTAGAAATAAAACACTGCAGAAGCTGGAACACTGAACTAAAAGCATGTTGGAAATTCGCAACAGGTCAGGTAGCATCTATGGATATCAAAACAATTAACGTTTCATTCACACATTATGGAAAAAGACAAAGAGCAATCCAGAGTTAAAATAATTCCCCTTTTCAGTGGCATGAGAACAGATTGATCTAGGTAAATTGGGATTGAAAATTAAAGGAGGAGAGAGTTTGCGTGCAGTTGAAGTGCATGGCTGTGCTGTGGAAATACGAGGTAAATAAAGCTGAAACATCCTGGATGACAAAGGAGGGAGAGAGTATAACATGAAGATTTGGGGAACTGTTAACAAAGTGAGCATGTCCTATTGAAAGTGAGGCTGGAGGACTAACAATGGAAAACAAGGAAATGGCAAATGACTTAAACATATTTTGCATCAGTCTTCATTGTACAGTTTACAAGTAACATTCTGGAAGGGATGCAGGAAGTGGTAGGTACAGTTTTGAAATATCAAGGAGTTGAGGATTATGGATGAGCTGGTATGAAAGAGGAGTTGAGGTCCAAGGCTGATCAGTAATGATCTTGTTGAACGGTGGGGAGGCCTGAGGGACCCAAATGACCTATTCCTTCTATTTGTTATGTTTTTATCTTCTCAGGAAAATCTCAATAACCGAAGAAGTAGTACTGAATAAATTGTTGGAACTGCAGGCTGGCAAGTGCCCGGTTCCTGATGAACTTTTTCCTAGTGTCTTAAAAGAGATGGCCAGTGGGATAGTTGATTCATTGGTTTTAACTTTCCGAATCTCACTTGATCTGGTGCTGACCCTGTTAGATTGGAAAATGGCAAATGTAACTCCTTTATTCAAAAAGGGTGAAGAAAGCAGAGATCGGTTAGTTAGCTTTACACGGGTTGTAGACTATTTTCTAAATAGGGAAAGACTTTGGAAATCTGAAGTTCAAAGGGACGTAGAAGCCCCAGTTCAGAATTCTCTTAAGGTTGACATGCACGTTCATTTGGCAGGTAGGAAGGCAAATGCAGTGTTAGCATTGATTTCAAGAGGGCTAGAATATAAGAGCAGGGATGTATTGCTGAGGCTGTATAATGCTTTGATCAGACTGCATTTGGAATATTGAGAGCCCCCATATCTAAGGAAGGATGTGCTGGTGTAGGAGGGTGTCCAGAGAAGGATCACAAGAACAATCCCAGGAATGAAGAGCATGTCATAGGAGTGGTTGAGGATGTTGGGTCTGTACTTGGAGTTTAGAACGATGAGGGGGAATCTCATTGTAACTTACAGATAACTGAGAGGCTTGGATTGAGTTGATGTAAAGAAGATATTTCTACTAGTATGAGAGACTAGGACCCAAGGGCACAGCTTCAGTGAAGGGACGACCCTTCAGAACTGAAATGAATTCTTTTCAACCAGAGAATAGTCAATCTGTGGGACTCATTCTTGCAGAACACTGTGGAGGACAGGTTAGTGAATGCATTTAAGGCAGAGATAGGTTCTTAATGAGTAAGGGAATCAAGGGTTAATGGGAGAAGACAGTAGAATGGGGTTGAGAAGCATATCAGCCATGATTTGAATGGTGGAGCAGACTTGATGGGCCGAATGGCCCAATTCTGCTCCCATATCTTGTAGTCGTAGGGAAGCTGTTATTCAATAAGTTATAGTAGGGCGCTTTGATAAGTTCAAGGTAATCGCGCAGCGGCGACATGATTTTGTGAAATGAGGTAACACATGCTGCGGGTAAAAGTTGGATGTACTATATTTGTATTTTCAGAAGCATTTAATAAAGTGCACTATCAAAGGTTTTGCGTAAAATAAAAGTGTAGAGGCTAGCATATTAACATAGAAGGTTGGCTGGCTAACAGGGAACAGAGACATAAAAGGGTCTTTATCAGGTTGGGAAAGTGCAATGAGTAATGTGCCACAGGGATCAGGGCTGAAGTTCAATTGTTTTCATCCAAATGATTGATATAAGTTGTCGGGCTGAACATATGCTGACCACACAAAGATAAGTAAGCAAGAAAGTTGTAAAGAAGACAGAAGGATGCTGCAGAGGGTTATTTACAGGTTAAGTGAGTGGTTGAAGATGTGACAAATGGAGTATGACCTGCAAAATGTGAACTTGTCTATTTGGCAGGAAGAATAAAAAGGGAAGCAAAAAAACCAAAGAACTACAAATGCTGGAAATGAGGGAAAAAACCTCAGAAATTGCTGGAAAATCTCAGCAGGTCAGGCAGCATCTGTACAGAGAAAGCAGTTAAGATTTTGGGTCCAATGACCCTTCTTCAGAATCGAAGAAAACATATTATCTAAATGGCAAGAGATTACATAGGCTCAGATTGAGCGCCTCTGTTCGTGAATCATGTTATTTATCACGAGGAGAATTGTTGGTTTGTTTTATGAGGAAAAGTTGGACAGGCCAGTCTTGTATCTACTTGAATTTAAGTCAGAAGTCACCCAACACCAGGTTGTAGTGCAGCAGGTTTACTTGAAATCACAAGCTTTTGGAATTTTGTGATTTAAATAAACCTGTTGGAGTCTAACCTGGTGTTGTGTGACTTCTGACCTTGTCCACTCCTGTCCAACACCTGCACTTCTACACCATGCTGGAATTTAGAGTAAGAGGTGACTTAATTGAAACACATAAGATCCTATGGAGTCTTGAAGAGGGCATGTTTCCCGTTATGGGATAAACTAGTGGTCACTGTTGATACATCAGGGATTATCCTGAAAAGGTGGTGGAAGCAGAGTCCTTGAATTGTTTTTACGCAGAAGTAGATTGCTTAACAAGAATCTGAGAGTGAAAAATTATTAGTGGTCATTGAGAATGTGGATTTTAGCTTACAGTCAGATCAGTCCTCATCCTACTGAATGGGGGATCAGACTTGAGGCTCTGAATAGACTGTTCCTATTCCGAATTTTGTATGTTCTTTTCAAGCAGTAGTATAAGGGTGTGTGTCTGATCAATGACGTTGATTTTTTTTGAAATGAGAACTGGGCTGAATCAAGTTTAGATAGGACAAATTATTAAGAGCAAGAAGGTAAAAGCAAAATACTGCAGATGCTGAATGCTTTGAAATTAAAAACAGGAATGTTGGTATGCTGAAGTTAGGTATCATCTGTAGAGAGAAACTCATCTAATGTTTCACGTTGATGATCTTTCATCAGAACTCAAGTGAAACCTTAACTGAGTATAAAAAAAGACTGGCACCCAACATAAATAGGATTCCAAAAATCAGTGAAAAGGAGATAATGGGCAGAGCAGGGCTGATTGGTGATCAAAAAGCAATTTATGCCCAAAGGCAGAGAGTATGCTGATGTACTAAAAACAAGTTATACTTCTCTTCACCAAGGAAGAAGATGCTACCAAAACCATCGAAAAATGATGCATTTCAGACAATGGATGGGCTCAAAATTGATGGAGGGGTTAGCATATGGTTACGCTGGCTCAATTTTGAAATTGACACTCATCATAATCCTCCTAGATGCCAGGGTAGTGCCAGAAAACTGAAGCAGTGTAAATGTTAATTCCAAAAAGGATACAAGAACACATCCAAACCCAGCATCTACAGGTTGACAATTTTAACCTTAGAGGTGGGAAAGCTTTAGGAATTGATAACATGGGAGAAAATTAGCAGTCGTTTGGACAAATGTCGATTAATTTAAGAGCAGTAGCATGGACCTCTGAGGTAATATTGTGTTTAATTAACTTGCTTAGTTTTTTTGAGGTAACAAAGTTGATGAGGCTCATTCAGTTTGTGTGATGATTTTCAAAAGGCTTTTAATTAAGTAATTTGTCCACGATGTTAGAAAACATGGACTAATACAGTAGAACGATAAATATGAAATTGGTTGAATGACAGCAACCAGAGAAAGTGGAAGAGCTGAATATTATTTAAATAGGGGAAGCTGCAGCACAGAGGAATTTTGGGGTGGGCCCATGTGCATGAATCACAAAATGTAGCATCCAAGTTCAACAAGTAACAGGGAAGGCGAATAGAACATTGGCCTGTATTTCAAAGGGAACGGAGTAATAAAAATAGGGAAGTCTTGCTAAAACTAGGCAAGGAGCTAGGCAGATCACACCTGGAAGACAGTGAACAGTTTTGATCATAGTTTTGATCATCCCTTATCTAATGAGAGAGATACTGGCATTGGAAGTAGTCTACAGAATGTTGACTAGTTTGATTTTTGAAGTGGAGGAATTTTCTTATGAAAAGTTGAGTGTTGGACTTGAACTCATTGGAGTGTAGAAGAAAAAGAGGTAACCTTATCAAAATATACAAGATTCTTAGAGGACTTCACGTGGTAGAAGCGGAAGGGTTGCTTTGTCTTGTGGAAGAGTTGAGGACCAGAGGGCATAATCTCCGATTAAGGGTTTGCTCAATTAGCAGAGAGATAGCAAAGAATTCTTCTCTGACAGTCTTGAATCTTTGGAGTTCTTTACTGTAGAGAACCGTTAAGCCTGGATCATTAAGTATATTCAAGGCAGAGATACAGTTAATTTCAGTAAATAAATTAAGGGGCATGGGGAAAAGGCAGGAAAATGGACCTATAATGTCACTGAATAGTCAAACAGACTCAATGGACTTTTTCTTTTGCCCCTACAATTTATGGATTTCGTGGCTTGAATTAATAGTGGTGTAATTTCAATCAGCCATATGACCTACTGTTTGTCCTGTTTTGTGGTATTGATGAAGTGCTTATGGGAATAGCTAATAATTTACCAATAACTATCATCTGCCAAAAAAAACAGCCAGGGCAGACGTTTTGACTTGAAATTGTTAAAATCAGTATTGAATTTGGAAGTCTGTGAAGTGGCTAATCAAAAGATGATCCCGTACTTTTGTAGTTGAGTTTCATTAGATAGGTGACTAGGAAATCAGATTCTTGATGTGGAAGGAATGGAAGTGTTCATTTGGTCTCACCAGTTGAAGAACAACTGCTCATAATAGTATAGTTAAAAATAACAAACAGCAAATCCATGTACTAAAATGAGCAGAGAAAAAAAAACAAGCGCATTGCTGTTTTGCTGCAAGAGTCTTTGGGAACTTGAGGGAGCAGGAGAATAAAAGGCAGGTGTTGCATCTTTTGCATGGAAAGTGTTTGTGTGGGAATGTGAGGGAGTATTAGGTTGATAGAGATGTGGACCAGGATGTTCCTAGACAATGTTGAAAGGGATTCGAGGATAGGTGGCAGCTTCAGAGGATGTGTTTGGTAACACAGAAATGTGGAGGATGATCCATTGACCCGAAGGGTGCCAGAATTTGAAGTCAAGGAAACCCCAGGTGATTTTCTTCACTCACACCCCATTTCACACCTCCATCTGCTAATAATTAGAATCTATATTTATATACTATTCAAAAACTTGCCTAATGAAATTTGATTTTTGCTAATTGACAATTGACTTCTATCATCAGGCTGGACTGTAAGTTTTGGCAAATTAAAATTGCCAAAAAGACCAACATGTAATTGTTAGTGTCACAATATGAATTATAGTGTTATGTTTTTCTCAAGTACCAATTCCCTAGGTGGCCAATTAGCTCAGTTGCCTAGGTAGATAACCTGTAGGTCAAAGTAACGTCAACAACAGAGGGTTCAGTCTTTATTTTGGCTGAGATTATTACCTGCCACCTCAATCCACCTTTAGTAACATAAAGTAATTCTCTTGTGGTGCTCATGATAAGGTCACAAGATGTAGGAGCAGAAGTAGTCTCTTCAGCTCATTGAGTCTTCATCATTCAATGAGCTGATGGCTGATCAGATGATCTTCAACATCATTTTCCTGCCTTATCTCAGTCTTGATGAGTTGAACATGTTCTCCTGATGGGTTTGTTATTGCAGAGGGATAATCAATATATTCAAACTCAAAATTTGTAAAGACATTTTTAAATCAACTCAGTAGAGTTGATTTAAAAATCAACTCAGTACACAATGAAAAGAGGCTCTCCAGCTGATCATATCCAAGCATGTTATTAAACGCCTGTCTACTCTGATTTTCCAGCACTTGGCCCATACCTTTTACGCTATGGTCCTTCAAGTGTTCACCTGGATAACTTTTAAGTGTTATGTCATTCCTTTCAGGAAGTGAGTTTCAGATAACCACCACCTTCTGGGTGAAATAATTCTTCCTTAACTCCCCTCTAAATTTCCCATTCTATGGCCCGCTGGTTGTTAGCACTTGTACTAAGTGGAAAGGTTCTTCCTATCTATTCACCTCATAATTTTATAAACCTCAAATCAGGTCCGAGCTCAGCCTTCTTTGTCATGAGGAAAACATCCCCAGTCTATCTCGTCTTTTTCCATAGCTGAAAGATTTCAGCCTAGGCAAAATCCTGGTGAACCTCCTCTGTGCCATCTTGAGTGCAATCACATCCTTTCTATAGTGCAGCAACCAGGACTGCACATAGTATTCCAGCAGTGGCTTAACTAAATCTTATAAAGTTCATTATAACCTCATCGTTTTTGTATTCAGTGGTTTGACTGAAAAAGGCAAGTATCCTATTTGCCTCCTTTAACCAACTTATCCACACGTCCACCTTCAGAAAAGGGTCTCGGCCCGAAACGTCAGCTTTCCTGCTCCTCTGATGCTGCTTGGCCTGCTGTGTTGATCCAGCTCTACACCTTGTTATCTCAGATTCTCCAGCATCTGCAGTTCCTACTATCTCTATCAACATGTCCTGTTGCTTTAAGGATCTATCAACATACACAGAGGTCCCTCTGAAGGTCTGTATTTCCAGGGGACACATCATTCATCATCGACTCCCTTGTCTGGTTAGTCCCACCAGAATGCATCATCTCTCCTTTTCAAGATTAAATTCCAATTATCGCTGTTCAGCCCATCTGGCCAACCCATCTATTATCATCCTCTGTTCTACAGTGTTTCTCCTCGCCATTTACACCACCAATTTTTGTGTTATCAATGAATTTATTGAGCAAGCCTCTTACACATGTGTAGATCACTAATGTGCACTACAAGCAGCAAGAGACCCAGCACCTATGATATGCCACGAGACACAGGCTTCCACTTGCAAAAACAACCTTCAATCACCACCCTCTGCCTCCTACCACTAAACTAATTTTTTGCATCCCATTTGCCAAATTGCTTTGGATACCATGGAGTCTTATCTTCTTGACCAGTCTCATTCAAAACGTTTAAGTCAGTGCATCACCTGCACTATCCTCATCCACATGCTGAGTCACCTCCTCAAAAAACTCAATCTAACCTGTCAGACATAATCTACCCCTGACAAAACAGTGTTAATTATCATTGATTAATCCTTACTTCTCCAATTGGAGATTAATTCTGTCCCTCGGAGGTTTTTCCAAAAAAATGTCCCTCACTCGTCTATAGTTTTAATCCCTACCACCCTTGAATAATGGTACTACATTAAGTCTCCTCTCGTCCTTGTTTCAGCATCCAGAGAAGATTGTAAAATTAATCTTGGCACGCCTGCAATCTTGCCTCTTAAACAGCCTGAGGTACATCGGGCTTGACAATTTATTCAATTTCTAAGCCCACTAAGCCCTCTAATACTACTCCCCCCTCAATTGCAATTTATTCAGATATATCACAGTCCTGATTTCTATACCTACACCATGTTTCTCTATAGTGAATACAGATGCAAAGTACCCATGTATAACCTGACTGCCATCTTCTGGCTCCACAAAGTTTGCACTTTGGTCCTTAAGAGCCCTGCTCTTTGCCTGGTTATCCTCTTGCCCTAAGTATATTTGCCTTTGGACTTTATTTTACCCACGAGTGTTTCTTCACGTGCCCTCTTCGCTTTCCTAATTTTTCTTTTAAGTACTTCTTTCACTCTCAATATACCTCTTGGGCTTCAGTTGTTTTGAGGCCTCTGTATATACAATAAGCTAGCTTTCCTTTCCTTATCCAATCTTGTATAACCATCAACATCCAGGGTTCTGTGAACTCGTTTCTCCTATCCTTGATCTTCATGTTGAACTGCATTTTCACTATTTCCTCTTTGAAGAACTCCCATTGCTAAGGTAAAGATTTTCGTCCAAGTTTCTGCTCCGAGTCCACTTTGGTCAGGACCTGTTTTATCATACTAAAATCGACCTTTCCCCTATACAGAACCTTTACTTTAGGTTTGTTAGAATACTTTTAATTAGAATAAAATATCAATAGGTTTAATGCTTTTTATCCAATTGTCAATGAAGGCTGTGAAAAGTAACAGTCTAACACAGTCCTTGTGGAAGTCCATGATTGTATGTTATTAATTCTTTATACAACTAAAATCTACCATTTAATTCTATAAGGTTCAGTGGCAACACTTAACTGCCTTGTGTGAAGTATTTAATAATGTCTGTGTGTAATTGATGCTACATTAGTAAATCTAATAAATTGCTCTGAGATAGAACCATGTTGGTAAAATACTACCTTTTCTAGAAGCCTTGTTGATATTTGCTGGTAAACTTTTTCTCTGGATATTTTTAATCAACATGTCCATGGAGTCTTTGATTGTTTCCAGGGACCCACATGCTGCCAATATTTATAAAGGGCATAAAGTCAAAACTTGAGTCATTACAGATTCATTAGCTTCATTGATTGGAAATTAGCAGGCATCTTTTTCTTAAATTCATTCATGGGATGTGGAAGTCACTGGCTGGGTCAATACCAATTTCTAGTTGCCCTTGAGAAGGTTGTGGTGAACTGCCTTCGAATTGCTGCAGTCCATGCACTACAGCCAGACCCACGATGCCATTTAGTGAGGGAGCCCCAGGATTTGGACCCAGCAACACGAAAAAGAACTGCGACATGTTTCCAAGTCAGGGTGTGAGTAGCTCACAGGGAACATTCAGATGCTCCCACGTATCTGCAGCCCTTTTCCTCCAAAATGGATGTGGTTTGGAAGGCGTTTTTTAAGGAGCCTTGGTGAATTTCGACAGCGCATCTTGCAGGTTGTGCACGTTGTTGATATTAAGCACTGGTAGTGGAGGTGCTCAGTGTCAATATTTGCATGTTACTGTTCGGTGAATATTGTTAAATCCAGCAGTCTGTTTTTTTAAAAAATCTTTGAAGTTGATCATCAAATTATTAACTTGTCTGCACCTAAATTTTAATTACTTTTAAAAAAATAGGCGTTAATACTGAAATTTGTAGTGCATTTATTTTCCTTGAAATTGGCAGAGTTTTGAAAAAGTTGGGTCAGAAGGGGAGATGGTATCTTAATGGTAATGTCACTGAATTAGTAATCCAGAGGCCCAGTTAATGGTTTGAGAAAACAGGTTGAAGAAAGTTGATGCAATTTAAATTTAATTA
Source organism: Rhincodon typus (assembly GCF_021869965.1). Lineage (NCBI taxonomy): Eukaryota > Metazoa > Chordata > Chondrichthyes > Orectolobiformes > Rhincodontidae > Rhincodon > Rhincodon typus. The sequence goes on along the minus strand of NC_063336.1, from coordinate 120,144,749 downwards.
GTTAATTCCAGATTTTAATAATGTCCTTTAGCGAAGATCAGCCATCCTTACCTGGTTTGGCCTGTGTGAATTACAATCCACAATAATATGGTGGTAAACTCTTGCTGCCACTTATGTGAACCCAAATGCATTTAACGAATTGAAGAGGGAAAATAGACTGTTTTGCTTAGAGTTTTAGTCAGTTGTTTAACATAAACCATTACTTGATAGAGTGCTATTATAGAATAACATCAGTATCAACATTGTGTATGAAAAGTGAATTCTTAACAATCTGAGGAGCCTCTTCTGTTAATATGCACAGTTGTTATTTTTGCATAATTTGTGTTTTTCTTGTCAAGAATTAACTTGTAAAGACAAGTAAAATCATAATGTAATAAGAAATAGGAGGGCGACTGGCCATTTGGCCCCATCATTTATTCAGTAAGATTATCGCTGATGTGATTGTAGCCTTCTGCAGTTTATTGCCAGTCCCTGAATAACCCTTTACTTTCTTGCAAATATGGACTCTGGAAACAATTGAATAACAGTGGTGCTGTTCAAAACAGTTGGTTTATTTGAAATTAACTTTGCCTTTTTAAAAATAAAATATGTCCATGATTTAAAATTAATTTGAATCTGTATTCCTAGTTTTTAAAATAACGTGTCTAATTGCAACGTTATTTTTTCCACAGGCTATGCCTGTCGCCATTTCGCAGTTTCTTCAATTATGATGGGTATGTATTTTCAACAAGAGAATCATGAAGGAATTGTACGCAACTTGCCTTTGCTTTTCTAATGTTCAAACTTGACTATTTGCAACCTAAAATGTTGCCTACTATAAATAGCCAGTCTAAGTAATTTTTTCATATTATATCAATGTAAAATATTCGTGAATGTGAGGGGAAAATGCTGCACTAAAATCTACAAAACTGAATTCCCAATTAAAATGCTTAAAAAATTGTGCTGAGCAGAAGTTATTTTTAACCATTATTAGATCACAGTCTGTTGATGATAATCGGTTATCAGATTGAAATATGAATTGGACCAATTTCTCACAGACAGTTAAATGGGTAATTTGCAGAAGCAAAAAAGGTTTGGCTAATGCTATGTGAAGGAATAATAAGTAAAAAAAAAAAACTTGTGTTTGTACAGTGCCTTTCCCAACCACAAGACATTCCAAAACGCTTCATGGTCAACTAAAAATAAAGTCCAGTGAACTATTCCCTGGAGTTTTTGTTTTAATAGAATAAAGCAGTTTACTGTATCAGTATGAAATATAAATCTTGTCCTTTTATAGATGCAATGCAGTCTTATTATAGATGCTTCACTTCAAAAGTGCTACAAATATAATATGTGCACTGTATTGAAACGACTCAGCCATAACTAAAGAACTAAAAGACCAAGCTGAGACAGTCCTATTTTAGTTTCTTTTACTTGTACCAGAAGTCCATTTGAAAAATCATGTTAATAGTTCTGTTATTTTCGGTTATATTGTAATGACTTGTATTTTGCGATGGTTGATTCCTCCAGCACATCATCTTCACGTAACAGGCATTTTATTGTGATTGGAAATGTCTTACTTAATTCTGACATTGCAAATTTTCATAAATTCAAAGGAAATTTCTGAGAATACTGAGAATTTTAACTTGCATTGTCCGGAAACCAATGATTCCAATTTGTATATATTACGGGCTGGATTGTAATTTAACAATCTACAACCTAATCTCAATCAGATTGAAGATAATCATGATTGTGGTAAATTCCTAATCGGCAGAACAGTGTGGTCTGGTAGAAGTTGGGACAATGGCTGTTTTTCTGTTTGAAAATCCAGGAAGAAAAGATTGAATGTATCCAAAAATGAGTAGCCCTAACAAATTTGCCATAGTGATTGAAAATTATGTTCCATAATTTGATTGGGACTGCAGCTGCCAAAAATCCCTTTTGATGTTAAGGACTCTTAATTGATTGTTGTGGTTCCAATTTTAATGCAATTTGTTCAGAAAAATCCACTCTTTGCTGCTCTTGACCTAGTCGTAAGAGCATCTACAATAGTCTGTACTGCTTGCTTCAGGAAAACATTTACACTCCCATCACGTTATGCTCTGGGCATTCCCTTTCGCTCAACAAACATGATAGCAATCCTGAGTATTCTTTGAATTGCAAACACGAAAGGTAGAGAGAGAATTGATTGTATTTTGCATTTTTAATAAAAAGTTCCTACTTTTTGTAAACTTTCTACATTTCTTATAGAGCGGACTCATGTCAACTGTGAAATTAAAGGTGATGTTGCAGTTGTGCGATTTAATACTCCAGATTCTAAGGTAATAGCTAATTTTATCTTTTTGGTATCATTTATTTGATGCTAATATTGAATGAGTAGAACAATCAGTGTGTCTGTTCTAATAAACAGTAAAGGAAATTTGCATTTTATTTAGCCAATTGCATGTTGCTGACTCACAAAACATATTTCAATGATATACATCATCATGCTGATTATTGATTCTTAATTCAAAAAGGCAATTCCTTTAAAGTTCAGTAATATTTCAGGTCATGTAAGAATTACAACCCCAACATTAAACTAGCATTTGATCGAATGTTACATCAAGGGCCGTGTCAAAATTTGAAGTCTGGAGAATCGAGGCGGAGGAAAAGTCCCCCACTGGATACAGTCATACCAAACATGAAGGAAGATTGTTGTGCTTGTTGGAGACCAACCATTTCAGCCACAGGAGTTCTTTAGGATAATTTCCTTGGCTCAGCTATCTTCAGGTCAATCATCTTATATCCAAAATAACGTAAGATGTGGAGTGTTCTCTGATTATTGCACGTTCACAATTCTTGAATATTCAAGTAGTCTCTGTCCTTCGCAGCCACACTCGAACAACATCGAGACGAGGGCTAATAATAGAAAGTAACGTTTTGTACCAACCAAGTGGTAGGCAATAATCATCTCCAGTGGAGAGATTCTGGTTTCTCTTCAACATTCCATTGGTGAATTCCCCCCCTCCATCATCAATAGCCTCAGAGTTATCATTGACTGGAAACTGAATCAGACCAGTCACCTAAATACTGCGGCTACAAGACGTTTCACACTTGCTCATTCAAAATCTTACAATGTGATCCCCAACAGTTTTGGGTGGGTGCCTGAGCCATTCCGTGTAGCAGCTCATACTGCCTTCTTGAGGGCATTTAGGGCCATAGAGTCACACAGCACTGAAACAGATCATTCAGTCCAATTCATCCACGCTGACTAGATATCTCAATCTGACCTACTCCCATTTTCCAGCATTTGGCCACATCCCTCTAAACCCTTCCTAATCATATACCGATCTAGAGGCCTTTCAAATGCTGTAATTGTACTCTGCCACTTGCTCGGATAGCTCGTTCCCTACACACGCCACCCACTGTGTGAAAATATTACCCTTCAGGTCCTTTTTAAATATTTTTTCTCTCACCTTAAACCTATGCCCTCTAGTTTTGGACTTCCCCACTCCAGGGAAAAAGACCTGAGCTATTTACCTTATCTATGCTCCTCATGATTTTATAAACTTCTATAAAGTCACCCCTCAGTCTCCAATGCTGTAGGGGAAAAAAGCCCCAGCTTACTCTTCTCCCAAGAACTCAAACCTTCCAGTCCCGGCAACATCCTTGTAAATCTTTCTTGCACCCTCTCAAGTTTAACAACATCCTTCCCAAAGAAGGATGACCAGAATTGTACACGGTATTCTAAAAGTGGACTCACCAATGACCTGCACAGCTGCAAAATGACATTCTAACTCCTATACTCACTGTTCTGACCAATGAAGGTAAGCGTGCCAAATGCCATCTTCACCACCCTATCCACTTGTGATTCCACTTTCAAGGAACTGTGCACCTGCACTTGTAGGTCTCATTGTTTGGCAACACTCCCCATGGCCCTACCATTAACTGTAAAAGTCCTATCCTGGTTTCTCTTAGCCTAATGCAACACCTCTCTGTTATCTAAATTTAAATATCATCGATCACTACTCTGCTTATTGGCCCAGCTGATCAAGGTCCCATTGCATTCTGAGATAACCTTCTTCTCTACCCACTACACCTCCAATTTTGGTGTCATCTGCAAGCTGAGCAACCATTCCACTTCTATCCGTATCCAAATCATTTACATAAATGACGAAAAGCAGTGGACCCAGTATTGATCCTTGGGGTACACAGCTGGTCACAGGCCTCCAGTCCAAAAACCAACCCTCTATCACCATCTTCTGTCTCCTACCTTCAAGACAGTTTGTATCGAGTTGGCTAGCTCCCCTGGATTCCATATGATTATTACATTACTAGCCAGTCTATCTTGCGCAGCCTTGTCAAACGCTTCATTGAAGTCCATATTGACAACACCTACTGCTCTGTCTTCCTCAATCTTCTTTGTCATCCCTTCAAAAAGCTCAATCAAGTTAGTGAGATACAATTTCCCACCACAAAGTCATGTTGACTATTAATAATCAGTCTTGCCTTTCCAAATGCTGTAAATCCTATCTCTCGGAATGTCCTCTAACAACTTACCCACCATTGACTTAAGACTCACCAGTCTATAGTTCCCAAGATTTTTTTTACAGCCTTTCTTAAATAATGGCACCACGTTAGCCAACCTCCAGTCTTCCAACACCTCATCCGCGGCTGTCAGTGATAAAACTATCTCAGCAAGGGGCCCAGCAATCTGTTCCCTAGCTCCCCACAATGTTCTGGGAAATACCTGATCAGATCCCGGGGATTTATCTACCTTTGTGCATTTGAAGACCTCCAGCACCTCTTCTATAATATAAATTACTTTCAACACATCACTGTTTATTTCCCCAAGTTTCCTAGGTTCCATGGCCTTCTCCACAGTAAATGCTGACGCTAAATATTGATTTAGTATCTCACTCATATCCTGTGGTTGCACACATTGGGGCCCTATTCTCTCCCTAGTTACTCTTTTGTCCTTAATGTACTCTTAGAATCTCTTTGGATTGTCCTTAATCCTTAATTCACTGAAGCTATCACATGCACTGTTAGGCAAGAACTGGACATCATAAAATGGGAACAGATTGTCAGGGAAAAGCACCATAGAAATGTGGAGATTGTTTAAGGGATGCATACTGCGTGTGCTTGAAATGTTTGTCCCTAGCAGGCAGGGAAGATGCGGTCGAGTGAGGGAGCCTTGGTTCTCGAGAGGTCAAACGACTAGTTAAGAGGAAAAAGGATGCTTATATAAGGTTTAGGAAACAAGGATCGGAAAAGGCTCTAGAGGGATACAAGTTAGCCAGGAAGGAGCTGAAGAAAGGGCTTAGGAGAGCTATAAAGGGGCATGAGAAAACCTTGGCAGATAGGACCAAGGAAAACCCCAAGGATTTTTACATGTACGTGAGGAATAAGTGAATGACCAGAGAAAGGGTAGGGCCGATCAAGGATTGTAAAGCAAATTTGTGTACGGAGCCTAAAGAGATAGGAGAGGTCCTTAATGAATACTTTTCTTCAGTATTCACAACTGAGAGGTACCTAGTTGTAGGGGAGGATAGTGTGAAACAGGTTGGTAGGCTAGAGGAAGTGGATGTTAGTAAGGAAGATGTACTAGAATTTTGAGGAACTTGAAGATAGATAAGTCCCTTGGGCCTGATGGGATTTATCCAAGGATTCTGTGGGAAGCGAGGGAAGAGATCGCAGGGCCTTTGGCAATGATTTTTGGTCCTCACTGTCCTCGGGTATAGTGCCGGAAGATTGGAGAGTGGCAAACGTCATTCCCTTGTTCAAAAAAGGGAATAGGGAAAATCCCAGAAATTACAGGCCAGTTAATCTTACATCAGTGGTGGGCAAATTATTGGAAAGGGCTCTGAGAGATAGGATTTATGATAACTTGGATAGGCACAGTTTGATTCGTGATAGTCAGCATGGATTTGTGAGGGGTCCATCATGCCTCACAAACCTTATTGAATTCTTTGAAGAGGTGACCAAACACGTGGATGAAGGTAGAGCAGTGGATGTGGTATACATGGATTTAAGTAAGGCGTTTGATAAGGATCCCCATAGTAGGCTCATGCAGAAAGTAAGGAGGGATGGGATAGGGGGAAATGTGGCAGACTGGATTCAGAATTGGCTGACCCTTAGAAGACAAAGGGTGGTAGTGGATGGAAAATATTCAACATGATGCTCAATTACGAGTGGTGTACAACAAGGATCTGTTCTGGGTCCTCTTCTATTTGTGATGTTTGTAAATGATTTGGATGAAGGAGTGGAAGGGTGGGTTAGTAAGTTCGCGGACGATACGAAGGTGGGTCAAGTTGTGGATAGTGTGGAGGTCTGTTCTAGGTTACAAAGGGACATTGATAGGATGCAGAGCTGGGCTGAGAAGTGGCGGATGGAGTATAACCCTGAAAAGTGTGAGGTGATTCATTTTGGAAGGACAAACTTGAAAGCAGAATACAGGGCTAACAGAAAGATTCTTGGCAGTGTGGAGGAGCAGAGGCATCTCGGGGTTCATGTCCACAGTTCCTTAAAAGCTGCCACCCAGGTGGATAGAGTTGTTAAGAAGGCATTTGATGTGTTAGCTTTCGTTAATAGAGGGATTGAGTTCAAGAGCCGTGAGGTTATGCTCCATCTATACGAAACCCTGGTTCGGCCACACCTGGAGTATTGTGTCCAGTTCTGGTCGCCTCATTACAGGAAAGCTGTGGAATTGTTGGAAAAGGTGCAGAGGAGATTTACCAGGATGTTGCCTGGAATGGAGGGAAGGTCTTAAGAGGAATGGTTAAGAGAGCTAGGGCTTTTCTCTTTAGAACGACGAAGGATGAGAGGTGACTTGATAGAGGTGTACAAAATGATCAGAAGTATAGATAGAGTGGACAGCCAGAGACTTTTTCCTCAGGTGGAGGTTGCTATTACAAGGGGGCATAGTTTTAAAGTGAGTGGAGGTAGATATAAGGGAGACGTCAGAGGTGGGTTCTTTACTCGAAGAGTGGTAGGGACGTGGAATACGTTGCCGGAGAGGGTAGTGGAATCGGCCTCATTAGGGGCATTTAATCGGCTATTAGATAGGTATATGGATGATAGTACAAGGTAGAGGTGGAGGTTAGATAGATCTCAGGTGTAAGGTAAAAGTTCAGCACAACATCGTGGGCCGACGGGCCTGTACTGTGCTGTACTGTTCTATCTTCTATGTTCTAAGTGCCGTCTTTGTCCTCCTGATTTCCCTCTTAAGTATACTCCTACTGCCCTTACACTTCTCAAGCCATTCACTTGATCCCAGCTGCCTATACTTGACATATGTCTCCTCTTTCTTGACCGGAGCCTAAATTTCTCCAGTAATGCAGCATTCCCTACACCTACTATAAAGTGTGTAGTAACTGCTGGCCTTACCAGTGATTGACTCTCTCCATTGATCGCTTGCTCGCTCTCTCTCCTATTCCATGATTTTTTTTTAAATGATCGGGGTTTTGAAACAAAAAAAATGTCATTTTTCTTCTTTAAGTCTTTCTTCTGGAGGGGCTCCAGTGTCCTCTTGAGGTCATCGCTGTTTACTCTTTACTTTTCTCGTTTTTGGATTGGAACCGTGAGCTGAAGTAGAGAGTTGAACTTTGAACACCAGCTTACTTGTAAAATAAACAAACTGATGTTCTCATGTGGGAACTGGTCTGGAAAGATAATTGTAGTTTAATTATTTTTCTAAGAACACTGCAGACGTTTTGGCACCAGGATGTGTTATGCGCAAGGACTGGCAACTGATTGGATGTTGCATTGGTCAATCAAAGGGAAGGCTCGTGCTGCCAGCCAGCCACAGAGAATGTGGAAAAAAGAAACTGAAGCCATAGATTGACCAAAAACAAAAAAATGCTTGAAATCACAGCAGGTCAGGCAGCATCAACGGAGAGAGAGCAAGCTAGTTGACTCTTCTTCAGAGCTGTGATGAAGATCATAGCCATAGATTGGACTGATTTTGACTGGACTTTTGGGCAGAAGGCTGTATGCTTAGAAGCTGTTGGACTGGAAAGCTATGTTCTTGACCTTTTACTCTCTGTAGATTATATCCAGTTAAAGAATTGTTGAATGTTCTGATAAATGAATCCTAATTTATAAGAAATAAGTGAATATTCCTCGGAGCCCTGTTGGAAGCTGTTTGCATTGACCGGTGGCTTTAGAATTCAAGCAACATACAATCCCATATAAAAACCGAAAGAACTGCGGATGCTGTAAATCGGGAACAAAAACAAAATTGCTGGAAAAGCTCAGCAGGTCTGGCAGCATCTGTGAAGGAGAAAACAGAGTTAACATTTCGGGTCCAGTGACCCTTCCTCAGAACAAACCCATATGCCTATATACAACACATCATTCAAGGATTCTGCAAAGAACTGGTACTCATTGTCAAAACAATGAACAAATTACAGCTATTTTACTTTCTTTGTAGTTTATCCTTTTACTGTGTCTGTCTGTCTGTCTGCGTGTGCCACTGTGAGTGTTATGATCAAAGAAATTTGTGTCTTAAAACAGGGCAAGTTAAGGGGAAATTTGTAGAGGTTTTCAAATCACAAAGGGGTTTGTTAGATAACTGAATAAAAATGGTTTCTTGTTAGAGAATTATTGGTAACCCGAGGATGCAAGTTTAAGGTAATTGGCAAGGTAACTAGAGGCAGCATGAAGAAAAGTAAGAGTTATGCACTGGAGTATGATCTCGAATCTGATGGAAGTAGATTCAATAGTAAATTTTAACTATTTGTGAAAATAGTACAAGACTATAGGATAAAAGCAATGCATTGTGTTGGAACTATTTGAATAACTTTGTTAATGAGCTTTTACAGGCCCAACAGGCAAAATAACCTGCATGTGCCCCATACTTGTATGAAATTGCCTTTTATTGTATATTGAACCATCTATGACAGATCTCACTTGACCATATCAAGTTGTATCGTGCTTTGCTTTGCTGCCCTGTCTCAAAGCAGCTGGTATCTTGCTCCAGAATCATCCTGGAAAACAAAGTTAACTATGTCTACCAAATTCTGCTCAACTCTTATCCAAACACTCACTGACCAAATAGGACTTCAGTTTCTAGTGGTCCACTCCTTCCTGGTCCTGCTCTTTCCCCAGTTCTATAACTTCCTCCAGTCCTGAAGCCTTGCATTCCTCCAGATCTGGTCTCGTATTCTACTCCCACTGTCACTGTTTTCAATCCAGTATTGATAACCGTGCCTCAGCCATTTCAGGGTCAAGGTCTGAAATTGTCTCCCTATAATTGACCACCTCCTTGTACTTTAATGATGAGTTTAAAGCTCACCTTTTTAACAAGGCTTTTGATTTTCCTTCTGAATATTTCTTTTGACTTGGTGTCTTTTTTTTGTCTGATCTTACCCCGTGAACCATGTTGGGAAGTTTTTCAATGTTAAAATGCTATAGAAATGCAATTTATTTTTTTTCTGGTAAGTTGTAAAACATATTTACACATTCTAAAATTATTTTCAAAAGTGCTGGTAAAAGCCTGTGTAATACTTGATATGTTTCCACATTGTATGATTCCTACATTGAAGTTCAAAGGAAAAGTCTGCTGATTACATGCATCTTGACTCTCAAATGTGTTATTGGCAAAAGACCAACTAATATTATTACCTGTGATAAATGTCCCTCCTTTAAGATGGATGCGATACCTTATTCTTTCACTGCCTCAAACAAGAACTTTGTATTGGAAATTAAGGATTGTGCTTTTTAGAAAAATAATGTAATTTGGTTTCTTTTTGATGCTGTATAGGTTAACACCCTATCTAAAAAGCTACAATCAGAGTTTACTGAGGTGATGAATGAAGTTTGGGCAAATGATGGTGTTCGAAGTGCTGTTCTTATTTCATCAAAACCAAGCTGTTTCATTGCTGGTGCTGACATCAAGTAGGTTGCATTTTGAAATGTAGTTTCAGAATTCAGATTCAGTGTAAAATGTGCTTTGTGATGAGTATTCTTCGTGTATGATTCTCCTTATTTTAAGGGAGATGCAGTAGCAGAAGTGTTCAGGTTCACAAATCTTTATTTGCCATGAAGGTTTTTATTTCTTAGGGTCTTCCCTAATTGTCCCTTGATCTGAGTAGCTTGTTCAGACCACTTTAGAGGGCAGTTAAGAGTCAATGATATTGCTGGAGGACTGAAAGACCATGACTGGTCTGATTACTCCTTATTCTTGCCTACCCCGGGTAAAATAATTCCCAGAATCTAACTAGTGCAGCTGCCTTGCAGAGCCAACAAACCAGGCTGAAGTAAATTATGATCATGCTGTGATCCTACCTCTTTGGGGAAGGCTTGTGATTAAGCCCTTGGAGATTTTAAATTTGACTTTCAAGTTGACTCTTCCCACCACTTATTTCATCTCCAGGCTCATTGCACAAAGTTGTTCTTGGTAGATGATACAGTGATGTATGTTGATTTCCGGAGGCACTGATTTGAGCATCTGGCTAACAAATCATTTGTGCTTCCCTGTCATTGTAGGAGCTTCATTGATTCACAGACCACAAAGTTTGTCCTGTAGAAGATTGAATTTCACCAGCATGTGTCACTTTGTTGAAAATGTCTTACTTAATTGTTTTACCTTCTTTCATTGGGCAGTGATCAAGAGCTGCTTAACAGTTTCTAAAGTTCTTTTAACTCCTCATATGAAGATTACCAGTTGGGTTGTATCATTTATGTCTGTACTGTTATCGAATCTTAAACTTTAAAAGTGACATACGTGAAGTTTTGTGATCAGGACAATAAATGTTGGATGCTTGGTTCTCTACTCTCCTAGTGATTGTTTGTTTGATATCAAAAGCTAGTTTTCTGTACTATCATATTTTTACTAGAGCGTGCCACAGATATAAATGTGTCTGTCGCCAATTTCCCATCGGACAATGGCTTCCCTGTGTTTGCTGTTATTTCAGCAATCAGGAAACTGCTTTTGATCCTCAAAACTTTTTTGTTTGCAGCTTTGAAGAATGATTGTTGGCAAACAAGGTGCTGGTTCACTGAGTTCCTTCAATTCATTCTCACCTGACCTTTGAAGCTGTCAAAATTGTCAGCATAGTTTGTACAATAATGCCGTTTGATATAGTACTCCTTAAAGACTTCTTTCTCCTGACATATCAAATGTAATTGAGCCTCATTGTGCTCCATAGCAAAATAGTAATTGCTCCGAGAACCTTTGAAAACTGGGCTTTCATTGTAGCTGTCTCTCCAAATGAAGTCTGCATCCTCCAGTACCTTCGACTGCCATCACCCCCACCACGGACTTGTTCAGGCAGCACTAAGTACACGCCTGCATTCCGGGGTGGAGTATTGGACCTGAGCCTTGGAATCTGCTACCCTCCACCCTAGAATTTTGCCCCATTTGGACCTGATCTTGCACCCACTGTTGCTAACCCATTGCCTTGCCTCACCCCCATTTACTCATCACAAAACATCCAGTGCTATGAAAATTGAATATGGTCAGCATTTTCATTTTCATACCTTTTCACTGATTGAAGGTCTTGCAGCCAGGGACTCCTTCTCACCCATGTTTGCTGTTGACTGACTAGTAACCTGATCAGCAGTGAATGCTGGTGGGAGGAAATAAAAGATCTGATTAGCTGAGCAGCTTTGCAGCATTTGTCAAAGACAACCTTCTCTTTACGTACCCTTACATTTGGGACTTGGATAAGGGCCCATGTATGGGCCAGATCCACAGCTTGTTGGACAATGCTGGTTTAGAAGGTCATGGAAAATTTAACAAAACTATTCAAAATTATGGAACATTTTGAGAAAGAGGAATTATGCCCAACTTACAGAGAGGTCAATCGCTAGAGGATTTGGATTTTAGCAAAATAACCAAGGCAGTGAGGTGGTTGTCGTTGAGCAGTTCAATTTTGCAGCAAGTTACAAATGGAATGCACTGCTCAAAATGGTTGTACAAGCAGATTCAATGGTGACTCAAAAAGAATTTGATAGTCAATCATTTGTAGGGCTAAGGGAGAACAATTATGAGAGACTAAATGGATGGTTGTTTCAAAGAATAGTGTTGACAAAATAGGCCATCTACTGTGTAGTCAAATTTTATAATTTCGCATTGTTTTAAATGCAACTGCATTCAAAGTTTCACCATTTCTCTGGGATAGTAAGAACTGCCGATGCTGGAGTCAGAGATAACACAGTGTGGAGCTGGAGGAACGCAGCAGGCCAGGCAGCATCAGAGGAGCAGGAAAGTTGACGTTTTCGGTCAGGACCCTTCTTCAGAAATGGGAATTTTCTGAAGCAGGGTCCCGACCCGAAACGTCGGCTTTCCTACACCTCTGATGCTGCCTGGCCTGCTGTGTTCCTCCAGCTCCACCGTGTGTTATCTCTTCACCATTACTGTCTCTTTTTTTGATGTTTCTAACTTAATGAATTATTTCCTACCATGAACCCTGACTTACTTTCACTGGTGCTGACTTCCTTTCACTGGTGCTGACTTCAAAGAATTTGTGAAATTTACTTCGTCCTTTCTGATATAATTAACTTATAAGGCAGAGTTCAAAGGAAATCTGCTTGGCTTGTTGCATAATTTTTGGAACTGGAGAAAAATCAAAACATTTATCTCGACTGTCAGGGAGGGATCATGTACCTGGATTAAACAGTTATTCACATAGTCAAAGAGACGACTTAGCTTCTTATTTGATCAGAATAAAACTTTTATAATTTTGTAAATGTCCATAGGATTATTGTGCTCATGTTCACTGAGAGCAAATGAGTGAGTAAATAGTGCAAGTGATGAATGGTATACCGATCAAATGGCTACTTAGCAGGATACAGCAGTCTCCTTCATCAAATCTCTGCCACTGTAGTTGTTATTTATATTTTCATGACCAATATAAAGTGGCTACAGTATGTACTGCAGCAATTTGCCAAGCTTACTTTGTCAGAATCTCCCAGACCCAAGATCTGTATTATTGAGGAGAACTGGCAAAGTCCTCACTTTGCATTTCCCTTTCACGTCATACATTTTCTGAACTGTTCAGCCATTGCATCTGAATCAAATTTCTGGAATTTTATAACAATGTGGGATCCCATCATTCCAATGGCTACATTGGCTGCAGCATTGTCATATGCAATGAAAAAAGGCCATACTAGCTTTACAAATTGTCATCTATGAACTTTACTTTTATTTGCAGTATGATAGAGGAATGTAAATCTGTGGAAGAAGTGACACGTTTATCTCAGGAGGGGCAGAAAATGTTTCTGAAGATTGAAGAATCGACCAAACCTGTTGTAGCTGCTATCAATGGTTCCTGCCTTGGAGGTGGTCTTGAGGTATGAGACAAATTTCCACTTGAAATGTGTAACCTAACTAATTATAGAGAAATGTGTGGCAAGAGATTGAAGCTGAAAGCCATCATATCTCCAGTATTTTTATTTGTATTGTGTGTCTCTGAATCTTTAAATATCTCCTTTCATTATATCTGCTATATTTTAAGTTTGTCTTACCTAAAAGTTTGAACCCTTATATTGCGATTTTTCTGGATCAATTTCTTTTCATAATCTTGAAATAAAATAAATCATGGAGAGGACTTTTTTCTCAATGGAAACTGAGTTAGAAACAAACTTCCTGGACTTTTTCTCATGAATTCCTACTGGCTGAACTTATCATACTTTTTCCCTCAAAGGAATCCATGCATTTATCCTATTAATTTTAACACCCCATTTTCAAACTGGGATTCCTCAACGCTTTCCACCACAAGAATGTGTAATTTTTTAAAGAGGCTTTTAGATTGGTACTTCTTCTCTTCAAGTCATATTTACCTTCTGCATTTACACTACTGAAAATGTCTGACAAATAACTGCAGTCTGCACTGCAAGGAAGCATGTGCGATTTTTGTAGGGGAGGGGGGGGAAAATCCCCTGGTATGAGAATGGAAGAGAGCCCAGAAGCCTATGTATATGTGTGTGTTGTGAGGGGCAGGACCCTGAAAACCACCTTCCCCGTGTCTGTCTTTTTACACACACACCACGCCCTCCTGTTCTCACCTGGGTCCCAGTGTCGTTTCCCCAGCCCCCACCCCCCACACTCTTAGTTTGTGTCACCTCACCTAATAATTTGACCCTTAGAATCCATAATTTGGCATCTAGTCAAAAGTTTTATTTTCTGTGTGAGCACATTAATACATAACATATTAGGAATTTGAATATCAGATTTTTACACTGATGAGAGAATTGCTTTCATGGATAAGACACAATTTATCAGTGATGGCAGAAAGTTTTATTCTATATTCAAAAGATTGAAAAGCTTAATGTTAGAATTAATTGTGGAGACATGCAAAGAGGTAAGTTAGTCTTTGGTAGAGTTGGCCCCTATAAATTGAATTCTTATTCCTATTGAATAATCATTAACAGAATTGTGATTCCTTTGGTCTGTATAATTGACTTGGTGCAAACCTTTCACTGTAGAATGAAGTACATAATAAAATCAAAACAAATTGTGTAATTTAATCAAAAAAGTGTAATCATTTTCATACTGTCACAGAAGCTAAGTTGTTGCATGTGTGTTTAGGTTGCCATCGCCTGCCATTACAGGATAGCAACAAAGGACAGCAAGACAGTATTGGGCACTCCGGAAGTTATGCTTGGCTTACTGCCAGGAGCTGGTGGTACTCAGAGGCTACCAAAGATGGTAATTTATTTTTAATGTTTAAATTCAGTTTAATGCAAACTGCAATGACTGCATTGTTTTTAATTATCAAACTTAATCATTGCAAACATAATGGACCAGAGGGCCTTTGACTGAAATGCACAATATGATTTTTGTAACAACCTTCAAATGATGTTCTGGCAATACCCTAGAAAGTGTGTTGCTAACCAGGAGAAATATTCGTGTTAGATTGGTCTGAACATGAATTTCGAGGTTTGATCAATAAGTTGATTCTTGAGACTGTCTTGTTGTAGACTCTTTACAATATTGGCCACAGTACTTGCATGCATATCAAAAGTTAAGAAAGAGGTAGCTAAGGCATATATTTTATTTAGTGTGTAAAATTGTGTCAGAGGACAGATACATGGCTTCTGTTACTCCTGTATTTAATGAGGGATACAAAACAAGTCAAAATAACTGTAGATCAGTTTACTTGTTTGTGGTGGGAAAATGATGAAATCTTTACTCAAAGGTATAAATGAAAAAGACTACGAAACAGTAATACAAGAATGAAACTGCACATATTATAAAAAGAATACTTGTGTTTGACCAAATGTAGTGAATTCTTTAAAGAAGTAACAAAGGATAGATGTGGGTAATACAAGATATGCAATATATCAAGGTTTTTGAAAGGTCTTCGACAATTACTGCATGGTGAACAAGTGACTAATGACTACTGTGAAGTAATTAAATGGGGTTCAACTGGGCCACAAAACATTGGAAATTACTTTCCTGAGGGATTGATGTTGAACCATTGTTCATGATGTACTGGAATAACTTGAAGTTGGGAATCAGAAGTACAATTTCAAAATGTGTGAACAGTGTCAAATTTGGAGGTGTAGTTACTGCAAAGGAAAAATGTGACAAAGTGCAAGAAGATGTTAATAAGTTTGCCATTGTGCAAGTAGGTGAGTTTCAATATAGATACGTGAGAGGTGAGGCATTTTGCTAGCAAGAATAGGGTTGGCCACATACTGCTGAATATTGAGAGTGAATGGAGTAGAGGACCAAATGGATCTTTGTGCTCAAATACTTTTTAAAGTGGTGAAATAGATTCCTAAGGCCGTGAAGAGAAAGCAAGCAAGCACAAGGCTTCATTTCTCAAGCTATAAAATTTAAAAACAGTTCATAATGTAAGACAATCTCGAACAATTCCGGTAGGATTTATATTTTAAGCCAAGAGTTCTGTGTAGACTGGGGCACAGACAAACGTTTCTGCCGTCATCAGAAAGACATCAGGATGGTGTGTTGCTCCCTGTCTTGGAGAGGGTGCAGAATATCCTGAAAGTGGAGAATGACCAGCAGGAGGTCATTGTACACGTTGATACTGATGACATGGTTCGGGAACGGGATGAGATATTGCAGAAAGATACTAGGAAACTAAGCAGGAGGTTAAAAAGTAGAACCTCGAGGCAAGTAATATCTGGACTACTACTGGTGCCACGTGCTAGTGAGTGTAGGAATAGGAGGGTAGAACAGATGAATGCATGGCTGAGGAGCTGGTGCAGGGAGGCAAAGATACACGTTTTTTTGAACCATTGAGATCACTTAAAGGATAGAAATTTATTAGAGGGACAGGTTCCACCTGAATTGGAAAGGCATCAATATCCTTGCAGGGAGATATGCTAGTGCTGCTCGAGAGGCTTTAAACTGGTAAAGTGTGGTGGGAACCAAAGAGATAGTGAGAAAATGCTGAGGCTGGCACAGTACATAGGGGGAGCAAGTCAAACAGTCAATGTAGACAGGAGCTTAGCAGAGATTGAGGCAAGACTGATAAATTAAACTGTATTTACTTCAATACAGGAGGCCTGACAGGTAAGGCAGATGAACTTTGGGTATTGCTGAGAACATGGGACTGGGATAACACAGCTATTATAGAAACATGGCTCAGACGGACAGGACTGGCAGCTTAATGTTCTGGGGTGTAGATGCTGTAGGAAGGATAAAAAGGGAGACAAAAGAGTAGGGGGAGGTAAGATTTTGCTTAAAAAAAACTTACCTCGTGAGACATAGCCCTACTTGATTCGAACGGCGGGAGTGGTGAGAGCGTGAGCCAGGAAGTGAACTATTATATTCGGGCATTGTCTAAATCCGAAACACTACACGTGTAGTGTCTCCCACCCATCCTCCTCCTCTGACCAAAAAAAAAGACTGTGTGGAGGGTCGGTAAGGTAGGCTTTTTTTATTCTTTTGGCAATCTAGCATAGAGGGAATTTTCTTTCTTGTTCTTTTATTGGGCAGGAAGCTGTCAGAGGGAGGAAACTATCAACAAATTTAATTAACTCATTATAATAAATTATATAAATTAATAAATTAATTAACTAAGTAGAAATGGCTGGACAGGTGATGTGTTGTAGTTGTATGATGTGGGAGCTGGCTGATCCCATTGCGAACTGCAGTGACCATATCTGCAGCAAGTGTTGGTTGCTCAAGGAACTTCGGCTTAAGAGTTGATGAGCTGGAATCGGAGCTTCAAACGCTGCGGTACATCGGGAGGGGGAGAAGTACTTACATGACTTGTTTCAGGAGGCAGTCACACCTGGGAGATTAAGTAATTCAAATTTGGTCAGTGGCCAGGGACAGCAGGGTGTGACTGTAAGCAGTGGTAGAGGGATCCTGCAGTCAAGAACAGAGGAGCCTAAGCTCTTGACCTTGTCCAACACGTACGAGGTACTTGCTCCTTGTGTGGATGAGGAAAAGGGCTGCAGGGAGGATGAGCCAACTGACCACTGCACTGTGGTGCGGGAGGCCATTCAAGAAGGGGCAGCAAAAAGGCAGGTGGTAGTTGTAGGGGATTCTATAATTAGGGTGCTAGATAGTATCATTTGTAAGCAGGATCGAGAGTCTCGCATGGTGTGTTGCCTGCCCGGTGCCAGGGTAAGGGATATTTCTGACCGGCTTGAAAGGATATCGGAGCAGGAGGGGGAGGATCCAATTGTTGTGGTCCACGCCAGAACAAACAACATAGGCAAGACTAGGAAAGAGGACCTGTTCAGAGATTATCAGGAGTTAGGAACCAAATTAAAGAACAGGTCCTCAAGGGTTATAATCTCCGGATTACTGCTTGAGCCATGTGCGAAATTGGCATAGGGATGTGAGAATAAGGGAAGTAAACACATGGCTAAAAGAGTGGTGCGGGAAAGAGGGGCTCCTTTTCATGGTATCAGTATTGGAATAGGAGGGATCTGTACCGTTGGGACAGTCTCCACCTGAATCGAGCTGGGGTCATTGTTCAAGCAAAAAGGGTAAATAGGCTGGTCAACGGGACTTTAAACTAGAAAGTGGGAGGGGGAAGGGAATGGTGAAACTTGCCCTGGTGGGAAACAAAGCAGCAGGTTAACATCTGTAGTGGTAGGTTCAACTTAGTGGAAAAATATGAAAGAAATGACAGGGAAGGAGAATTCAGGAGAGGTTATTAAAGTCTCCAGCACAGACACAAATAGGACAGAGTGTTTGGAAAAGGCTAGCAATCAAACACTGGAAAAACGAATGAAAATGAGAAGAGGGAGAGTTAATACAGGACTGAAGATGTTATATCTGAATGCACACAGTATAAGGAATAAGGTAAATGAGCTTGTGGCACAGATCGAAGCTGGTAGGTATGACGTGGTAGGCATCACCGAGACATGGCTGCAAGGGGACCAGGATTGGGAACTGAATATCCAAGGGTATACATCCTATCGAAAAGATAGGCAGGTGGTCCGAGGGGGTGGGGTTGCCTTATTAGTGAGAAATGAAATTAAATCAGTACGAAGAAACGAAGTAGGGTCAGATGGTGTAGAATCTCTGTGGGTAGAATTGATGAACTGCAAAGGTAAAAAAACCATAGTTGGGGTTGTGTACAGGCTTCCAAACAGTAGTCGGGAGCTGGGGCGCAAGATACACCAGAAGATAGAAAAGCTGTGTAAGAAAGGCAAAGCACAGCGATCAGGGGGGATTTCAATATGCAGGTGAACTGGGAAAATTATGTTGATAGTGGATTGCAAGAAAAGGAGTTTGTGGAATGTCTACAAGAATGCTTTTTAGAGCAGCTGGTGGTGGAGCCCACTAGGGAACAGGCAATACTGGATTTTGTTGTGCAATGAGGCAGACTTGATAAGGGAGCTTAAGGTAAAGCAACCCTTAGGAAGCAGTGATCATAAGATGATAGAATTTACTCTGTAATTTGAGAGGGAGAAGATAGAATCAGAGGTAACGGTGTTACAGTTGAATAAAGGCGACTGCAGAGGTATGAGGGAGGAGCTGGGAGGATTGACTGGAAGAGGAGCCTAGCCGGAAAGACAGCGGAACGGCAACGGCAGGAGTTTCTGGGAGTAATTCAAGAGACACAGCAAAAATTCACCCCTAGGAAAAAGAAGCATGGTACAGAGAAGATGAGGCAACCATGGCTGACTACAGAAATCAGGGATAGCATAAAAGCAAAAGAGAAAGCATATAGTGTGGTGAAGGGCAGTGGGAAACCAGAGGACTGGGAAGCTTACAAAGACCAACAGAAGGCAACAAAAAAAGAAATAAGGAGGGAGAAGATTAAATATGAGGGTAGGCTAGCCACTAATATAGATGAAGACTGTAAGAGTTTCTTTAGGTATATATAGGGGAAAAGAGAAGCAAAAGTGGACATTGAACCACTGGAAAATGACAGTGGAGAGATAGTAGTGGGGAACAAGGAAATGGCTGAGAACAGAATAATTTCTTCGCGTTAGTTTTCATGGTGGAAGACACGAGTAATATCCCAAAAATTCAAGAGTGTCGGGGGCAGAGCTGAGTATGGTGACCAGCACCAAGAAGAAGGTGCTAGTAAAACTGATTGGCCTGAATGTGGACAAATCACCTGGACCAGATGGACTACACCCCAGAGTTCTAAAGGAGATAGCTGAAGAGATAGTGGAAGCATTAGTGGTGATCTTTCAGGAATCGCTAGAGTCAGGGAGGGTCCCAGAGGACTGGAAAATCGCTAACATGGCACCCATGTTTAAAAAGGGAGTAAGGCAAAAGATGGAAAATTATAGGCTGATTAGCCTAATCTCAGTCGTGGGTAAGATTTTGGAGTCCATTGTAAAGGATGAGATTTCTGAATATTTGGAAGTGTATAGTAAAATAGGGCAAAGTCAGCATGGTTTCATCAAGGGGAGGTCATGCTTGATAAATCTTTGAGGAAGTAACGAGCAGGGTAGACCAAGGAGAGCCAATGGATGTTATCTACCTGGACTTCAAGAAGGCCTTTGATGAGGTGCCATACAAGAGGCTGCTGAATAAGTTAAGGGCCCGTGGTGTTACAGGCAAGGTGCTAGCATGGATAGAAGATTGGCTGTCTGGCAGAAAGCAGAGAGTGGGGTTAAAGGAGTCTTTCTCAGGATGGCAGCCAGTGACAAGTGATGTTCCGCAAGGGTCAGTGTTGGGACCACAACTTTTCACTTTATACATTAATGATCTAGATGAAGGAACTGTGGGCAGTATGGCTAAGTTTGCAGACAATACAAAGATAGGTGGAGAGACAGGTAGTATTGAGGAGGTGGCAAGGCTGCAAAAGGATTTGGACAGGTTGGAGAGTGGGCAAAGAAGTGGCAGATGGAGTACAACGTGGGAAAGTGTGAGGTCATGCACTTTGCTAAGAAGAATAAAAGCACGGACTGTTTTCTAAATGGGGAGAAAATTCAGAAGTCTGAAGGCCAAAGAGACTTAGGAGTTCTAGTCCAGGATTCTCTCAAGGTAAACTTGCAGGTTGAGTCAGTAGTCAGGAAGGCAAATGCAATGTTGGCATTTATTTTGAGAGGACTTGAATATAAAAGCAGGGATGTACTGGTTAGGCCACATTTGGAGTATTGTGTGCAGTTTTGGGCCCCACATCTCAGGAAGGGTTCAGAGGAGGTTCACAAGAATGGTCCCAGGAATGGAAAGCTTAACATATGAGGAACGTTTAGGACTCTGGGACTAAAATCATTGGAGTTTAGAAGGATGAGGGAGGAATCTAATTGAAACTTACAGAATACTGAATGGCCTGGACAAAGTGGATGTTAGGAAGATGCTTCCGTTGGCAGGAGAGTCTAGGACCCGATGGGCACAGCTTTAGAGTAAAGGGAAGACCTTTTAGAACGGAGATAAGGAGAAACTTCTTCAGCCAGAGAGTGGTGAATTTATGAAACTCACTGCCACAGAAGGCTGTGGAGCCTAGGTCATTGAGTACAGTTAAGACTGAGATAGATAGGTTCTTGATTATCAAGGGGATCAAGGGTTACAGGGAGAAAGCAGGAGAATGGGATTGGGGAACTTATCAGCCATGATTGAATGGCGGAGCAGACTTGATGGGCCAAATGGCCTAATTTCTGCTGCTGTGTCTAATGGAGAGTGGTGTTTTTGGTGGGGGATAACATTATGGCTGTACTTCGGGAGGATATTCCTGGGAGAACATCTAATGAAATTTCATGATAGACCAGAAAGGGATGATCGCCTTGTTGGGAGTGCATTCCAAGCCCCTCCCCCTAACAGTGGGAAATTGAGAAGCAAATATGTAAGAAGAATAACGTTGTAATGGTAGGGGGTTTTAACTTTCCAAACATAGACTGGGGCTGTCATCGTGTTAAGGGGTTGGATGGGGAGGAATTTAAATGTGTACAAAAAAGCTTTCTGATTCAGTATGTGGATGTACTTATTAGAAAAGGAGTAACAATTGACTGACTGGGAAATAAGGCAGGCCAAGTGACTGAGGTGTCAGTGGAGGAGCACCTTAGGGCAAGTGATCATGCTTCTGTTAGTTATAAAATAGTTATGTAAAAGGATGGAACTGATCAAAAAGTTCAAGTTCTAAATTGGAATAAGATCAATTTTGATGATATTAGACAGGAACATTCAAAAGTTGACTCGGGGAAGCTATTTACAGGTAAAGGGAAGGTTGGCAACTGGGAGACCTTTCAAAATAAGACAACGAGAGTTCATAGACAGTATGTTTCTGTTAGTGTGAAGGGCAAGAGTGGTAGGTGCAGGGAACACTGGATGACTGGAGAAATTGAGGCTCTGGTCAAGAAGGAGGCATATGTCAGATATAGTCAGCTGGAATCAATTGAATCTCTAAAGGAGTATAAGGGCAGTAGGAGTATACTTGAGGGAAATCAGGCAAAAAGGGGACATGCGATAATTTTGGCGAATAGGGTTAAGGACAATCCAAAGAGGTTCTGTAAGTACATTAAAGGCAATAGAGTAACTAGGGAGAAAACAGGGCCTGTCAGTATTTACTGTGGAAAAGGTTATGGAAGCTCAGGAATTTAGGGAATGAAAGAGTTCATATTACAGAAGAGTAGGCGCTGGAAGTCTTAAAATGCAGAAAGGTAGATAAATCCCCGGGACCTGATTAGGTGTTTCCTAGAATTTTGTGGGAAGCTAGGGAAGAAATTGCTGAGCCCCTTGCTGAGATATTTGTATCATTGACAGCCATTGGTAGATGGTGGAAGACTAGAGGTTGGCTAATGAGGTGCCATTATTTTAAGAAAGACTGTAAGCGAAAAGCTGGGGGACTATAGCTCGGAGAGCCTTCTGTCAGAGTTGGGTAAGTTATAGAGTCAGAGTCCTACAGCACGGAGACAGGCCCTTCGGCCCAAACTGGTCCGTGCCGACCAAAATGTCCAACCACGCTAACCCCATTTTCCTGCACTTGACCCATATCCTTCTGAATCCTTCCTATCCATATATCCATCCAAATCCATTTTAAATGTTGTTAATGTGCCTGTTTCAACCACTCCACTGGCAGCCCATTCCATATGTGTACCACCCTCTGTTTGAAAAAAAAAAAAAAGTTGCATCTCAGGTTCCCATGTATTCTATCCCCCTTACCTTAAACTGATGCCCTCTAGTCCTCGATTCCCCAATGCTGAGAAAAACACTGAATGCATTCATTGTATCCATGTCTGTCATGACCTTATACGCTTCTATAAGATCCCCCCTCAGTCTCCGACGCTCTAAAGAAAAAAGTCCTAGCTTGTCCGACCTCTCCCTCTAACTCAGTCCCTTGAGCCATGGCAACATCCTTGTCAATTTCTTCTGCACTCTTTCCAGTTTAATAACATCTTTCCTATAGCAAGGTGACCAAAACTGAATACAATACTCCAAGTGTGGCCTCACCAATGTCCTGTACAACTGCAACAAAACTTCCAAATTTCTATACTCTGTGTGCCAAAAGCATTCTGCACTGCCTTGTCTACCTGTGACTCCACTTTCAGAGAACCGTGCACCTGAACTCCTTAAGGCCCCACCATTCACCTTGAAATTCTGACCTTGATTTGACTTTCCAAAATGCAACACTTCACACTTATCTGTATTAAACTCCATTTGCCATTTCTCAGCCCTCTTCCCCAGGTGATATGATCCTGCTGCAACTTCTATTTTTTATGTATCCAATTTGCCAGCTATCCCTGGATTCCATGTGATCTAACCTTCCAGAGCAGCCTACTATGTGGAACCTTATCAAAGGCCTTACTGAAATCCATATAGACTGTTTACTGACTGTCCTTATTAACCTTCATGGTCACTTCATCAAAGAACTCTGACAAATTTGTGAGGCATGATCTCCCATGCATGAAGCCATGCTGACTGCTCCTAATTAAACCCTGTCTTTCCAAATGCATGTATATCTTATCCGTCAGGATCTTCTCGAGTAACTTACCTACTGGTCTATAGTTCTCACGTTTTTCTTTGCAGCTGTTCTTTAATAAGGGCATATCATTCACTACCCTCCAGTCTTCCAGGATCTCACCTATGGCTAACGATGATGCAAATATGTTAGCCAGGGCCCCCGCAACTTCTGCCCTAGCCTCTTGCAGGGTTCTTGGATACATCTGATCCGGACCAGGAGATTTATCTGTCTTCATACATTCTAATACTTCCAACACCACTTTTATTGTGATCTGGACTGTCCCTAAGATATCGCCACTAACTTCCCAAGTTCCCAAGTCTTCATGTCTTTCTCCACAGTAAACACAGAAGAAAAATATTCATTGAGGACCTCGGCCATCTCCTCCGGTTCCATACATACATATTCACTTTGGTCCTTAAGGTGTCCTATTCTCTTTCTGGTTGTTTTTTTTCCTTCAATATACTTAAAGAACCTCTTTGGGTTCACTCTAACCTTATCAGCCAAAGCTATCTTTTGCCCCCCTTCGCCATCTTGATTTCCTCCTTCAGTAAACTGCTGTATCCCCTATATACCTCCAGGGATTCCCTTGATCTCAGCTGCCTGTACCTGAGCCATGCCTCCTCCTCCTCTCTAGTCAAAGCCTCAATATCTCTTGTCATCCAGGGTTCCTTATTCTCGCCAACCTTACCCTTCACCCTCACAGAAACATATAGATCTTGAGCTCTAGCTATCGTACTTTTAAACTACTGCAATCAACCCCTGCAAGTTCCTGATTCCATCAAAATTCGCCTTGCCCCAATTTAGGTCTTGAACCTATGGACCAGTTTTGTCCCCCTCCATAACTATTTTAAAATTAGTAGAACTATGGTCACTGCTCCCAAAGTGCTCCTCCAGTGTCACCTCAGTCACCTGTCCTGCCCTATTTCCCAACAGTAGGCCAGGTTTTGTCCTTTCCTGAGTAGGACCTCTATGTGTTGCTTGAGGAAACCTTCCTGAACACACATTCCACTCCATCTGAGCCATTAACACTGTGGCAATCCCAGCCTGTGTTAGGAAAATTAAAATCCCCCACTATGACAACCTTATTGCTCCTGCAAGTCTCCCTAATCTCCCTGCATTTTTGTTCTTCTCATTCCTGTTGATTATTTGGGGGCATATGGTGCAACCCCAATAACATCACCATCTCCTTCTTATTTCTTAGCTCCACCCACAAAGCCTTACTAGATGATCCCTCAGTTATTTCATCTCTGACTACGGCTGTGATACTCTCCTTAATAAAAAATGAAACTCCCCCTCCTCTCTTTCCTCTACCTCTGTCCTGCCTAAAGCACCTGTACCCTGGCACATTAGGCTGCCAGTCCTGTCTCTCCCTTAGCCATGTTTCTGTAATAGCTATAATTTCTCAGTCCCACGTACCTGTTCATTGGCCTTATGTCAGCCCTGTTGCGTTGAAATAGATGTAATTTAATCCAACGCACATTTCTCGCTCCCTGCCCTGTTCCAGCCTAACCTGTCTCTTCAACTCGCTATTTCTGATTACTGTATCTCCTGCCAGCCTCGCATTTCCATCCCTGCTGTTGAGGATCCCACCCCCTGCCAATCTAGTTTAAACCCTTCCTTGTAGCGCTAGCAAATCTGCCTGCCAGGATATTTTCCCCCTCCAGTTCAGGTGCAAACCGTCCCTCTTGAATGGGTCACCTCTGCCCTGGAAAAGATCCCAATGTTCCAGGAATCTAAATCCCTGTCCCCTGCACCAATTCTTTACCCACACGTTCATCTGCCATATCGTCCTGTTCTTACCCTCACTAGCACGTGGCACTGGAAGATTACCATCATCGAGGTTGTGGTTTTTGAAATTTTTCCTAGCCCTCTACAATCATTCCGCAGGACCACATCCTATTTCTACTTATGTCATTTGTGCCAGTGTACACAATGACTTCTGGCTGCTCATCCTCCCCGTTGAGAAGTTGTTGGAGGGGATTCTGAGGGACAGGATTTACATGCATTTGGAAAGGCAAGGAAATGATTAAGGTTAGTCCACATGGGAAATCGTGTCTGACTGACATGATTGAGTTTTTGAAGAGGTGACGGAGAATTGATGTAGACAGAGCAGTATGGACTTCACAAAGTGTTTGACAAGGTACACTCATTAGTAAGGTTGAATCACAAGGGATCCAGGGAGAGCTTACCAATTGTGTACAAAATTGGCTTGAATGTAAGAGACAGCGGGTTGCTTTTTGGACTGGAGGCCTGTGACCAGCTGTGTACCACAAGGATCGGTGCTGGGTCCACTGCTTTTTGTCATTTATGTAAGTGAGTCGGATGTGAATATAGGAGGTATGGTTAGTAAGTTTGCAGATAAAACCAAATAGGTGGTGTAGTGGACAGTGAAGGAGATTACCTCGGAGTACCATGGGACCTTGGTCAGATAGGCAAACGAGCTGACGAGTGGCAGATGGAGTTTAATTTAAATACATGAGAGGTGTTGCATTTTGGTAAGACAAACGAGGCTAGGACTTTTATAGTTAATGCTAGGGCCCTGGGGAGTGTAGCAGAGCAAAGAGAACAAGAGGTGCAGGTGCATAGTTCCTTGAAGGTGGAGATGCAGGTGGACAGGGTGGTGAAGGCGGCATTTGGCATGCTTGCCTTCATTGGCCAGTGCATTGAGTGTGCGACTTAGCATGTTATGTTGGATCTGTACAGGACATTGTTGAGTCCACTTTTAGAATACTACTTACAATTCTGGTCACCCTTCTGTAGGAACGATGTTTTTAAACTTGAGAGGGTGCGGAAAAGATTTACAAGGATGTTGCCAGGGTTGGAGGATTTGAATTCTCACTAGAGACTGAATAAGCTGGGGCTTTTTTCTCTAGGAGCATCGGAGGTTGACTTTATAGAAGTTTATAAAATCATGAGGGGCATTGATAGGGTGAGTTGCCAAGGTCTTTTGCCGAGGTTAGGGGAGTCCAAAACTAGAGGGCATAGGTTTAAAGGTGAGATGGAAAAGATTTAACAAGGACCTGTGGGTAATGTTTTCATGCAGAGGAACGAGCTGCCAGAGTAAGTGGCAGAGGCGGTGCAAGTACAATATTTAAAAGGCATCATATATGAGTAGGAACGGTTTAGAGGGATTTGGGCCTAACACTGACAAATGGGACTGGGTCAGATTGGGATGTCTGGTCAGCACAAACGAGTTGGACCAAAGAATCTGTTTCTGTGCTCTATGTCACTATAACTGCTGTGGTAAGAGTATAGAACTTGCCAGCACAAGGAATACTTGAGAGAAATAGCTAGAAAAACACATGAAGGAGGAAGCATTAGCAGCATCTGCTTCTCGGGGTAGGGGAAGTAGGTTTGGAGAAAACTAGTATGGAACATAAATACTGGCATCGGTTATTTGAATTGAATGATCCATTTCTGTGTTATAGATGTAGTATGTCAACGACCTGATTTTTCCCTTTAAATGGTTTATTATCAGGTTGGTCTTCCGAATGCCTTTGATATGATGTTGACTGGGAAAAATATCCGGGCAGATAAAGCTAAGAAGATGGGTTTGGTTGACCAACTAGTTTCACCCCTTGGTAAGCTTCTCTTCAAAAGTATCTGAGAATAATTATTCCTGCTTAGTAACAGCAAGTATATTAAATTGCCCATTGATGATTTTGCTTACCCTGAACCAAGTTTGACAATATATAAAATACTTCAGAGATAGTAGGAACTGCAGATGCTGGAGAATCTGAGACAACAAGGTGCAGAGCTGGATGAACACAGCAGGCCA
>NC_063336.1:120108609-120117316 GCF_021869965.1 Rhincodon typus | reverse complement strand
GGGTCTAGGCCGA
The DNA here is from genome assembly GCF_021869965.1 of Rhincodon typus. Classification (NCBI taxonomy): domain Eukaryota; kingdom Metazoa; phylum Chordata; class Chondrichthyes; order Orectolobiformes; family Rhincodontidae; genus Rhincodon; species Rhincodon typus. Next base: position 120,117,303 of record NC_063336.1, on the reverse strand, counting down.
AACGTCAGCCTTTCTGCTCCTATGATGCTGCTTGGCCTGCTGTGTTCATCCAGCTCTGCACCTTATAAAATACTTCATGCAGGTATCATCCTTTCCTTCTCGATTTTGTGAAACAGTAATTTTATATTGCATTTATCTTTGCAATTATACTTTACATGATGTTATTCAAAAAGATACTTGAAATATTTGGCATCTAAAACTAACTTTTTAAAATCGAGTGCCATAGAGTTAGAGGCCTGCACTGGACAGAGTAAATGGGATGAAACTGATACTACTCATGAAAGGGTCTAGAGCAAAGTTGCACAGACTGAAAGTTATTGGGAAAAGAAGCAAAGGCAATATCATAAAGTTATATACTTTTCATGCAGCAAGTTGTTAGAGTGTGGAAGGAAACACAGCCCATTACGTCTGCCCCAGCTCTGTGACTTATTAAATCACTTAATGCAATTCTCCTATCTTCTCTCCATAATCCTGCATGTTGTTCTTTTCACATAACAGTCTGAATCCCTTCTTGTATCCTTCAATTGAATCTGCCTTCACCGTGCTCTCAGATGCCTTAACCACTCGCTGCATGAAAACCTCTTTTCTCATATCACCCTTGCTTCTTTTGCTAATTAATCCCATGAAGTTAGTGATATTTACCCAAGTCCAAAAGTTGAAGAGGCACCATTAAAATGTTTTGGTAAAAAACAATGTCTGCATTCTAGCATGAATTCATCTTGTGGTTTCTTAGAATGTGAATAATTTCTTCTTCAAATAAAACAATATGCAGTATTTCGTAAATTTTTATAGGCCCTGGCCTGAAAAATCCAGAGGAGAGAACAATGGAATACCTGGAAGAAGTAGCAATTGTTTGTGCTAGAGGACTAGTAAATAAGCAGATCTCCATTCAAAAGAAGAAAACACTTGTTGACAGTAAGTATTTGCAACTGCAAAGCAGTACTTTTTTTTCTGTACCATTGTTTTAGTTACTATTAATGTTGATTTTTAACTATTCTTTCATGCTAAGTTTCACAAGCTCCTATAAAATTTGTCTGGTTTGCAAAATGGGAGCTTCAGCATTTAATTTGGAATCCTTGCGGTCTAGTATTCAAGGTCTTATTACCACGATGCTGTAGTCTGACTTTTTTAAATGATGCAAAACCTCCCATTTATTGGCAACTAAAATTAAGCCCTACTTTGCACTTTCCCATGAAAACTAGTTTCTCAAAAAAACTAAAAGGAAACCATTTTAATACAGCAAATTATTTTACAATAAAGAATTTCTTCTGTTGAAGATTTATTCCTGTTTGCAGTGCTGAAGACTGACAATGCATCTTTCCAGCGGCTAGCTGAACTATAAAGTTGAAAAATATTTGAGACCTAACTCCTCTGCTGAGTTTAAAATAAAATGCAGTTAGTCTGACAATAGGAAATCTGTCTGAGCCACTGGGTTAGAAATGAAATGGAATTAACCAGAGTCCCTCTTAATTCCAGATATTTATTGAATTCAAATTCCACTATTTGCTATGGCGGGATTCGAACCCGGGTCCCTGGGTTAACAGTTCAGTGAACATACCATCAGGCCATTGCCTCCCCAATGACAGGGCGAATCAAGTCGATAGAAACAGTCTTGAAGAGGAGTTCGTAGAACTCATCTGTAACTTTCTTGAACAGCATGTTATCGAACTTACAAGCAACGTGCAATCTTAGATCTGCCTGTGTAATGAGACAGGTAAAATTAATGATCTCATAGTTAGGGATCCTCTCAGAAAGAGTGATCACAGTATGATTGATTGAATTTCGGCTACAAATGGAGGGTGAAATAGTATCATCTAAAACCAGGGTTTTATGCTTAAACAAGGGAGACTACAATGGGATGAGGAAGGAGTTAGCTAAGCTAGACTGGAAACATAAGTTGTACGGTGGAACAGTTGAGGAACAGTGGAAGGCTTTCAAAGAGATTTTTCACAGTGCTCAATAAAAGTATATTCCGGTCAAAAACAAGGATAGCAAGGATAGGAAGAGCCAGCCTTGGGTAACTAAGGAAATAAAGGAAGGCATCCAATTAAAGGCTCAGGCTTACTAAGTAACCAAGAGTAGTGGGAAACATGAAGATTGGGAAAACTTTAAAAAGCAACAAAGAACCATGAGGCAAGAAATAAAGAAAGGGAAGATAGATTATGAATGCAACTAGCACAGAATATAAAAACAGATAGGAAAAATTTTTATAAATATATAAAATGGAAAAGGCTGGCTAAAGTGGATGTAGGTCGCTTAGAGGATGAGAATTAATAATTGGGTAATGCTGAAATGGCTGAGGCCTTTTTTGTCAGTCTTCACGCTGGAAGATATGTCTAACATGCCAAAGAATGATGTTAAGGATATGAGAGAGTTTTCTGAAGAAGGGTCTAGGCCTGAAACGTCAGCTTTCCTGCTCCTGTGATGCTGCTTGGCCTGCTGTGTTCATCCAGCTCTACACCTTGTTATCTCTATGTTAAGGATATGATGGGAGATGAGGACTTTGATTCAATTGTTATCACTAAAGGGTAGTGCTGAGCAAACTAGAGGGTCTAAAGGTAGATAAGTTCCCTGGTCCTGATGGAATGCATCCCAAGGTGCTGAAAGAAATGGAGGAAGTTATAGTAGATGCGTTAGTGGTAATTTACCAAAATTCACTGGACTCTGGGCATGTCCCAGTGGACTAGAACACAGCAAATATCATGCTGCAGTTTAAAAAAAGGATGTAGGCAAAAGGCAGATAACTACAGGCCAATTATGAACTTACAGCATGTTACTGTTTTCAGCTTGTATGGAGCGCCAGGTTATGGCAGTCTGGTAGTTCTGTAGAGCAGATTTCAAGTCCAGTTTTCATTCTTAATTCTTTTCTATAATAATTTTCTTATTCTAACATCAATATTTCTAGCTAATAGTTCTTTCTTCTGCACCTTTTGGTTGTGGCCCTAGATCAAGGCTGCCCCATGAGACAAAAAACCCTCTTAACGTCTACCCTATTAAGCTCTCTTGGAATCTTATGTATTCCATTACAATGATCTCTCATTCTACTAAACTGCAGCATGTATTGGTCCATCATTTCCTCATAAGACAACTCCTTCATCCCAGGAATTAATCGCATTAACTTTTGCTGAACTGCTTTCAATGTATGTATATTCCTTCTTAAGCAAGGAGACCAGAACTGTACAGTCTTCAAAGTGCAGTCTCACCAATGCCTGTACAATTTTGGCTAAATTTCCCTCATTTTATACTACATTCCCCTTGCAATTAAGGCCAATGTTCCATTTGCCTTCCTAATTAGTTGCTGTACCTGCATGCTAATTCCTTGTTCAAGTATAAGAACAGCCAATCCTTTTACTGCAGAATTCTCCAAACAGTGGCAGGATTCTTGGCAGTGTGGAGGAACGGAGGGATCTTGGGGTCCACGTCCAAAAATCCCTCAAAGTTGCTACCCAAGTTGATAGGGTTGTAAAGAAGGTGTATGGTGTGTTGGTTTTCATTGGCAGAGGAATTGGGTTTAAGAGTCGCAAGATTCGGCTGCAGCTCTATAAAACCCTGGTTAGACCACACTTGGAATATTGTGTTCAGTTCTGGTCGCCTCATTATAGGAAGGATGTAGAAGCTTTAGAGAGGATGCAGAGGAGATTTACAAGGATGCTGCCTGGACTGGAGGGCACGTCTTATGAGGAAAGGTTGAGGGAGCTAGGGCTTTTCTCATTGGAGCAAAGAAGGATGAGAGGTGACTTGATAGAGGTGTACAAGATGATGAGAGGCATAGAAAGAGTGGGTAGCCAGAGACTTTTTCCCAGGGTAGAAATGACTATTACGAGGGGGCATAATTTTAAGGTGATTGGAGGAAGGTAGAGGTGAGATGTCAGAGGTAGGTTCTTTGCACAGAGAGCGGTGGGTGCGTGGAATGCGCTGCTGGCAGTGTTAGTGCAGTCAGATACATGAGGGACATTTAAGTGACTCTTGGATAGGCACTTGGATGATAGTAAAATGTAGAGTATGCAGGGTAGTTTGCCCTTAGAGTAGGATAATAGGTCAGCACAACATCATGGGCTGAAGGGCCTGTACTGTGCTATTCTGTTCTATGTTCTATTTCCCCATTGAAATTATGTTTTGCTTTGTAATTAACCAAGTCAAAGTGAACAACCCCACATTATCCGACATTGTACTCCATCTGCTAATTCTGTTTCCACTCACTAACTCTATCTATATCTCTTTGCAAATTCTGTCCTCCTTACAACTTACTTTCTAACCTATCTTTGGTCACTAGCAAGTTTGTCTACAATATTGTCCATCTGCTCCTGTGGCACAGCGGTAATATCCCTTCCACTGGGCCAGGCAACTCGGGTTCAAGTCCCACCTGACTCAGAACTGTCTTTGGGCGGCATGGTGACTCAGTGGTTAGCACTGCTGCATCACAGCAACAGGGGCCCGGGTTCGACTCCACCCTCGGGTGACTGTCTGTGTGGAGTTTGCCCATTCTCCCCGTGTCTGCATAGGTTTCCTCCCACAGTTCAAAGATGTGCAGGCTAGGTGGATTAGCCATGCTAAATTGCCCATAGCGTTCATAGTGTAGATTAGGTGGGTTATAGGGGGATGAGTCTGGGTGGGATGCTTTGAGAGTCGGTTTGGACTTGTTGGGCTGAAGGTCCTGTTCCCACACCATAGGGATTCTAAGTTATTAATATAGATCACAAGTGGCTGTAGTGCCAGCAATCTATTAAACTCGATTAGATAGAGTTTGCCACACTGAAAATGGTCCATTTATTCCAACTTTGCTTCTTGTTAGCTAGTCAATCCTCCATCTATGCTATTGTCCCTCAACAGCATAAGCTCTAATGTGTATACTAATGTTTTAAGTGACACTGTATCTAATATCATCTGCAAATCCAAATGCACTATTTTCATTGGTTTCCCTTTGTCCATCCTGCTTATTACATCCTCAAAGTATCCTAACACATTTGTTAAACATAATTTCCTTTTTACAAAATCATGTTGACTCTGCCAGAAATTGCTGGAGAAATTCAGCAAATCTGGCAACATCTGTCAAGAGAAAGCAGAGATAACATTTCAGGTTTGGTGAACTCTGCTTTCTCTCCGCAAATACTTCCAGTCTACTGAATTTCTCCAGCAGTTGCTGCAATTTTTTTTTTTAGATTTTCAGCATCTGCAGTTCTTTGTTCTTTAGTGTTTGACTCTCCCTGATTGTATTATGATTTGCTCAATGCCATGGTACTATTTCCTTCAAATGGATTCTAGCATTTTGCCAATGTCAATTAGGCTAATTGGCTCAGAGTTCCTATCTGTCTGTTTTCCTCCTTTCTTGAATAGTGCTGTCATATTTGCAGTTTTCCAACCCTGTGGAACCTTTTCAGAATCTAGAAAATGTTGGGCGATTAAAGCCAATGCATCTACTACCTCCACAGCCACTTCTTTCAAGGACCGAGGATACCAGCTATCAGATCCAGATTTCACAATTTGGCAAATGTGTATGAATGGTTTGTGAAGCCACATGGAAGAGATTGGTGAGGTGATAATGGTTGTCAGAGGCAGTCTGCTGGGCACAGTGCTGCCTAAGCAGGACAAGCTGCTCCAACCTGTCCCAGTGAAACATTTTTTTTTATATCAAATGCAACAGCTTTTCAATGTTTTATTAATTGTGCTCAGTAATTATTGTTTTGCCATACAAAACCAATTCCATTCATATTCACCAATCCCATGTTGTTCCATCCTTCCCATGCCACCCCTCTTGTGACATCTCCATGTCATTTCCAAACCCTCTTGCCACCTGTTCCTAACCTGTATCTGAAAGTCTTCATAAAGCTGGGCTTCTCTGCAACAATCCTTCCAAACCACTTTGTGGGAATTGTTCATGTGGTGGCAGAATCTTCTTCATTTGGATCCAAGTCCTTCTAACTCCCTACCTAAATCACTGTCTCACCTTCACCCTTTTTCTCTCCCTTTTTGAAAACTTCCTCAAATATCCCTTACCCCTGTTTAAATTCTGCTGCTTCATCTATTCTTTTCTAATGCACTATATGATATTTTTAAATTACTATATAAATACAAATTATAGACTACCATGAGGATTGTATCCTGATTAGTAAAAGGGATTTTTTTCCCTAAGCTTTGTTTTATTTGTTGCAGCTGTGCAGTCGTGGGCATTTAAGTTTCCTGTAATCAGGGAGCAAGTTTATAAAATGGTAAGAAAAAAGGTGATGGCGCAGACCAAAGGACTTTATCCTGCCCCACTGAAGATCATTGAGGTAGGTTTAGAACAATATTTCTTGAGATTGATTAAGCTTGGACGAGTAAATTGGTATGAAATTCAAATTAGTGATTTAATATATTCCTTCATTTAAGGTTGTGAAAACTGGATTAGAGCAGGGATCGGATGCCGGTTATCTAGTTGAATCGCAGGTAAGGTAAAAATATATTGCACGTATAAAATCATGAGATTCAAGAAAAGTTATTGAGAGATTGGAATTAAGTTATGCCAAGAATACAGCTGTGATTCACACTGCAAATGTGATGTGGAAGTGTTATGAAAATTGAAGGAGATTTCAAAACCAATGCGAGGATACTCAATGCCAAATATATCTGTGCCTGACCAAAACTTGTAAAAACCAAAAGAACTGCGGATACTGTAAATCAGGAACAAAAACAAAGTTGCTGGAAAAGCTCAGCAGGTCTGGCAGCATCTGTGAGGGAAAAAACAGTGTTAACGTTTTGGGTCCGGTGACTCTTCCTCAGAACAAAACTGTATCTGCATCTTCTGTCAGTAAGGCTTGGCAAGGATTCTCATATTATTCCTCCATTCTTACTCAATATTTTGCAATATAGCAATGTGTCAAATATTGCATCTGTTTCAGGAATGGGTATTTTCTATTGTATGTGACTTAAAAGTTTAATCCTTATTACACATTCATGACTTACTTTGTTTCATAGGTTTAACATCTTGCTTTAATTCAGTGACTGTAGCAAATATGCTACAAGAGATCTAAGTCTTATAACAAGTGACTGATAGTTTATTTCGAACATCTTTATTTGACTCATTGTGACTATCTTAGTCGCAGTATTGTATAAACTTGATGCATATAGTTGCAGGTAGTTACTGGAACAAAATAGGCCTTTATCATAAGGAAGGTAAAGTCGCCACAATCCAACAGTGGTGAGAACCTGAGGGGTCACCATGCCTCAGGCTGGACCTTCATGGTATGGTTATCGTGTAGAAGGTTATGATATGTACGGTTGAAGTTGTTAATAACCTGTAATAGAAATTCATGATATGGCTGTTAAATATTTCGATCAGGACCTTGGGAATGTCTTGCATTTTCTTGTCTAGAAATTTGGAGAACTGGCGATGACAAATGAATCAAAAGCACTAACTGGACTTTATCACGGTCAAGTAGCCTGCAAGAAGAACAAATTTGGAAAACCACAGAAAGAAACTGAGTATGTATGTTTCTTAAATTACATGGATATCTAGTGTTCTGTTCTTCTAAACTTTTCAGGCATATTCAAAGGTTTCCATTTCTTATGAGATTTTTGACATGTTTTACTGTTTAGTTTATTCAGTCAGAAATGTGGACTTTACTGGTTAGGCCACTATTTGTGGCCCACCCCTCGTTGCCTTTGAGAAGTTGGTAGTGAACTGCTGCCTTGAACCACTGCTGTCTATTTGGTGTACGTGCACAAACACACAATGCTGTTAGGAAAGGAGTTCCAGAATTTTGACCCAGAGATACTGAAGGAAGGATGACATATTTCAAAGTCAGGATAGTGTGCAGCATGAGAGAAATTTGCAGCTCACAGTGTTCCCTGTATCTGCTGTCCTTATCCTTCTTGGTGGTAGTGGTTCTGGGTTTGGAGCTGCTTTCTAAGGATTCTTGGTGATCCTTTGCATCTTGTAGATGATATGCATTGATGATGCAAAGAGTGGATGTTTGAATATGGCACCAATCAAATGGACTGCTTTGGCCTGGATAGTATTGAGCTGCTTGAAGGTTGTTTGAGCTGTACTCACCCTGGTAAGTGGGGACTATATCATCACACTCCTGACTTGTACCTTGTAGGTAGCATACAGGCTCTTAGGATTGAGGAAATGAGTTACTCACTGCAGGATTCCTAGACTCTGACCTGCTCGTATAACCACAGTGTTTATATTGTTGCTAAGTCAGTTTCTGATCAGTGGTAATCCCCAACGTATTGACAGTGGGGATTCAGCGATGATATTGCCTTTGAATGTCAAGGAGGGGGCTTTTCTCTTGTTGAAGTTGGTCATTGCCTGTTACATGTGTGACATGGTTATTTTCTGTTTAGCAAGCCTGAATATTGTTGAGGTCTTACTGCATTTGGACATGAATTGTTTCAGTATATGACAAGTTGAAATGGTGCTGAACATTGTGTAATCATCGGTGAATGTCTCACTTCTGACCTTAGATTTGAGGGAAGTCATTGGTGAAGCATCTGCAGATGGTTGGGTCCAGGACTGTACCCTGAGGAACTCTTGCAGTGATGTCCTGGAGGTGAGATGACTGACCTCGAACAACTGCAACCATCTTCTGGTGGTTGGTTGGCTCACCGAGCTAGTTCGTTGTTCCGCAGACGTTTCATTACCCTACTGGGTAACATCAAAGTGCAGCATTTGATGAAGCGCTGTTGTTTTCCCGCCTGTTATTTAAACTCTGG
>NC_063336.1:120086747-120108599 GCF_021869965.1 Rhincodon typus | reverse complement strand
GATAAGCTGGCCAAGGATGCTTGAGGGTTTGATGGTGGATAACACATGGATGAGCTTCAACAATTGTACATCCCTATCTGGTGTGAGAGTAAAACAGGGAAGGTGGCTCAACCATGGCTAACAACGTAAATCTGGGAGAGTGTTAAAACCAAAGGGGAGGCATGTAAATTGGTCAGAAAAAGCAGAAAACCTGAGGACTAGCTGAAATTTAAGATTCAGCAGAGGAGGACAAAGGGTTTAATTCGGAAGGGGAAAATAGAATATGAAAGTAAGCTTGCGGAAAATATAAAAACACAGTGCAAAAGCTTCTATAGATATGTGAAAAGAAAAAGACTGGTGAAGACAAACGTAGGTTCCTTGCACTAATAATCAAGTGAATTCATAATGGACAATAAAGCGATGGCAAGCCAGTTGAACAAAGGCTTTGGATTTGTCTTCACCTAAGGAGGACGCACATAACCTTCAGGAAATACGAGGAGGACAGAGGGGTCAGGCATGAAAAAGAAACTGAAGGAAATCCTTATTACTCAGGAAACAGTAATGCAGAAATTGATAGGATTAAAACCTGATAAGTCCCCAGGGCCTGATGCTCTACATCCCTGAGTACTTAAGAAAGTGGCTGTAGAAAAGTGGACACATTGGAGATCGTTAATATTCCATAGACTGTGGAAGAGTTCCAATGGAGTGGAGGTTGGCTAATGTAACCCCACGCTTTCAAAAGAAGAGAGAGAGAAAATGGGCAGTAGCCTGACATCGGTGGTGGGGACAGTAAGTAAATTATTAAGGATGTAATAACTGAGCATTTGGGAAAGTATTGGCAGAATTGGTCCTAGTCAACACGGATTCACTAAAGGGAAATCATGCTTGATAAATCTTCTGGAATACTTTGAGGATGTAACCAGTTGGGTGGATAAGGGTGAATCAGTAGGTGTTGTATATCTGGACTTTCAAAAGGCTTTTGACAAGGTTCCACAGAAGAGATTACTAAGAAAAATTAAAGCTCATAGTATCAGAGTTAAATAATTGACATGGATAAAGAGCTAGTTGGCAGACAGCAATCACAGTTGGAATTGATGCTGGAAGTGATAAGTGGGGTATCACATGGTTCAGTGATGACACCCCAGCTGTTCACAATATACATATTAATGATTTGGACGAAGGAATTAAATGCCATTTCTACAAATTTGCAGATGACACGAAGCTGGGTGGCGGTGCGTGCTGTGAGGAGGATGCTAAGAGGCCGTAGGGTGACTTGGATAGACTGGCTGAGTGGGCACATACCTGGAAAATGCAATATAATGTAGATAATCGTGAGGTTATCCACTTTGCTCACAAAAGCAGTAAGGCAGATCATTATCTGAATGGTGGCAGTTTACGAAAAGGTGAGGTGCAACGAGACTTGGGTGTCATGATGGAAGAATTGCTGAAGGTTGGCATGCAGGTGCAGCAGGCAGTGAGGAAAGCTAATGGCATGCTGGCCTTCATAGTGAGAGCATGCAGGTATTGGAGTGAGATTGTCTTGTTGCAGTTATACACGGCCTTGGTGAGGGCACACCTTGAGTATTCTGTGTGGTTTTGCTCTCCTAGTCTGAGCAAGAACATTCTTGCTATGGAGGGAGTCCAGCGAAGGTTCACCAGACTGATTGCCGGGATGGCAGGACCAGACGTATGAGGAAAGATTGGATTGACTGGGTTTGTACTCACTGGAATTGAGAAGAATGAGGGGGTTCTCATAGAAACACAAAACCCTGATGGGATTGGACAGGCTAGATGCAGGAAGAATGTTTCCAATGTTGGGGAAATTTAGAACTAGGGGTCACAGTCTTAAGAATAAGGGGTAAGCCATTCAGGATTGAGATGAGAGAGAATTTCTTCATTCAGAGTTGTGAACCTGTGGAATTCTCTCCCAGAGTAAGCTGTTGGGGCCAGTTGTTAGAGATATTCAAGAGGGAGCTGGATGTGGCCCTTGCAGCTAAATGGATCCAGGGGTGTTGGGAGAGGACGGGAATGGGATACTGAGATTGCACAATCAGCCATGTTCATATTGAATGGTGGGGCAGGCTCCAAGGGCCGAATAGCCTACCCCTGACCTATTTTCTATGTTTCTATGTCAAGGACAGTCACGTTCATGTAATCTTTGGCATTCAGCTCATTTGCCCATGTTTCTGGACCAAGGCTATAATGAGATCAGGACCTGAGTGGTTCTGACAGAACCAAGCTGAGCATCAACGAGCAGGTTCATTGCTATTTGGTGGCACTGTTCATGATCCCTTTCATCACTTTACTAATGATCAAGATTAGATTCCTGGGTTTAGAACATAGAACATAGAGCAGTACAGGCCCTTCGGCCCATGATGTTGTGCCGAACTTTAACCCTAAACCTAAGGTCTGTCTAACCTTCACCCCTACCTTACGCTATCATCCATATGCCTATCTAATAGCCGATTAAATGCCCCTAATGAGGCCGACTCCATTACCCGCTCCGGCAATGCATTCCACGCCTCTACCACTCTGAGTAAAGAACTTACCTCTGACATCTCCCCGATATCTACCTCCACTCACTTCATAACTATGCCCCCTCATAATAGCTATCTCCACCCGAGGAAAAAGTCTCTGGCTATCCACTCTGTCTATACCTCTGATCATTTTGCACACCTCTATCAAGTCACGTCTCATCCTTCGTCGTTCTAAAGAGAAAAGCCCTAGCGCGCTCAAGCTTTCATCGTAAAACCTTCCCTCCATTCCAGGCAACATCCTGGTAAATCTCCTGTGCACCTTTTCCAACAATTCCACATCTTTCTTGTAATGAGGCGACCAGCACTGGACACAATACTCCAGATGTGGCCGAACCAGGGTTTTGTAGAGCTGGACCATAACTTCACGGCTCTTGACCTGAATCCCTCTATTAATGAAAGCTAACACACCATACGCCTTCTTAACAACCCTATCCACCTGAGTGGCAGCTTTCAGGGAACTGTGGGCATGAACGCCAAGATCCCTCTGCTCCTCCACACTGCCAAGAATCTTTCCGTTAACCCTGTATTCCGCTTTCAAGTTTGTCCTTCCAAAATGAATCACCTCACACTTTTCAGGATTAAACTCCATCTGCCACTTCTCAGCCCAGCTCTGCATCCTATCAATGTCCCTTTGTAACCTAGAACAGCTCTCCGCATTATCCACAACTCGATCCACCTTCGTATCATCCGCGAACTTATTAATCCACCGTTCCACCCCTACATCCAAATCATTTACAAACATCACAAATAGAAGAGGACCCAGAACAGATCCTTGTGGTACACCACTCATAACTGAGCACCATGTTGAATATTTTCCGACCACTACCACCTTTTGTCTTCTAAGGGTCAGCCAATTCTGGATCCAGTCTGCCACATTTCCCCCCATGCCATGCGTCCTTACTTTCTGCATGAGCCTACCATGGGAAACCTTATCAAATGCCTTACTTAAATCCATGTATACCACATCCACTGCTCTACCTTCATCCGCGTGTTTGGTCAACTCTTCAAAGAATTCAATAAGATTTGTGAGGCATGATCTACCCCTCACAAATCCATGCTGACTATCACGAATCAAACTGTGCCTATCCAAGTTATCATAAATCCTATCTCTCAGAGCCCTTTCCAATAATTTGCCCACCACTGAAGAAAGATTAACTGGCCTGTAATTTCTGGGATTATCCCTATTCCCTTTTTTGAACATGGGAATGATGTTTGCCACTCTCCAGTCTTCCGGCACTATACCTCTGGACAGTGAGGATGAAAAGGTCATCGCCAAAAGCCCTGCAATCTCTTCCCTTGCTTCCCATAGAATCCTTGGATAAATCCCATCAGGCCCGAGGGACTTATCTATCTTCAAGTTCCTCAAAATTCCTAGTACATCTTCCTTACTAACATCGACCTCCTCTAGCCTACCAGCCTGTTTCACACTGTCCTCCCCTACAACTAGGTCCCTCTCAGTTGTGAATACCGAAAAAAAACATTCATGAAGGACCTTTCTTATCTCTTTAGGCTCCGTACACAAATTCCCTTTACAATCCTTGATCGGCCCTACCCTTTGTCTGGTCATTCTCTTATTCCTCACATATGTGTAAAAAGCCTTGGGGTTTTCCTTGGTCCTATCTGCCAAGGTTTTCTCATGCCCCTATATAGCTCTCCTAAGCCCTTTCTTCAGCTCCTTCCTGGCTAACTTGTATCCCTCTAGAGCCTTTTCCGATCCTTGTTTCCCAAACCTTATACAAACATCCTTTTCCTCTTAACGAGTCATTCGACCTCTCTCGAGAACCAAGGCTCCCTCACTCAACCACATCTTCCCTGTCTGCTAGGGACAAACATCGATCACATGCAGCATTCCTTAAACAATCTCCAATTTCTATAGTGCTCTTCCCTGACAACATCTGTTCCCATTTTATGTTACGCAGTTCTTGCCTAACAGAATTATAATTACCCTTCCCCCAATTATAAGTCTTTACCCTGCTGTATGTACCTATCCTTTTCCATGACTATTGTAAAAGTAACAGAGTTATGATCGCTACCGCCAAAATGCTCTCCTACCAACCGGTCTAACACTTGGCCCGGTTCATTGCCAAGCACCAAATCCAAAGTGGCGTCTCCTCGTGTTGGTCTGTCTACATACTGTGTCAGGAATCCTTCCTGAACGCACTGGACAAAATCTGATCTATTACAACTGAAAAGTTTGCAATCAATAATTGGAAAGTTAAAGTCACCCATGACTACAACCCTGTGACTTCTGCACCTTTCCAGTATCTGCCTCCCAATCCGCTCCTCCACTTCTCTGCAACTATTAGGGGGGCTGTAAAAAAAAAAAAAAACCCCAACAAAGTGACTGCTCCTTTCTTGTTCCTGACCTCAACCCAAACTGACTCTGTAGACATATCGTTCTCGAACTGCCTTTCAGTAACTGCTATACTAGCCCTGACTAGCAATGCCACTCCGCCGCCTCTTTTACCACCCTCCCTATTTCTTTTAAAGCATCTAAATCCCGGAACTTCCAACAAACATTCCTCTCCCTGAGTTACCCAAGTTTCTGTAATGGCCACAACATCGTAGTTCCAAGTACTGACCCATGCTCTAAGTTCATCTGCCTTATTTCTGATAGTTCTAATATTGAAGTATACACACCTCAAACCATCTCTGTGTCCACAATTACGCTCCATCGACCGCAATTCTTTATTAACAACCTCACTCCCTGTTGTGTCTGTTGGAAGGCTGAATACCTCATCCTCTGAATTACAAATCTGGTTCCTCACCCCCTGCCAATGTAGTTTAAACCATCCCATATAGCTTGAGCGAACCTCCCTCCCAGGATATTTGTGCCCTTCCGGTGCAGGTGCAACCCGTCCTTACTGTACAGGTCTCACCTTCCCCAGAATATGCTCCAATTATCCACATAATGGAAGCCCTCCCTCCTACACCAGCCCTGTAGCCTCGTGTTTAGCTGCACTCTCTCCCTATTTCTTACCTCGTTATCACGTGGCACTGGTAGTAATCCAGAGATAACTACCTTGTTTGTCATTATCCAGGTCAGATTTGTCCTCTATTTACTTGGTACAGACATACCCGGGCAATTTTCTGCATTGCAGGATAGATGCTATTGTTTTAGATATTCGGGAAATAAAATAGTGGTCTGCATTTGAAGGAGGAACAGGTCCTGTGGATAAAGACGACCCTGTAGATGGACTGCACGTGGATTTTGAGAAGATATTTGAGAAAGTACCACATGAATGGTTATTGCAGAAAATAAAAGCTTGTAGTCAAGGGGTTAATATATTAGTATGCATATAAGATTGGCTGGCTGACAAAACTGAACGAAAGGCTTTGTGTAAGATAAAAGTGCAGTGTTACAGGTAACTTATTTGCATGGGTAGGGGATTGATTAACTAACAGAAAGCAGAGTGCAGATAAGTAGGTGTTTTTCTGGTTGGCGGTCAGTGCCTAGTGTTATACCTCGGATCAGTTTTGGAACTGCAATTGTTTACACTTCACATCGATGATTTGGAGTTAGGGACCAAGTGTCCAATGCCAAAGTACTATGATGACACTGAGATGAGTAGTTGAGAAATTGTGTTGAGGACACAAAAGTCTGTAGAAGGGTCTTGATAGGTTAAGTGAGTGTGCAAGAGTCTGGCAGATGGAGTACAATGTTAGTAAATGTGAGGTCATCCATTTTGGTAGAAATAAGAGCAAACTGGACTATTATGTAAATGGTGGAAAAATTGCAGCATGCTGCTGTGCAGAGGGCCTGGTTGTCCTTGTGCATGAATCACAAAAAGTTGGTTTGCAGGTGCAGCAGGCAATTAAAGCAAATGGAATATTGCCTTTCATTGCTCGAGGGATGGAGTTTGAAAATAGGGAGGTTATGCTGCAGCTGTATGGGTTGCTGGTGAGGGCACACCTGGAACACTGTATGCGGTCTGGACTCCTAACTTGAGAAGGGATGCACTGGCACTGGAGGAGATTCAAGAGGTTGATTCTGGAGTTGAGAGGGTTGCCTTTTTTTGTTTATTCATTCATTCACGAGATGTGGGCATCAGTGGCCAGGCAGCATTTATTGCCCATCTCTAATTTCCCAGGGGCTGTTAAGAGTCAACCACATTGTTGTGGGTCTGGAGTCACATGTCGGCCAGACCAGGTAAGGATGGCAGTTTCCTTCCCTAAAGGACAATAGTGAACAGGTGGGTTTTTCCAACAATCAACAATGGATTCACAGTTATCAGTAGATTCTTAAACTCAGATATTTATGGAATTCAGATTCCACCATAGCGGGATTTGAACCCAGGTCCCCAGAATGTTATCTGGGTCTCTGGATTAACTGTCCGGTGATAATACCACTAGGCCATTTGAGTAGAGTGGGACTGTAAGGAATGGGACTATGACTGAGAAGAATGAGGAGGGAATCTTGTAGAAACATATAAAATTACATTTGAGAATAGATAGGATAGAAGCTGGGAGGTTGTTTCCACTGGCTGTGAAACTAGAACTAGGAGGCATAGCCTCAAAATAAGGGGGAGCAGACTTAGGACTAAGTTGAGGAGGAACTTCTTCATCCAAAGGGTTGTGAATCTGTGGAATTCCGTGCCTAGTCAAGCTGTTGAGACTACCTTGTTAAATGTTATTAAGGCAAAGAGATTTTAGAACAGTAGAGAAATTAGGGCTTATGGTCAGCGGGTAGGTAAGTGGAGCTGAGTCCATGAAAAGATCTGCCATGATCTTATTGAATAGCGGAGCAGGTTTGAGGGGCCAGGTAGCCTGCTCCTATTTCTTATGTTCTGTATATGCTTAACGTGACTGACTGTCAGAATTTGATAAGTGAATCCTACACTAGTTTGTGCTGGGACTCAACTTTATCCCAATTTATGTTAAGAACTTAGATAGGGATGATTGAAGGCATTGTAGCTAAATTCACAGAAGGATATAGATGAGTTGAGTGAGTAGGTAATAATCTGGTGGATTGATATAATACTGGAAAATATAAAGTTACTTGGTTTGACAGGGCAAATGAAAAAGCAGCGTACTACCTAAATGGAGAATGATTGATTGTAAACTTAATAGCTGCAGAGAGATTTAGATATTTTGATGCATGAGTCACAAAAAGTTAGTTTGCGGTTATGGGAAGTAATCAAGAAGGCTAATGGTTTGAGAAGCTGGCCTTGTTTCTGTTGTGGTTGAGAAGAGTGAGGGGTGACTTGATTAATGAATGGAAACTTCCGAAACGTCATGGCAATGGTGAGTCTAGAACTGGAGACCACTGTTTAAAAATTAGTGGTTCTTTTAAGCCAGAGATGAGGAGAGTCTTTGAGGTTTGAGAGATTTTGGAATTCTCGGCCTTAGAAAATGGTGAAAATAGTGTCTTTGAATATTGATAAGGCAGCAGTAAATAGTTTTTTGTTAAGCAGGGCCATCAAAGAGTATCATGGATAGGTGGGAATATGGCATTTGAATCACAAACAGCTGAGACGTGATCTATTGAATAGGGAAGCAGGCTTGAGGGCTGAATAGCCTATATCTTTTCTATGACCTGTGCAAGTAAACTTAGTTTGTATGCTTACCCAGAGTTGGTACATTGGTTTCAAAAATGAGGGAATGTAAAGGGTGAACCCCTTGAGCAATTGGGACAAAATTTTGAGTTCACTGAATGGTACGTGTAACTTGAAGCTAAATGCTATTTCCATAGTTGCTCTATATCTGATTTACACACTGAAATGTCCAAATTTTGATGTCACCTTTCCTAGAGCTCCTTCCTTTGGATGTAATACATCATTTTTGAGCTTATTGCATTATGCAACATGATTTTTTTAAAATTTGCTCTGTTTACATCTCAATAGTGCATGTCAATAAGTAACAGCAAGTGACCATGACTAACTATGGATTATTCATTTTTAATTCAGACCATTGGTGTCATGACCACCAGATCTGTCCGTGAACTGGAGCTGAAGTGCTCGTGTAGACCCCTTTTAATTTGTAATGATTTGAGGTAAAGCAGATGAGCAGTCAAGTTTTTGTTTAAACAGGGTAAATGGCTAGTATATTCCAAGTTATTACCGAAGGTTGTTTTGGGTTGAAGAGATAAAGTTACAGATACCAAGAGTAAAATGCCAAAGAGTGCTTGTGAGAAAAATGTCCGAACATCTCAATGATATACAACTGAGGCCTTGCTTGAGTTCCTTGTTGCTGAATCAGAGATTAATACTTGAAGACAGACCCAGCAACTGCGATGGCTTCTGTAGTTGGATGGTTTACTGCATTCTTAACGGTGAACCACAGGACAGCAGATTTTATAATGGAGCAGGTTCTTTTTTCTTCACTTGTTCTGTGATTTTGGCATACCTACACTCCCTGACTTTGCTTCAGCAGAACCGTGTTTGATTTCCTTCTACCTTTTCTCTTTGTTCTCCCTAAGTTGAAACATTCTGCTCTATGGCTGGTTCTCAAACCCACCTTCTTAGAGTTCTACATACTGGCTCTTATTAGCCAGTTGTTTTTATATAACTCAGAGTTCAAAATTGTGTTTATTACTCAGGAGGAACCAAAAGTTCCACAAAATAAATAAGTCCATTATCCCGGGTCTCAAGTTTTTTTTCCTCTCTGCTGTTTCTCTCTGCAGCTTGAATTTGCACACCTCCATAGTCTGTTTACAAGCTGATATTTCAACAGTCATTACAAGTCTGGGCAAATCACTGTAATCATTTAAAACTTGCAGCTGTATACTCCTGTAATTGACAGTAGCTATGTATTTGTTTTCGATGCTTGTGGATGGTTTGAATCAGATTAGTTTATATTAGCAAAAATTTATAATGTGAAAGCTCTGTTGCTCATGATGAGGAGAGATCAGGTTTCTTATTTATGCGAAATGAAGCCGTGGAATTTAGTTTACCTCTGAAGTGCCTTTCAGATATAAACTAAGGCCCAGATTTTGCAACATACAAATATCACAGTCATTCAGTATAATTTCTACTTATTGATTCATTTATTGATAGAGGTTCAATATTCCCTGTAGAAAGCTTCTGGACTTTGAAATAAGGACTTAAGAACGTAAGAACTAGGAGCAGGAGTAGGCCATCTGGCCCCTCGAGCCTGCGCCGCCATTTAATAAGATCATGGCTGATCTTTTTGAGACTCAGCTCCACTTACCCGCCCACTCACCATAACCCTTAATTCCTTTACTGTTCAAAAGTTTATCTAGCCTTGCCTTAAAAACATTCAGCAAGGTAGCTTCAACCACTTCACTGGGCAGGGAATTCCACAGATTCACAACCCTTTGGGTGAAGAAGTTCCTCCTGACCTCAGTCCTACATCTGCTTCCCTTTATTTTGAGGCGATGCCCTCTAGTCCTAGTTTCACCTGCTAGCGGAAACAACCTCCCTGCCTCTACCTTATCTATTCCCTTCATAATCTTATATGTTTCTATAAGATCTCCCCTCATTCTTCTGAATTCCAGTGAGTATAATCCCAGTCTACTCCGTCTGTCCTCATAATCCAACCCTCTCAACTCTGGAATCAACCGAGTGAATCTCCTCTGCACCCCCTCCAGTGCTAGTATATCTCTTCTCAAGTAAGGAGACCAAAACTGCACACAGTACTCCAGGTGTGGCCTCACCAGGAGCCTATACAGCTGCAGCATAGCCTCCCTGTTTTTAAACTCCATCCCTCCAGCAATGGCAGACAAAATTCCATTTTCCTTTTTAATCACCTGCTGCACCTGCAATCCCACCTTCAGCAATTCATGCACAAGGACATCCAAGTCCTTTTGCACAGCAGCATGCTGCAATTTTTTACCATTTAAAACATAGCCCATTTTGCTGTTATTCCTATCAAAATGGATGACCTCACAGTTATCAACATTGTACTCCATCTGCCAGACCTTTGCCCACTCACTTAGACTATCAAAGAGTTTGCTCTGATGGGAAACTCTTTTTAGCAATTTTTTCTGAAGAAGGGTCTCGACCCAAAACATCAGCTTTCCTGTTCCTCTGATGCTGCCTGGCCTGCTGTGTTCCTCCAGCTCCACACTTGGTTATCTTTTTAGAAATGCGTCTTCTCTTGGGAATATTGAACCTTTATCAATAAAGCAAGCTGTGGTATGCCTCCTTCAACAATCAGATTGGAACCATGTGGAATCTGAACCCAGTGTCAGTTAAGGATATTTAATTCTATGTCAATTCATGTGCAGAAAGCCAAATAGAGAAGGAAAAATCTTTCCAAGAAGGGGGGGAAGAAAGGACAAACGACAAAGTAAAAAGTTTGTTAATTAAAAATATCTAACAATAATTAAAAGCTAAGAGAATGCCACTTCCTGTTTGCACAATTAATTTATACTGCCTGAGAGGTTTCATAGTGATTGAAAATTTGATGCTGCTACCTACACCGGAAGTTTCTAGTGAGTTCAGTGAGTATCTATTGCAGAAATACTGCAGACTTGCACTGTTCCATTTATTTTGATGCCAAGAAGCTAGAGAGATACCAAATTCGTTTTTATTTTCATTTCATTAACTTGTTAGTGGATTAATTGATCTACTGCAATTTTCTGTTTTCTTCAGGACAGTTGCCATTTTGGGTGCTGGTCTAATGGGTGCTGGTATAGCACAGGTCACAATAGACAAAGGTATTTTAACTGTCTTAAAAGATACCACAATGGAAGGCCTTGATCGAGGTCAACAACAAATCTATAAAGGGTATGTAAACTGATTAGTGCTTTTGGTAATACCTTTGAATTCAGATAATGTAAATCTTGATATCATGTGTACTAATGGCTTTATTTGTGTCATGCCCATTTAAATTACCAGTTTAATAAATAGGAATGTTATATTCTTAGATCTGTCACCTGCAATCTTCATGTAATTTGCCGAACACTTGCTTGTTTTTCTATAATGCTGTCATACTGATTCGTTAAATTTGTAGAATCATAGCATATTTTTAGCTTTTTTGATGCAGTAATGCAGCAGTTCTCCAGTGCTTAATGTAGCATGATTTATATCATTATTTACATTGATGGATTATAGTTTTAACCTAATGATATCCTTTTTGAATCATAACAGATTGAATGATAAAGTAAAGAGAAAGAATTTAACATCATTTCAGCGGGATAGACTGTTGTCAAATTTGATTGGTCAGTTAGACTACAAAGGATTTGAGAAAGCCGACATAGTCATTGAAGCAGTTTTTGAAGATATGAAAATCAAGCATACTGTACTGAAGGAAGTTGAAGCTGTAAGTAGTTTAAAAAAACAATCAAAGTATGTTAAGTCTTGTGAATTGTAATTGAACAAGACTTTTCTCGATTTGGATTCTATCATTTGAACTTTGACCGATTCGGCTGATGTTTAAATCTCACTTGTGACAATACAATGGCTTTAAGAGGTGTATTTTATCTTTATTTTTGAAGAGAGATTTTGAGAAAAAGGTGACAACAAAGTAAAGAGCTTGTGAGGCTCTGTTGTAACAATAGAAGCAGTGTGAGTGGGTAGAGTCAGGCTTCCACAGAACCAGGGTTTTAGATGTTGGGGTTTTGAAATTTGTTGTGGAAGCTGCTATACATTCTCTCTGCCATAGCAAAAAGCTTGAATTCTTTCTCACTGCCAGAATTTTCTCTCGGTGTTCTTTTGTCCTGGACTGGAGAAACATTGCATGTAAGAAAATTTATTTTACTGAATTAGCCTTTGACAAGGGTGTGTTTATTGAATGTTCCCATATTGGAACAGTGCTGCTTAGTTGTTAAATAACCTGTTATTGTGTTAAGTTTTCCAATAGAGTTAAAGTTATACCAATTCTTCTTTCTTTTGTTTGTATTTTACTGGCTGTAAGAATAAAATGTATTTCATTTAAAGCCAGGTAGCATGACCAATCGAATTACATCTGGAACACAGCACCTTACATTTGCCTTTAAATAAGATAAAAGGTGGGTCTAGGCTATCTTCTTGATATATTTGAAGGGGGTTTCATCTAGTCTATAACAAATTGAAGGCTGTTGAAAGGATCAAAATCTCTAATTTCAGTTTGAGTTGAGGATTATTGGATTCAAAAAGGGAGAGTGGTGAGTGTCGGTGTTTTTTTGGGTGTTGTGTTCGATTGGTTTATGAAAGGAAAATGGCCCAGTGATGATATTGCTGGGCTGTTAATCTAGAGAGCCAGGTAATGTTCTGGGGACCTGGGTTCGAACCCCACCGTGACAGATGGTGGAATTTGAGTTCAAGTAAAAACATAAATCTGGAATTAAGAATCAAATGATGACCATGAATCCATTGTCAATTATTGGCAAAACCCATCTGGTTCACAGATGTCCTTTAGGAAAGGAAATTAGCCATCCTTACCTGGGCTGGTCTACATGTGACTCCAGACTCTCAGCAATGTGGTTGACTCTTAACTGTCCTCTGAGCAATTAGGGATGGGCAATATGTGCCGGCCTCGCCAGTGATGCCCTCATCCCACAAATGAATTTAAGAAAAAAATAGGATGTGCCCTGTATATTAATGGCTCTTTCAGTCACTAAGAGTTTCCCGGGGGTGGAAGAAGTCATTTCGGGTTGCTCACAGAAAGTGAGCAGGGCAGAGCTTTTGGAATTGGTGTGCATGTTCAAGTTGGAGTTGCCTGTGCCTTTGAGGAAAGGGGAGATACTTGCAGCAATATCTCAGCATTTACCTTTACCAGGAATACAATCAAGAGCATTGGAAATTGCTTAAATTCAATTGAAAATGAAGCAGCTTGAATGAGAGGTGATGGCAAGAGAAAAAGTAAAGAATACACCTAGCAGAACAAAAAGAAAAGGAAAGAATAGCCCTGGCAGGAAAAAAAAGAAAAGGAAACAAAATGGTTTGAACTGCGATTAAAAGCAAAAGAAAAGGAAAGGATGGCCCTGGCAGAAGAAAGGGAGAGAGAAGAGAGGGACAGAGTGAGAGCTTTTGAACTTCAGAAGTTGGCAATGAAAGAGGAAAGTCGACTTGAAATGTGAAGATGGAAGAAAGGAATAGTGATGAGGTCAGTTAGGAGCAAATACATCGTAACCAAAAGCTTGGTGGGGATCTGTTTAAATGTGTCTAAGCGTTACCAAAATTTGGTGAGAAAGACGTAGAAGCCTTTTCATTTGTTTACCCACGTTCTTAAATTAAATAAAATGGCCGATGACTATGTGGGTATTGTTGATTCAAACAAAATTGGTAGGTAGAGCTCGTGAGGAATTTGCATCACTGTCAGAGGAGGTATCTGGGGACGATGATGCGGTGAGGAAAAAGCATCTTAAATATATATGAACTAGTACAGAAACCTACAGACATTTTAGGAATTTAAGGAGGGAACCTGGTCAAGTGTACTTGGAGTTTGAAAGGATCAAAAAAAGGAGCTTTGGTAAGTGGATAAGGGCACTGAAAATAGATCAGACATATGATGCTGTTAGAGACACCATTATTTTTGGAGGAATTCAAAAATTCACCCCTGAAGTAGTCAGAATTCGTGTGGAACAGCAGAGAGTTCAAACTGCAATATTAGTAGCAGAAATGTCAGTTTATACGTCAGTGTTTGGCTTCAGACATCTCTCGACAGAAATTGAGGAAAAGAGAAATCCTCGGGTAGTAAAGGAAAAGGACATGTCATTGAAGGTTGTAAACAGTTTACCACAGGTCAAAAAGGAAACCCATGAAGGGGGAACAGAAGTAAAAAAGATTAGGTGTCTCCACTGCAATAAAGTAGGACACGTGAAGTCATAGAGTTGATGGTTTAAGAAAGGCACTGGGAAGACAGATGTGGTAAAACAGAATAAGCCAGTGGGGTTTTTTAAAATGGTAAAGGAGATCCCAGTAGAAGCTGAAGATCTACAAAAGAATGTGCAGCCTGATCAGGCTTTGGATAATAAGAAAGTACCAGATCTCTTTAAAGAATTTGCCTGTATGAGTAAGATTAATTCATGTGCACCAAGAGGCGTAGGTAAAGAAATAAACATTTTAAGAGATATAGGAGCACGTCAGTCTTTGATGGTGAGAGACGAAGAGGGTATGTACTTTGGAAGAAGGAATGCCAGAAAGGATGGTAGTATATAGCATTCATGATGAGAAGATTAGATTTCCAGTATATAAGGCAAGGTTAGAGAGTCCGGTGAATGGTGGTAGGAGTAATAGAGAAATTCTCTGTTCCAGAGATGCAGTTTATCCACAGGAATGGTATAGCTGGATCACTGGTGGGTGTGAGGTCTGCTGTGGTTGAAAAGCCAGTGGAAAATCAGGCAATTAAGATGTTGCAGTAAGTATAACCTGAGATTTTTCCTGAATCTGGTAACAAGGTCACAAAGTCATAGGCTGAAACAGGAGAAGAAATCAAGAATAAAGATAAGGAAGTTGAAGTTCAATTATTAAAAACTGTTTGATCAGATGGTTGAGGAAATAAACGAGAACAGATGGAGGACAAAGTGGATATTTTTAGTTTAATGAGGGTAGTTGAATTACAACAAAAAGGTGAAAAAATAAAGTAGTTGTATCGAAAAGTATACACAGAAGAAGAATCTTAATGTATCCCACTATCTTTAAAAGAAAAGAAGCCTTGATGAGGAAATGGAAACCATTACATATTCAGACAAATGAAAAATGGGAAGAAGCTTGTTAAGTTGTATTACTGGTGGGTTATGGAAAGGAGGTGTTGTGGGTAGCACATGAGGTACCAGTAGGAAGTCATTTGGGAGTAAGGAAAAGTGAAAATAGAGAAGTCATTTTTATTGGCCAGGACAGCATGGAGATGTGGCTGAATTTAGCCGAACATGCATGTTACACATATCGGGTCATTGAACAACCTGAGGCTGTGATAAAACCAGCACTGTTAATACCTATTCCAACCTTTGAGGAACCTTTTACAAGAGTCTTAATTGATTGTGTAAGACCCCTCCCTAAAACAAAGTGGGAATCTATACTTGTTGACTGTAATTAATATATCTACTGGACTTCCAGAGGTCATTCCATTCTGCAGTATGACGGCTTGAAAGATTATAGAAGAGTTGCTCAATTGTTTTAAACCAGATATGGACTGATGAAATTTTACATGAAAATTTTTAAACAAGTTACGGATAGCTATCGATTATAAAGCGGGGAGTTGACCCCCCTCTGAGAACTAATACCAAAACGTCCAAAGAGGAGCGCCTCATCCTATAATCTGTTAAGTGGTGTAACCTGCCTTTCTGCAAGTACTATTGGTTAAATAAAATAAACCCCTGACACTCACTCTATGATCAACATGTAACAATCTATTTATCTAACTCTAACAGTGAACAATTCAACTAAATAATTAACATTGAAAAAACCCCTTGTAGCAATAACTATCCCCAAATAAAACAAGATTCTAATGGTATGCTATTCCAATAAATACAGGTCCCACTTGTATAAGACAAAATAAAAAAGAATTTAGTCTGTCAAAATTACAGCCAGGTTGTGTGTCTTCCAGTACGTTCTGTGCCTTCCTCATCGAATGTTCTGTAAGGAACACCTTCTCTGTCGATTCTTCTGTCAGGAATATTAACTAGTTGCGCCATTGTTACCTTTGATTTAGATGATACTTTCTCAAAGATTTGGAGAAGACTGTAAAAGCCAGCGATTCTCTCTGGAAGATGGTAGTTAGGTCTCCTGTCTTTGTCCAACTGTCCTCTTCTTTTATACCCTTGATGACATAACAATTTCTTAGATTAGGATTAGTCCTATGTTATTAAAACTATCAGATTTAAATTTAATTGGCTTTTGGTATCCAAGTGCCTGATTCAAATTGATTGGCAACATTCAAAACATGTCTTGGTCACAAAACAAAACTGCTGATTGGCCTGCTAACTGTACAGCCTTTCAATACAAATGTTTCAATTCGAGTGTTCTCTGTGCACCTGCAAACCCACAAGCTGCTGTGCATAGACATCCTTTTTGAACCTCTAAACATAGAAAAAGTTCATCTTTTTTAAAGGGGTCACGCACTGCTTTCCCCCTTAACGTGTTATAAACACCAAATTCTAACTTCCTGCCTTCCAGTCCACAAGTACTCTACCCAACTTGGCAACACTTATGAATAGACCAATTTAAATCAACTGCATACTATCCAGAATTGCAAGGAGCATTAGAATGATGGCATCAAACTTCACAGACCAGGTTGATGGCTTATAGTCAAGACTATCCAGATGATTGGGATAAAAGAATTCCATTTGTTGTTGTTGCAATTACGGATGTACCTAAATTCAGTCCATCTGAATTAGTTTTCGGACATGACGTGCGAGTACCACTGAAATTAAGGAAAAATTGGTAAGTCAGGTTTCAGAGACCACATATTTGGACTACGTTTCAGATTTTAGGGAAAGATTAAGTAGAGTAGGTGAGTTGACTAGACAGCATTTGAAAGTAGCACAGCATATGGTGAAACAGGAAGCAGACAAGAAATCAAAAATTTGTATTTTTGCTGGAGGAGATGAAATGTTAGAAAGTCGGAGAGAAGGAAAACTTGGAGTGTGTCTTGTGAATATGCTCAAATGGTATTTTAGTGAGGAAGAAAAGCAAAAGGAGAATGTGGTACCAGTTACAACCCAGAGTGAAGAACGAATTCCAGATAAATTTGTCTTTGTCTGAATCAATTTGATAAAATAACAATGAGGAAGTTCTCAAAAATTAGGATGGATTTATGAGTTACCTTCCAGAGGAAAATGGAAGTGACCTGACACGGTTACTACAGTCACATGGAGAGATATGTAGGAATAAGCTGGGAAATACTAACGTGATTACATATGATGTAAATATAGGAAATGCAGTTTCAATTAAGCAGTTCCAATTAAGCAGCCCCCTTCTAAACTTGACCCTGTAAAATGGGCAAAGATTCAAAAAGAAATGGAGACCATGCTCAAAAACGATACAGTCGAAGTGAGTTACAGCAAATGGAACTCGCCCATTGTAATGGTGCCAAATCAAGATGGCACCCAATGTTTGTATTGCTTACCACAAAGTCAGTGCAGTTACAAAATCTGATTTGGATCCTATTCCATGGCTGGAAATCTGTTTTAAGAAGGTGGGACAAGCAACTTACATTTCACATCTGGACTTAGTCAAAGGATACTGTCAGGTACCTTCTTCCGAGAGAGCATAGGAATTCTTGGCTTTTGTGACACCAAATGGATTGCACAAGTTTAACGTTATGCCATTTGATGTGAAAAATGCACCAGCTATGTTTCAAAGACTAACCAATGAAGTCATTTCAGGATTACCCAATTGTGTGGCTTACATAGATGATTTGGTGATTTTTAGTCACACATGAAAGGAACATTTGGCACATCTATTGGAATTGTTCACTTGACATCAGAAGACTGGCTTGTGATAAACCTGGCTACAAGTGAGTTTGTAAAAGCCCAAGTCACGTTCCCAGGCCATATCATTGGACACGGATAGATGGCCCCATGGGATGTCTAAACCAAGGTTATTGGGTAGTTGCCCATACCATTGACGAAGAGGGAAGTACTATGGTTCGTGGGAGTAAATGGGTTTTATCAAAAATTCATACCAAATTTTAGCAGCGTGGTTGCTCCACTGACTGACTTGTTGAAGAAGTGTGGAAAATTTTAGTGGACAGACAAATATCAGAAGGCATTTGACAGCCTGAAAGCTGTGTTAACCAACACCCAGTGTTAGCCGCATCTAATTACGCAAAGCCAATCAAGGTGATATGGGTGTTAGTGCTGTACTCTTACAAGAAGACGATGAGAAGATGGCAAGACCTATTGGGTATTTTTGCAGATAATTGAATATTCATCAACAGAATACTCCACAATTGAAAAGGAGACCTTGAATTTGTTCGTTGGCGTTGCAATGTTTCAACATTTATGTTGCTAGTAATGTGTCTGAGACGGTTGTATATCCTGATCATAACCCATTAATGTTTCTGGAAAAAATTTAAAGATAAAAATACCAGACTGTTTTGATGGAATTTATTGTTATAGCCATTGAATTTGAAAATTATAAACGTGGCAGGATGAGTGAATGTAATTGCCGATGCCTTGTCGCGGGTTGACGTCTATATGGACTTTTGCAAAACCTTTGACAAGGATCTGCATGATAGACTATTTATCAAGGATAGACCATGTGGCATGCAGGGAGAGCTAGCCACTCGGATAAAAAATTGGCTCGAAGGTAGGAGATGGAGAGTGGTGGTGGAGGCCGTTCTGTGAACTGGAGACCTGTGACGAGTGGTGTGCCGCAAAGGTTGATGCTGGGGCCACTGCTTTTCATCATTTATATAAAAAATTTGGATGTGAATATAGGAAGCATGGTTAGTAAGTTTGCAGATGCCACCAAATTTCGTGGTATAATGGATAGCAAAGAAGGTTACTCAGAGTACAACGAGACCTTGATCAGATGGACCAATGTGCCAAGGAATGCCAGATGGAGTTTAATTGAGGTAAATGTGAGGTGCTCCATTTTGGTTTGGCAAATCAGAGCAGGACTTATGCACATAATGGTAACGTCTTGGGGGTGTTGCCGAACAAAGTAACCTTGGGGTTCAGTTTATAGTTCCTTGCAAATGGAGTTGCAAGTGGACGGGTTGGTGAAGAAGGCATTTGGTGCACTTGCCTTTATTGGTCAGTGCATTGAGTATATGAGTTGGGAGGTCATG
The DNA here is from genome assembly GCF_021869965.1 of Rhincodon typus. Lineage (NCBI taxonomy): Eukaryota > Metazoa > Chordata > Chondrichthyes > Orectolobiformes > Rhincodontidae > Rhincodon > Rhincodon typus. The sequence goes on along the minus strand of NC_063336.1, from coordinate 120,089,463 downwards.
TTGTGGCTCTACAGGACATTGGTTAGGCCACTTTTGGAAAACTGTGTGCAGTTCTGATCTCCCTGATATAAGAAAGATTTTGTTAAATTTGAAAGGGTTCAGAAAAGATTTACAAGGATATTGCCAGGGCTAGAGGGTTTAAGGTATTAGAAGAGGCTGAATAGGCTGGGGCTATTTTCCCTGGAGGATTTAGAGGGATATAGGCCAAATGCTGGCATATGGGACTAGATTAATTTAGGATATCGGGTCAGCTGGAATAAGTTGGACCAAAGGCTCTCTTTCGTACATCTCTGTGACTCCATGACTCTGACGAAAGAAGATCAAGTTGTTTGATGGTGGAAGAAACAGATTGAAGTGCACTGTAGTATTGAATGTTTGCATTCTTGGAGTCAATGTAGTGCATATGTATTGTAGTGTACTAATAAGACTGAAGGGTTTTAAAAATGAAGCTATCTTTGTTGGGTTTTTTTTAAAAACCTGAGGGAATGTGAGATATGATGATGCTACAGCTTTGAGCTGTATTTTGTCCTTTTTTATTTGAAGAGAGGTTTTAAGATAGAGGTGAATAGTTGTCTCTCCCCAGCCTACAAAGTAAACAGCTTGTGAGGCTCGTGTTTTTTTTAAAGTTAGAACTAGAAGCAGCATGAGTGAGTGGAGCCAGACTCCCATAAAACCAGGGATTTAGTTTAACTTCCAGTTGTTGAGATTATGAAGTTGTTTGGGGAAGCTGCTACACAACTCCCATGCCAGAGGAAAAAGCTTGAGTTCTCTCTCCCTGTCAGAATTTTCTCTTGGTGTTCTTTTCTCCTGGACTGTGAATCGCATGTGAAATAAGTTATTTTACTGAATTTGCATTGGCTACAGGTGTATTTATGGGATTTTGCTATATTAGATCAGTTGCTGTTGAGTAGATAAATAATCTATTATTCTGTTAAATGTTCCAATGGAGTTCAAGTTAGACCAATTCACTTTTCTTTTGTTAGTATTTTAACTGAGTGTAAGAATAAAGTGTGTTTTGCTTAAAGCTGAATAGCATGACCAATCGAATTACATCTGGAACACAGCACCTTACACTTGCCTGTAAATAAGATGAAAGTTAGGGTCTTGGGGACCGCTTTGCAGAACACCTACGCTTGGTTCGCACTAAACAACTGCACCTCCCAGTCGTGAACCATTTCAACTCCCCCTCCCATTCCTCAGGCGACATGTCCATCCTGGGCCTCCTGCAGTGCCACAACGATGCCATCCAAAGGTTGCAGGAACAACACCTCATATTCCACTTGGGAATCCTGCAGCCCAATGGTGTCAATGTGGACTTCACAAGCTCCAAAATCTCCCCTACCGCATCCCAAAACCAGCCCAGCTCGTACCCGCCTCCCTAACCTGTCCTTCCTCCCACCTCAAGCCCCACCCCCATCTCCTACCTACTAACCTCATCCCGACCCCTTGACCTGTCCGTCCTCCCTGGACTGACCTATCTCCTCCCTACCTCCCCACCTACACTCACCTTTACTGGCTCCATCCACGCCTCTTTGACCTGTCTGTCTCCTCTCCACCTATCTTCTCCTCTATCCATCTTCTATCGACCTCCCCCTCTCTACCTATTTATTTCAGAATCCCCTTCCCCTCCCCCATTTCTGAAGAAGGGTCTAGGCCCGAAACATCAGCCTTCCTGCTCCTCTGATGCTGCTTGGCCTGCTGTGTTCATCCAGCTCTACACCTTGTTATCTTAGGGTCTAGGCTATCTGCTTTGATATATTTGAAGAGAGTTTGGTCTGGCCCATAACACACCGTAGACAAAAACCTGGAATAAAATTGCACGACGTGTCTTGCTGTTGTGAAACCAGTTCCACAACTGTCTTCCTACTGGTTGGTCTGTCAAATGTGTCCAAATTAAGAATCTATTGTGTCGAAACCTTGCTGAGGCAATTTTGCCATCCATTTTGTCTGACTGGAATTCTCCAAACAATTAAACCTGCCAGCAGAAGTTGGGGCCCCTAAACAAAAAAGTAGAAAATTGAATTGCTGCTTTGTGGCAGTTTTCCACCTGGCAGATGAAGTTCTGTTATCTTTGTTACATGATAATCAGTTCTGAATAATTTAACTTAAGTGCACTTAATGTTGAAAAGTAGATTTTTACAAATAAAGTAGCCGAGTCTGTCTTATGTTGCCTTCTACGATGTTTCTTTCTCGTCTGTGAAATATCAACCTACTCTGTGAAATTGGCTAAGACTAAGACACGTTTGCCTATAAACACTTAAACATACTCAATGAACATGATTGCGGATCATACAGTAATTTTTTTTTGGATACAGGTTTTGTTGATGACTGATGCTTTTTTTAAAATTGAAGTCCTTTATTTTTTTCTCTGACAGGTTGTAGCTCCTCATTGTATATTTGCTAGTAACACATCAGCTCTTCCAATTTCTGAAATTGCTGCTGTCAGTAAGAGACCAGAGAAGGTATGTTGTGAATACTTGAATGATTGTTTATTCATTAACGTTTTATGAAAACTTAAACACTAAAAGGTCAAGAGAGCAAGAAAATGCAAAATATAAGCCAACATTTGGAAATTATGTTTCAGAGATAGTAGAAACTGCAGATGCTGGAGAATCTGAGACAGCAAGGTGCAGAGCTGGATGAACACAGCAGGCCCAGCAGCATCAGAGGAGCAGGAAGGCTGACGTTTCGGGCCGAGACCCTTCTTCAGAAAGGG